>NC_139562.1:67699471-68127440 GCF_965112155.1 Podarcis liolepis
CCCTCAAAAACTTAACAGGCAGAAAATTTTTTTTTGAAAAAATCCCTAAGCCCCGGGGTCACAATTTCAGCAAAAATCTGACTTTTGGCAATTCACTCAAAAATGGTGCCAAAAGCTTTAAAATGCTCTCCTGAAAGCTTTGGCACTCGAAACAGAAGGCTTTTTATCACAGGACAAGAAATCAGCCCTCAAAAACTTAACCGGCAGAAAATATTTTTTTGAAAAAATCCCTAAGCCCCGGGGTCACAATTTCAGCAAAAATCTGACTTTTGGCAATTGACTCAAAAATGGTGCCAACCGGTTGTAAATGCTCCCCTGAAAGCTTTGGCGATGGAAACAGAAGGCTTTTTATCACAGGACAAGAAATCAGCCCTCAAAAACTTAAGCGGCAGAAAATATTTTTTGGAAAAAATCCCTAAGCCCCGGGGTCACAATTTCAGCAAAAATCTGACTTTTGGCAATTCACTCAAAAATGGTGCCAAAAGCTTGAAAATGCTCTCCTGAAAGGTTTGGCACTCGAAACAGAAGGCTTTTTATCACAGAACAAGAAATCAGCCCTCAAAAACTTAACCGGCAGAAAATATTTTTTTGAAAAAATCCCTAAGCCCCGGGGTCACAATTTCAGCAAAAATCTGACTTTTGGCAATTCACTCAAAAATGGTGCCAACCGGTTGTAAATGCTCCCCTGAAAGCTTTGGCGATGGAAACAGAAGGCTTTTTATCACAGGACAAGAAATCAGCCCTCAAAAACTTAACCGGCAGAAAATATTTTTTGGAAAAAATCCCTAAGGCCTGGGGTCACAATTTCAGCAAAAATCTGACTTTTGGCAATTCACTCAAAAATGGTGCCAAAAGCTTGAAAATGCTCTCCTGAAAGGTTTGGCACTCGAAACAGACGGCTTTTTATCACAGGACAAGAAATCAGCCCTCAAAAACTTAACCGGCAGAAAATATTTTTTTGAAAAAATCCCTAAGCCCCGGGGTCACAATTTCAGCAAAAATCTGACTTTTGGCAATTCACTCAAAAATGGTGCCAAAAGCTTGAAAATGCTCTCCTGAAAGGTTTGGCACTCGAAACAGAAGGCTTTTTATCACAGGACAAGAAATCAGCCCTCAAAAACTTAACCGGCAGAAAATATTTTTTGGAAAAAATCCCTAAGCCCCGGGGTCACAATTTCAGCAAAAATCTGGCTTTTGGCAATTCACTCAAAAATGGTGCCAAAAGCTTGAAAATGCTCCCCTGAAAGGTTTGGCACTCGAAACAGAAGGCTTTTTATCACAGGACAAGAAATCAGCCCTCAAAAACTTAACCGGCAGAAAATATTTTTTGGAAAAAATCCCTATGCCCCGGGGTCACAATTTCAGCAAAAATCTGACTTTTGGCAATTCACACAAAAATGGTGCCAAAAGCTTGAAAATGCTCTCCTGAAAGCTTTGGCGATGGAAACAGAAGGCTTTTTATCACAGGACAAGAAATCAGCCCTCACAAACTTAACCGGCAGAAAATATTTTTTTGAAAAAATCCCTAAGCCCCGGGGTCACAATTTCAGCAAAAATCTGACTTTTGGCAATTCACTCAAAAATGGCGCCAAAAGCTTGAAAATGCTCTCCTGAAAGGTTTGGCGATGGAAACAGTAGGCTTTTTATCACAGGACAAGAAATCAGCCCTCAAAAACTTAACCGGCAGAAAATATTTTTTTGAAAAAATCCCTAAGCCCCGGGGTCACAATTTCAGCAAAAATCTGACTTTTGGCAATTCACTCAAAAATGGTGCCAAAAGCTTGAAAATGCTCTCCTGAAAGGTTTGGCACTTGAAAGAGAAGGCTTTTTATCACAGTACAATAAATCAGCCCTCAAAAACTTAACCGGCAGAAAATATTTTTTTGAAAAAATCCCTAAGCCCCGGGGTCACAATTTCAGCAAAAATCTGACTTTTGGCAATTCACTCAAAAATGGTGCCAACCGGTTGTAAATGCTCCCCTGAAAGCTTTGGCGATGGAAACAGAAGGCTTTTTATCACAGGACAAGAAATCAGCCCTCAAAAACTTAACCGGCAGAAAATATTTTTTTGAAAAAATCCCGAAGCCCCGGGGTCACAATTTCAGCAAAAATCTGACTTTTGGCAATTCACTCAAAAATGGTGCCAAAAGCTTGAAAATGCTCTCCTGAAAGGTTTGGCACTCGAAACAGAAGGCTTTTTATCACAGGACAAGAAATCAGCCCTCAAAAACTTAACCGGCAGAAAATATTTTTTGGAAAAAATCCCTAAGGCCCGGGGTCACAATTTCAGCAAAAATCTGACTTATGGCAATTCACTCAAAAGTTGTGCCAAAAGCTTGTAAATCCTCTCCTGAAAGGTTTGGCGATGGAAACAGAAGGCTTTTTATCACAGGACAAGAAATCAGCCCTCAAAAAGTTAAGCGGCATAAAATATTTTTTTGAAAAAATCCCTAAGCCCCGGGGTCACAATTTCAGCAAAAATCTGACTTTTGGCAAGTCACTCAAAAATGGTGCCAAAAGCTTGAAAATGCTATCCTGAAATCTTTGGCGATGGAAACAGAAGGCTTTTTATCACAGGACAAGAAATCAGCCCTCAAAAACTTAAGCGGCAGAAAATATTTTTTGGAAAAAATCCCTAAGCCCCGGGGTCACAATTTCAGCAAAAGTCTGACTTTTGGCAATTCACTCAAAAATGGTGCCAAAAGCTTGAAAATGCTCTCCTGAAAGGTTTGGCACTCGAAACAGAAGGCTTTTTATCACAGAACAAGAAATCAGCCCTCAAAAACTTAAGCGGCAGAAAATATTTTTTGGAAAAAAATCCCTAAGGCCCGGGGTCACAATTTCAGCAAAAATCTGACTTATGGCAATTCACTCAAAAGTTGTGCCAAAAGCTTGTAAATCCTCTCCTGAAAGGTTTGGCGATGGAAACAGAAGGCTTTTTATCACAGGACAAGAAATCAGCCCTCAAAAAGTTAAGCGGCAGAAAATATTTTTTTGAAAAAATCCCGAAGCCCCGGGGTCACAATTTCAGCAAAAATCTGACTTTTGGCAAGTCACTCAAAAATGGTGCCAAAAGCTTGAAAATGCTATCCTGAAATCTTTGGCGATGGAAACAGAAGGCTTTTTATCACAGGACAAGAAATCAGCCCTCAAAAACTTAAGCGGCAGAAAATATTTTTTGGAAAAAATCCCTAAGCCCCGGGGTCACAATTTCAGCAAAAATCTGACTTTTGGCAATTCACTCAAAAATGGTGCCAAAAGCTTGAAAATGCTCTCCTGAAAGGTTTGGCACTCGAAACAGAAGGCTTTTTATCACAGAACAAGAAATCAGCCCTCAAAAACTTAACCGGCAGAAAATATTTTTTTGAAAAAATCCCTAAGCCCCGGGGTCACAATTTCAGCAAAAATCTGACTTTTGGCAATTCACTCAAAAATGGTGCCAAAAGCTTGAAAATGATCTCCTGAAAGGTTTGGCACTCGAAACAGACGGCTTTTTATCACAGGACAAGAAATCAGCCCTCAAAAACTTAACCGGCAGAAAATATTTTTTTGAAAAAATCCCTAAGCCCCGGGGTCACAATTTCAGCAAAAATCTGACTTTTGGCAATTCACTCAAAAATGGTGCCAACCGGTTGTAAATGCTCCCCTGAAAGCTTTGGCGATGGAAACAGAAGGCTTTTTATCACAGGACAAGAAATCAGCCCTCAAAAACTTAACCGGCAGAAAATATTTTTTTGAAAAAATCCCTAAGCCCCGGGGTCACAATTTCAGCAAAAATCTGACTTTTGGCAATTCACTCAAAAATGGTGCCAACCGGTTGTAAATGAAAGCTTTGGCGATGGAAACAGAAGGCTTTTTATCACAGGACAAGAAATCAGCCCTCAAAAACTTAACAGGCAGAAATTTTTTTTTTGAAAAAATCCCTAAGCCCCGGGGTCACAATTTCAGCAAAAATCTGACTTTTGGCAATTCACTCAAAAATGGTGCCAAAAGCTTTAAAATGCTCTCCTGAAAGCTTTGGCACTCGAAACAGAAGGCTTTTTATCACAGGACAAGAAATCAGCCCTCAAAAACTTAACCGGCAGAAAATATTTTTTTGAAAAAATCCCTAAGCCCCGGGGTCACAATTTCAGCAAAAATCTGACTTTTGGCAATTGACTCAAAAATGGTGCCAACCGGTTGTAAATGCTCCCCTGAAAGCTTTGGCGATGGAAACAGAAGGCTTTTTATCACAGGACAAGAAATCAGCCCTCAAAAACTTAAGCGGCAGAAAATATTTTTTGGAAAAAATCCCTAAGCCCCGGGGTCACAATTTCAGCAAAAATCTGACTTTTGGCAATTCACTCAAAAATGGTGCCAAAAGCTTGAAAATGCTCTCCTGAAAGGTTTGGCACTCGAAACAGAAGGCTTTTTATCACAGAACAAGAAATCAGCCCTCAAAAACTTAACCGGCAGAAAATATTTTTTTGAAAAAATCCCTAAGCCCCGGGGTCACAATTTCAGCAAAAATCTGACTTTTGGCAATTCACTCAAAAATGGTGCCAACCGGTTGTAAATGCTCCCCTGAAAGCTTTGGCGATGGAAACAGAAGGCTTTTTATCACAGGACAAGAAATCAGCCCTCAAAAACTTAACCGGCAGAAAATATTTTTTTGAAAAAATCCCTAAGCCCCGGGGTCACAATTTCAGCAAAAATCTGACTTTTGGCAATTCACTCAAAAATGGTGCCAAAAGCTTGAAAATGCTCTCCTGAAAGGTTTGGCACTCGAAACAGAAGGCTTTTTATCACAGGACAAGAAATCAGCCCTCAAAAACTTAACCGGCAGAAAATATTTTTTGGAAAAAATCCCTAAGGCCTGAGGTCACAATTTCAGCAAAAATCTGACTTTTGGCAATTCACTCAAAAATGGTGCCAAAAGCTTGAAAATGCTCTCCTGAAAGGTTTGGCACTCGAAACAGACGGCTTTTTATCACAGGACAAGAAATCAGCCCTCAAAAACTTAACCGGCAGAAAATATTTTTTTGAAAAAATCCCTAAGCCCCGGGGTCACAATTTCAGCAAAAATCTGACTTTTGGCAATTCACACAAAAATGGTGCCAAAAGCTTGAAAATGCTCTCCTGAAAGGTTTGGCACTCGAAACAGAAGGCTTTTTATCACAGGACAAGAAATCAGCCCTCAAAAACTTAACCGGCAGAAAATATTTTTTGGAAAAAATCCCTAAGCCCCGGGGTCACAATTTCAGCAAAAATCTGGCTTTTGGCAATTCACTCAAAAATGTTGCCAAAAGCTTGAAAATGCTCCCCTGAAAGGTTTGGCACTCGAAACAGAGGGCTTTTTATCACAGGACAAGAAATCAGCCCTCAAAAACTTAACCGGCAGAAAATATTTTTTGGAAAAAATCCCTATGCCCCGGGGTCACAATTTCAGCAAAAATCTGACTTTTGGCAATTCACTCAAAAATGGCGCCAAAAGCTTGAAAATGCTCTCCTGAAAGGTTTGGCGATGGAAACAGTAGGCTTTTTATCACAGGACAAGAAATCAGCCCTCAAAAACTTAACCGGCAGAAAATATTTTTTTGAAAAAATCCCTAAGCCCCGGGGTCACAATTTCAGCAAAAATCTGACTTTTGGCAATTCACTCAAAAATGGTGCCAAAAGCTTGAAAATGCTCTCCTGAAAGGTTTGGCACTCGAAACAGAAGGCTTTTTATCACAGGACAAGAAATCAGCCCTCAAAAACTTAACCGGCAGAAAATATTTTTTTGAAAAAATCCCTAAGCCCCGGGGTCACAATTTCAGCAAAAATCTGACTTTTGGCAATTCACTCAAAAATGGTGCCAACCGGTTGTAAATGCTCCCCTGAAAGCTTTGGCGATGGAAACAGAAGGCTTTTTATCACAGGACAAGAAATCAGCCCTCAAAAACTTAACCGGCAGAAAATATTTTTTTGAAAAAATCCCGAAGCCCCGGGGTCACAATTTCAGCAAAAATCTGACTTTTGGCAATTCACTCAAAAATGGTGCCAAAAGCTTGAAAATGCTCTCCTGAAAGGTTTGGCACTCGAAACAGAAGGCTTTTTATCACAGGACAAGAAATCAGCCCTCAAAAAGTTAACCGGCAGAAAATATTTTTTTGAAAAAATCCCTAAGCCCCGGGGTCACAATTTCAGCAAAAATCTGACTTTTGGCAATTCACTCAAAAATGGTGCCAAAAGCTTGAAAATGCTCTCCTGAAAGGTTTGGCACTCGAAACAGAAGGCTTTTTATCACAGGACAAGAAATCAGCCCTCAAAAACTTAACCGGCAGAAAATATTTTTTGGAAAAAATCCCTAAGGCCTGGGGTCACAATTTCAGCAAAAATCTGACTTTTGGGAATTCACTCAAAAATGGTGCCAAAAGCTTGAAAATGCTCTCCTGAAAGGTTTGGCACTCGAAACAGACGGCTTTTTATCACAGGACAAGAAATCAGCCCTCAAAAACTTAACCGGCAGAAAATATTTTTTTGAAAAAATCCCTAAGCCCCGGGGTCACAATTTCAGCAAAAATCTGACTTTTGGCAATTCACTCAAAAATGGTGCCAAAAGCTTGAAAATGCTCTCCTGAAAGGTTTGGCACTCGAAACAGAAGGCTTTTTATCACAGGACAAGAAATCAGCCCTCAAAAACTTAACCGGCAGAAAATATTTTTTGGAAAAAATCCCTAAGCCCCGGGGTCACAATTTCAGCAAAAATCTGGCTTTTGGCAATTCACTCAAAAATGGTGCCAAAAGCTTGAAAATGCTCCCCTGAAAGGTTTGGCACTCGAAACAGAAGGCTTTTTATCACAGGACAAGAAATCAGCCCTCAAAAACTTAACCGGCAGAAAATATTTTTTGGAAAAAATCCCTATGCCCCGGGGTCACAATTTCAGCAAAAATCTGACTTTTGGCAATTCACACAAAAATGGTGCCAAAAGCTTGAAAATGCTCTCCTGAAAGCTTTGGCGATGGAAACAGAAGGCTTTTTATCACAGGACAAGAAATCAGCCCTCAAAAACTTAACCGGCAGAAAATATTTTTTGGAAAAAATCCCTATGCCCCGGGGTCACAATTTCAGCAAAAATCTGACTTTTGGCAATTCACTCAAAAATGGTGCCAAAAGCTTGAAAATGCTCTCCTGAAAGGTTTGGCACTCGAAACAGAAGGCTTTTTATCACAGGACAAGAAATCAGCCCTCAAAAACTTAACCGGCAGAAAATATTTTTTGGAAAAAATCCCTAAGCCCCGGGGTCACAATTTCAGCAAAAATCTGGCTTTTGGCAATTCACTCAAAAATGGTGCCAAAAGCTTGAAAATGCTCCCCTGAAAGGTTTGGCACTCGAAACAGAAGGCTTTTTATCACAGGACAAGAAATCAGCCCTCAAAAACTTAACCGGCAGAAAATATTTTTTGGAAAAAATCCCTATGCCCCGGGGTCACAATTTCAGCAAAAATCTGACTTTTGGCAATTCACACAAAAATGGTGCCAAAAGCTTGAAAATGCTCTCCTGAAAGGTTTGGCACTCGAAACAGAAGGCTTTTTATCACAGGACAAGAAATCAGCCCTCAAAAACTTAACCGGCAGAAAATATTTTTTTGAAAAAATCCCTAAGCCCCGGGGTCACAATTTCAGCAAAAATCTGACTTTTGGCAATTCACTCAAAAATGGTGCCAAAAGCTTGAAAATGCTCTCCTGAAAGGTTTGGCACTCGAAACAGAAGGCTTTTTATCACAGGACAAGAAATCAGCCCTCAAAAACTTTACCGGCAGAAAATATTTTTTTGAAAAAATCCCTAAGCCCCGGGGTCACAATTTCAGCAAAAATCTGACTTTTGGCAATTCACTCAAAAATGGTGCCAAAAGCTTGAAAATGCTCTCCTGAAAGGTTTGGCACTCGAAACAGAAGGCTTTTTATCACAGGACAAGAAATCAGCCCTCAAAAACTTAACCGGCAGAAAATATTTTTTGGAAAAAATCCCTAAGGCCCGGGGTCACAATTTCAGCAAAAATCTGACTTATGGCAATTCACTCAAAAGTGGTGCCAAAAGCTTGTAAATCCTCTCCTGAAAGGTTTGGCGATGGAAACAGAAGGCTGTTTATCACAGGACAAGAAATCAGCCCTCAAAAAGTTAAGCGGCAGAAAATATTTTTTTGAAAAAATCCCGAAGCCCCGGGGTCACAATTTCAGCAAAAATCTGACTTTTGGCAAGTCACTCAAAAATGGTGCCAAAAGCTTGAAAATGCTCCCCTGAAAGATTTCGCGATGGAAACAGAAGGCTTTTTATCACAGGACAAGAAATGAGCCCTCAAAAACTTGACCGGCAGAAAATATTTTTTTAAAAAAATCCCTATGCCCCGGGGTCACAATTTCAGCAAAAATCTGACTTTTGGCAATTCACTCAAAAATGGTGCCAAAAGCTTGAAAATGCTCTCCTGAAAGGTTTGGCACTCGAAACAGAAGGCTTTTTATCACAGGACAAGAAATCAGCCATCAAAAACTTAAACGGCAGAAAATATTTTTTTGAAAAAATCCCTAAGCCCCGGGGTCACAATTTCAGCAAAAATCTGACTTTTGGCAATTCACTCAAAAATGGTGCCAAAAGCTTGAAAATGCTCTCCTGAAAGGTTTGGCACTCGAAACAGAAGGCTTTTTATCACAGGACAAGAAATCCGCCCTCAAAAAGTTAACCGGCAGAAAATATTTTTTTGAAAAAATCCCTAAGCCCCGGGGTCACAATTTCAGCAAAAATCTGACTTTTGGCAATTCACTCAAAAATGGTGCCAAAAGCTTGAAAATGCTCTCCTGAAAGGTTTGGCACTCGAAACAGAAGGCTTTTTATCACAGGACAAGAAATCAGCCCTCAAAAACTTAACCGGCAGAAAATATTTTTTGGAAAAAATCCCTAAGGCCCGGGGTCACAATTTCAGCAAAAATCTGACTTTTGGCAATTCACTCAAAAATGGTGCCAAAAGCTTGAAAATGCTCTCCTGAAAGGTTTGGCACTCGAAACAGACGGCTTTTTATCACAGGACAAGAAATCAGCCCTCAAAAACTTAACCGGCAGAAAATATTTTTTTGAAAAAATCCCTAAGCCCCGGGGTCACAATTTCAGCAAAAATCTGACTTTTGGCAATTCACTCAAAAATGGTGCCAAAAGCTTGAAAATGCTCTCCTGAAAGGTTTGGCACTCGAAACAGAAGGCTTTTTATCACAGGACAAGAAATCAGCCCTCAAAAACTTAACCGGCAGAAAATATTTTTTGGAAAAAATCCCTAAGCCCCGGGGTCACAATTTCAGCAAAAATCTGGCTTTTGGCAATTCACTCAAAAATGGTGCCAAAAGCTTGAAAATGCTCCCCTGAAAGGTTTGGCACTCGAAACAGAAGGCTTTTTATCACAGGACAAGAAATCAGCCCTCAAAAACTTAACCGGCAGAAAATATTTTTTTGAAAAAATCCCTAAGCCCCGGGGTCACAATTTCAGCAAAAATCTGACTTTTGGCAATTCACTCAAAAATGGTGCCAAAAGCTTGAAAATGCTCTCCTGAAAGGTTTGGCACTCGAAACAGACGGCTTTTTATCACAGGACAAGCAATCAGCCCTCAAAAACTTAACCGGCAGAAAATATTTTTTTGAAAAAATCCCTAAGCCCCGGGGTCACAATTTCAGCAAAAATCTGACTTTTGGCAATTCACTCAAAAATGGTGCCAAAAGCTTGAAAATGCTCCCCTGAAAGGTTTGGCACTCGAAACAGAAGGCTTTTTATCACAGGACAAGAAATCAGCCCTCAAAAACTTAACCGGCAGAAAATATTTTTTGGAAAAAATCCCTAAGCCCCGGGGTCACAATTTCAGCAAAAATCTGACTTTTGGCAATTCACTCAAAAATGGTGCCAAAAGCTTGAAAATGCTCTCCTGAAAGGTTTGGCACTCGAAACAGACGGCTTTTTATCACAGGACAAGCAATCAGCCCTCAAAAACTTAACCGGCAGAAAATATTTTTTTGAAAAAATCCCTAAGCCCCGGGGTCACAATTTCAGCAAAAATCTGACTTTTGGCAATTCACTCAAAAATGGTGCCAAAAGCTTGAAAATGCTCTCCTGAAAGGTTTGGCACTCGAAACAGAAGGCTTTTTATCACAGGACAAGAAATCAGCCCTCAAAAACTTAACCGGCAGAAAATATTTTTTGGAAAAAATCCCTAAGCCCCGGGGTCACAATTTCAGCAAAAATCTGGCTTTTGGCAATTCACTCAAAAATGGTGCCAAAAGCTTGAAAATGCTCCCCTGAAAGGTTTGGCACTCGAAACAGAAGGCTTTTTATCACAGGACAAGAAATCAGCCCTCAAAAACTTAACCGGCAGAAAATATTTTTTGGAAAAAATCCCTATGCCCCGGGGTCACAATTTCAGCAAAAATCTGACTTTTGGCAATTCACACAAAAATGGTGCCAAAAGCTTGAAAATGCTCTCCTGAAAGGTTTGGCACTCGAAACAGAAGGCTTTTTATCACAGGACAAGAAATCAGCCCTCAAAAACTTAACCGGCAGAAAATATTTTTTTGAAAAAATCCCTAAGCCCCGGGGTCACAATTTCAGCAAAAATCTGACTTTTGGCAATTCACTCAAAAATGGTGCCAAAAGCTTGAAAATGCTCTCCTGAAAGGTTTGGCACTCGAAACAGAAGGCTTTTTATCACAGGACAAGAAATCAGCCCTCAAAAACTTTACCGGCAGAAAATATTTTTTTGAAAAAATCCCTAAGCCCCGGGGTCACAATTTCAGCAAAAATCTGACTTTTGGCAATTCACTCAAAAATGGTGCCAAAAGCTTGAAAATGCTCTCCTGAAAGGTTTGGCACTCGAAACAGAAGGCTTTTTATCACAGGACAAGAAATCAGCCCTCAAAAACTTAACCGGCAGAAAATATTTTTTGGAAAAAATCCCTAAGGCCCGGGGTCACAATTTCAGCAAAAATCTGACTTATGGCAATTCACTCAAAAGTGGTGCCAAAAGCTTGTAAATCCTCTCCTGAAAGGTTTGGCGATGGAAACAGAAGGCTGTTTATCACAGGACAAGAAATCAGCCCTCAAAAAGTTAAGCGGCAGAAAATATTTTTTTGAAAAAATCCCGAAGCCCCGGGGTCACAATTTCAGCAAAAATCTGACTTTTGGCAAGTCACTCAAAAATGGTGCCAAAAGCTTGAAAATGCTCCCCTGAAAGATTTCGCGATGGAAACAGAAGGCTTTTTATCACAGGACAAGAAATGAGCCCTCAAAAACTTGACCGGCAGAAAATATTTTTTTAAAAAAATCCCTATGCCCCGGGGTCACAATTTCAGCAAAAATCTGACTTTTGGCAATTCACTCAAAAATGGTGCCAAAAGCTTGAAAATGCTCTCCTGAAAGGTTTGGCACTCGAAACAGAAGGCTTTTTATCACAGGACAAGAAATCAGCCATCAAAAACTTAAACGGCAGAAAATATTTTTTTGAAAAAATCCCTAAGCCCCGGGGTCACAATTTCAGCAAAAATCTGACTTTTGGCAATTCACTCAAAAATGGTGCCAAAAGCTTGAAAATGCTCTCCTGAAAGGTTTGGCACTCGAAACAGAAGGCTTTTTATCACAGGACAAGAAATCCGCCCTCAAAAAGTTAACCGGCAGAAAATATTTTTTTGAAAAAATCCCTAAGCCCCGGGGTCACAATTTCAGCAAAAATCTGACTTTTGGCAATTCACTCAAAAATGGTGCCAAAAGCTTGAAAATGCTCTCCTGAAAGGTTTGGCACTCGAAACAGAAGGCTTTTTATCACAGGACAAGAAATCAGCCCTCAAAAACTTAACCGGCAGAAAATATTTTTTGGAAAAAATCCCTAAGCCCCGGGGTCACAATTTCAGCAAAAATCTGGCTTTTGGCAATTCACTCAAAAATGGTGCCAAAAGCTTGAAAATGCTCCCCTGAAAGGTTTGGCACTCGAAACAGAAGGCTTTTTATCACAGGACAAGAAATCAGCCCTCAAAAACTTAACCGGCAGAAAATATTTTTTTGAAAAAATCCCTAAGCCCCGGGGTCACAATTTCAGCAAAAATCTGACTTTTGGCAATTCACTCAAAAATGGTGCCAAAAGCTTGAAAATGCTCTCCTGAAAGGTTTGGCACTCGAAACAGACGGCTTTTTATCACAGGACAAGCAATCAGCCCTCAAAAACTTAACCGGCAGAAAATATTTTTTTGAAAAAATCCCTAAGCCCCGGGGTCACAATTTCAGCAAAAATCTGGCTTTTGGCAATTCACTCAAAAATGGTGCCAAAAGCTTGAAAATGCTCCCCTGAAAGGTTTGGCACTCGAAACAGAAGGCTTTTTATCACAGGACAAGAAATCAGCCCTCAAAAACTTAACCGGCAGAAAATATTTTTTGGAAAAAATCCCTAAGCCCCGGGGTCACAATTTCAGCAAAAATCTGACTTTTGGCAATTCACTCAAAAATGGTGCCAAAAGCTTGAAAATGCTCTCCTGAAAGGTTTGGCACTCGAAACAGACGGCTTTTTATCACAGGACAAGCAATCAGCCCTCAAAAACTTAACCGGCAGAAAATATTTTTTTGAAAAAATCCCTAAGCCCCGGGGTCACAATTTCAGCAAAAATCTGACTTTTGGCAATTCACTCAAAAATGGTGCCAAAAGCTTGAAAATGCTCTCCTGAAAGGTTTGGCACTCGAAACAGAAGGCTTTTTATCACAGGACAAGAAATCAGCCCTCAAAAACTTAACCGGCAGAAAATATTTTTTGGAAAAAATCCCTAAGCCCCGGGGTCACAATTTCAGCAAAAATCTGGCTTTTGGCAATTCACTCAAAAATGGTGCCAAAAGCTTGAAAATGCTCCCCTGAAAGGTTTGGCACTCGAAACAGAAGGCTTTTTATCACAGGACAAGAAATCAGCCCTCAAAAACTTAACCGGCAGAAAATATTTTTTGGAAAAAATCCCTATGCCCCGGGGTCACAATTTCAGCAAAAATCTGACTTTTGGCAATTCACACAAAAATGGTGCCAAAAGCTTGAAAATGCTCTCCTGAAAGGTTTGGCACTCGAAACAGAAGGCTTTTTATCACAGGACAAGAAATCAGCCCTCAAAAACTTAACCGGCAGAAAATATTTTTTTGAAAAAATCCCTAAGCCCCGGGGTCACAATTTCAGCAAAAATCTGACTTTTGGCAATTCACTCAAAAATGGTGCCAAAAGCTTGAAAATGCTCTCCTGAAAGGTTTGGCACTCGAAACAGAAGGCTTTTTATCACAGGACAAGAAATCAGCCCTCAAAAACTTTACCGGCAGAAAATATTTTTTTGAAAAAATCCCTAAGCCCCGGGGTCACAATTTCAGCAAAAATCTGACTTTTGGCAATTCACTCAAAAATGGTGCCAAAAGCTTGAAAATGCTCTCCTGAAAGGTTTGGCACTCGAAACAGACGGCTTTTTATCACAGGACAAGCAATCAGCCCTCAAAAACTTAACCGGCAGAAAATATTTTTTTGAAAAAATCCCTAAGCCCCGGGGTCACAATTTCAGCAAAAATCTGACTTTTGGCAATTCACTCAAAAATGGTGCCAAAAGCTTGAAAATGCTCTCCTGAAAGGTTTGGCACTCGAAACAGAAGGCTTTTTATCACAGGACAAGAAATCAGCCCTCAAAAACTTAACCGGCAGAAAATATTTTTTGGAAAAAATCCCTAAGCCCCGGGGTCACAATTTCAGCAAAAATCTGGCTTTTGGCAATTCACTCAAAAATGGTGCCAAAAGCTTGAAAATGCTCCCCTGAAAGGTTTGGCACTCGAAACAGAAGGCTTTTTATCACAGGACAAGAAATCAGCCCTCAAAAACTTAACCGGCAGAAAATATTTTTTTGAAAAAATCCCTAAGCCCCGGGGTCACAATTTCAGCAAAAATCTGACTTTTGGCAATTCACTCAAAAATGGTGCCAAAAGCTTGAAAATGCTCTCCTGAAAGGTTTGGCACTCGAAACAGACGGCTTTTTATCACAGGACAAGCAATCAGCCCTCAAAAACTTAACCGGCAGAAAATATTTTTTTGAAAAAATCCCTAAGCCCCGGGGTCACAATTTCAGCAAAAATCTGACTTTTGGCAATTCACTCAAAAATGGTGCCAAAAGCTTGAAAATGCTCCCCTGAAAGGTTTGGCACTCGAAACAGAAGGCTTTTTATCACAGGACAAGAAATCAGCCCTCAAAAACTTAACCGGCAGAAAATATTTTTTGGAAAAAATCCCTAAGCCCCGGGGTCACAATTTCAGCAAAAATCTGACTTTTGGCAATTCACTCAAAAATGGTGCCAAAAGCTTGAAAATGCTCTCCTGAAAGGTTTGGCACTCGAAACAGACGGCTTTTTATCACAGGACAAGCAATCAGCCCTCAAAAACTTAACCGGCAGAAAATATTTTTTTGAAAAAATCCCTAAGCCCCGGGGTCACAATTTCAGCAAAAATCTGACTTTTGGCAATTCACTCAAAAATGGTGCCAAAAGCTTGAAAATGCTCTCCTGAAAGTTTTGGCACTAGAAACAGAAGGCTTTTTATCACAGGACAAGAAATCAGCCCTCAAAAACTTAACCGGCAGAAAATATTTTTTTGAAAAAATCCCTAAGCCCCGGGGTCACAATTTCAGCAAAAATCTAGCTTTTGGCAATTCACTCAAAAATGGTGCCAAAAGCTTGAAAATGCTCTCCTGAAAGGTTTGGAACTCGAAACAGAAGGCGTTTTATCACAGGACAAGAAATCAGCCCTCAAAAAGTTAACCGGCAGAAAATATTTTTTTGAAAAAATCCCTAAGCCCCGGGGTCACAATTTCAGCAAAAATCTGACTTTTGGCAATTCACTCAAAAATGGTGCCAAAAGCTTGAAAATGCTCTCCTGAAAGGTTTGGCACTCGAAACAGAAGGCTTTTTATCACAGGACAAGAAATCAGCCATCAAAAACTTAAACGGCAGAAAATATTTTTTTGAAAAAATCCCTAAGCCCTGGGGTCACAATTTCAGCAAAAATCTGACTTTTGGCAATTCACTCAAAAATGGTGCCAAAAGCTTGAAAATGCGCTCCTGAAAGGTTTGGCACTCGAAACAGAAGGCTTTTTATCACAGGACAAGAAATCAGCCCTCAAAAACTTAAGCGGCAGAAAATATTTTTTGGAAAAAATCCCTAAGCCCCGGGGTCACAATTTCAGCAAAAATCTGACTTTTGGCAATTCACTTAAAAATGGTGCCAAAAGCTTGAAAATGCTCTCCTGAAACGTTTGGCACTCGAAACAGAAGGCTTTTTATCACAGGACAAGAAATCAGCCCTCAAAAACTTAACCGGCAGAAAATATTTTTTTGAAAAAATCCCTAAGCCCCGAGGTCACAATTTCAGCAAAAATCTGACTTTTGGCAATTCACTCAAAAATGGTGCCAAAAGCTTGAAAATGCTCTCCTGAAAGGTTTGGCACTCGAAACAGAAGGCTTTTTATCACAGGACAAGAAATCAGCCATCAAAAACTTAAACGGCAGAAAATATTTTTTTGAAAAAATCCCTAAGCCCTGGGGTCACAATTTCAGCAAAAATCTGACTTTTGGCAATTCACTCAAAAATGGTGCCAAAAGCTTGAAAATGCTCTCCTGAAAGTTTTGGCACTTGAAACAGAAGGCTTTTTATCACAGGGCAAGAAATCAGCCCTCAAAAACTTAACCGGCAGAAAATATTTTTTTGAAAAAATCCCTAAGCCCCGGGGTCACAATTTCAGCAAAAATCTGACTTTTGGCAATTCACTCAAAAATGGTGCCAAAAGCTTGAAAATGCCACCTGAAAGCTTTGGCGATGGAAACAGAAGCCTTTTTCTCACAGGACAAGAAATCAGCCCTCAAAAACTTAACCGGCAGAAAATATTTTTTTGAAAAAATCCCTAAGCACCGGGGTCACAATTTCAGCAAAAATTTGACTTTTGGCAATTCACTCAAAAATGGTGCCAACCGGTTGTAAATGCTCCCCTGAAAGCTTTGGCGATGGAAACAGAAGGCTTTTTATCACAGGACAAGAAATCAGCCCTCAAAAACTTAACCGGCAGAAATATTTTTTTGAAAAAAACCCTAAGCCACGGGGTCACAATTTCAGCAAAAATCTGACTTATGGCAATTCACTCAAAAGTTGTGCCAAAAGCTTGTAAATCCTCTCCTGAAAGGTTTGGCGATGGAAACTGAAGGCTTTTTATCACAGGACAAGAAATCAGCCCTCAAAAACTTAACCGGCAGAAAATATTTTTTTGAAAAAATCCCTAAGCCCCGGGGTCACAATTTCAGCAAAAATCTGACTTTTGGCAATTCACTCAAAAATGGTGCCAAAAGCTTGAAAATGCGCTCCTGAAAGGTTTGGCACTCGAAACAGAAGGCTTTTTATCACAGGACAAGAAATCAGCCCTCAAAAACTTAACCGGCAGAAAATATTTTTTTGAAAAAGTCCCTAAGCCCCGGGGTCACAATTTCAGCAAAAATCTGACTTTTGGCAATTCACTCAAAAATGGTGCCAAAAGCTTGAAAATGCTCTCCTGGAAGGTTTGGCACTCGAAACAGAAGGCTTTTTATCACAGGACAAGAAATCAGCCCTCAAAAACTTAACCGGCAGAAAATATTTTTTTGAAAAAATCCCTAAGCCCCGAGGTCACAATTTCAGCAAAAATCTGACTTTTGGCAATTCACTCAAAAATGGTGCCAAAAGCTTGAAAATGCTCCCCTGAAAGCTTTGGCGATGGAAACAGAAGGCTTTTTATCACAGGACAAGAAATCCGCCCTCAAAAAGTTAACCAGCAGAAAATATTTTTTTGAAAAAATCCCTAAGCCCCGGGGTCACAATTTCAGCAAAAATCTGACTTTTGGCAATTCACTCAAAAATGGTGCCAACCGGTTGCCAATGCTCCCCTGAAAGCTTTGGCGATGGAAACAGAAGGCTTTTTATCACAGGACAAGAAATCAGCCCTCAAAAACTTAACCGGCAGAAAATATTTTTTTGAAAAAATCCCTAACTCCAGGGGTCACAATTTCAGCAAAAATCTGACTTTTGGCAAGTCACTCAAAAATGGTGCCAAAAGCTTGAAAATGCTCTCCTGAAAGGTTTGGCACTCGAAACAGAAGGCTTTTTATCACAGGACAAGAAATCAGCCCTCAAAAACTTAACCGGCAGAAAATATTTTTTTGAAAAAATCCCTAAGCCCCGGGGTCACAATTTCAGCAAAAATCTGACTTTTGGCAATTCACTCAAAAATGGTGCCAAAAGCTTGAAAATGCTCTCCTGAAAGGTTTGGCACTCGAAACAGAAGGCTTTTTATCACAGGACAAGAAATCAGCCATCAAAAACTTAAACGGCAGAAAATATTTTTTTGAAAAAATCCCTAAGCCCCGGGGTCACAATTTCAGCAAAAATCTGACTTTTGGCAATTCACTCAAAAATGGTGCCAAAAGCTTGAAAATGCTCTCCTGAAAGGTTTGGCACTCGAAACAGAAGGCTTTTTATCACAGGACAAGAAATCCGCCCTCAAAAAGTTAACCGGCAGAAAATATTTTTTTGAAAAAATCCCTAAGCCCCGGGGTCACAATTTCAGCAAAAATCTGACTTTTGGCAATTCACTCAAAAATGGTGCCAAAAGCTTGAAAATGCTCTCCTGAAAGGTTTGGCACTTGAAGCAGAAGGCTTTTTATCACAGGACAAGAAATCAGCCCTCAAAAACTTAACCGGCAGAAAATATTTTTTGAAAAAATCCCTAAGCCCCGGGGTCACAATTTCAGCAAAAATCTGACTTTTGGCAATTCACTCAAAAATGGTGCCAACCGGTTGCCAATGCTCCCCTGAAAGCTTTGGCAATGGAAACAGAAGGCTTTTTATCACAGGACAAGAAATCAGCCCTCAAAAACTTAAACGGCAGAAAATATTTTTTTGAAAAAATCCCGAACCCCAGGGGTCACAATTTCAGCAAAAATCTGACTTTTGGCAAGTCACTCAAAAATGGTGCCAAAAGCTTGAAAATGCTCCCCTGAAAGGTTTGGCACTCGAAACAGAAGGCTTTTTATCACAGGACAAGAAATCAGCCATCAAAAACTTAAACGGCAGAAAATATTGTTTTGAAAAAATCCCTAAGCCCCGGGGTCACAATTTCAGCAAAAATCTGACTTTTGGCAATTCACTCAAAATTGGTGCCAAAAGCTTGAAAATGCTCTCCTGAAAGCTTTGGCGATGGAAACAGAAGGCTTTTTATCACAGGACAAGAAATCAGCCCTCAAAAACTTAACCGGCAGAAATATTTTTTTGAAAAAAACCCTAAGCCACGGGGTCACAATTTCAGCAAAAATCTGACTTATGGCAATTCACTCAAAAGTTGTGCCAAAAGCTTGTAAATCCTCTCCTGAAAGGTTTGGCGATGGAAACTGAAGGCTTTTTATCACAGGACAAGAAATCAGCCCTCAAAAACTTAACCGGCAGAAAATATTTTTTTGAAAAAATCCCTAAGCCCCGGGGTCACAATTTCAGCAAAAATCTGACTTTTGGCAATTCACTCAAAAATGGTGCCAAAAGCTTGAAAATGCGCTCCTGAAAGGTTTGGCACTCGAAACAGAAGGCTTTTTATCACAGGACAAGAAATCAGCCCTCAAAAACTTAACCGGCAGAAAATATTTTTTTGAAAAAAACCCTAAGCCCCGGGGTCACAATTTCAGCAAAAATCTGACTTTTGGCAATTCACTCAAAAATGGTGCCAAAAGCTTGAAAATGCTCCCCTGAAAGCTTTGGCGATGGAAACAGAAGGCTTTTTATCACAGGACAAGAAATCCGCCCTCAAAAAGTTAACCGGCAGAAAATATTTTTTTGAAAAAATCCCTAAGCCCCGGGGTCACAATTTCAGCAAAAATCTGACTTTTGGCAATTCACTCAAAAATGGTGCCAACCGGTTGCCAATGCTCCCCTGAAAGCTTTGGCGATGGAAACAGAAGGCTTTTTATCACAGGACAAGAAATCAGCCCTCAAAAACTTAACCGGCAGAAAATATTTTTTTGAAAAAATCCCTAAGCCCCGGGGTCACAATTTCAGCAAAAATCTGACTTTTGGCAATTCACTCAAAAATGGTGCCAAAAGCTTGAAAATGCTCTCCTGAAAGGTTTGGCACTCGAAACAGAAGGCTTTTTATCACAGGACAAGAAATCAGCCATCAAAAACTTAAACGGCAGAAAATATTTTTTTGAAAAAATCCCTAAGCCCCGGGGTCACAATTTCAGCAAAAATCTGACTTTTGGCAATTCACTCAAAAATGGTGCCAAAAGCTTGAAAATGCTCTCCTGAAAGGTTTGGCACTCGAAACAGAAGGCTTTTTATCACAGGACAAGAAATCCGCCCTCAAAAAGTTAACCGGCAGAAAATATTTTTTTGAAAAAATCCCTAAGCCCCGGGGTCACAATTTCAGCAAAAATCTGACTTTTGGCAATTCACTCAAAAATGGTGCCAAAAGCTTGAAAATGCTCTCCTGAAAGGTTTGGCACTTGAAGCAGAAGGCTTTTTATCACAGGACAAGAAATCAGCCCTCAAAAACTTAACCGGCAGAAAATATTTTTTGAAAAAATCCCTAAGCCCCGGGGTCACAATTTCAGCAAAAATCTGACTTTTGGCAATTCACTCAAAAATGGTGCCAACCGGTTGCCAATGCTCCCCTGAAAGCTTTGGCAATGGAAACAGAAGGCTTTTTATCACAGGACAAGAAATCAGCCCTCAAAAACTTAAACGGCAGAAAATATTTTTTTGAAAAAATCCCGAACCCCAGGGGTCACAATTTCAGCAAAAATCTGACTTTTGGCAAGTCACTCAAAAATGGTGCCAAAAGCTTGAAAATGCTCCCCTGAAAGGTTTGGCACTCGAAACAGAAGGCTTTTTATCACAGGACAAGAAATCAGCCATCAAAAACTTAAACGGCAGAAAATATTGTTTTGAAAAAATCCCTAAGCCCCGGGGTCACAATTTCAGCAAAAATCTGACTTTTGGCAATTCACTCAAAATTGGTGCCAAAAGCTTGAAAATGCTCTCCTGAAAGCTTTGGCGATGGAAACAGAAGGCTTTTTATCACAGGACAAGAAATCAGCCCTCAAAAACTTAACCGGCAGAAATATTTTTTTGAAAAAAACCCTAAGCCACGGGGTCACAATTTCAGCAAAAATCTGACTTATGGCAATTCACTCAAAAGTTGTGCCAAAAGCTTGTAAATCCTCTCCTGAAAGGTTTGGCGATGGAAACTGAAGGCTTTTTATCACAGGACAAGAAATCAGCCCTCAAAAACTTAACCGGCAGAAAATATTTTTTTGAAAAAATCCCTAAGCCCCGGGGTCACAATTTCAGCAAAAATCTGACTTTTGGCAATTCACTCAAAAATGGTGCCAAAAGCTTGAAAATGCGCTCCTGAAAGGTTTGGCACTCGAAACAGAAGGCTTTTTATCACAGGACAAGAAATCAGCCCTCAAAAACTTAACCGGCAGAAAATATTTTTTTGAAAAAAACCCTAAGCCCCGGGGTCACAATTTCAGCAAAAATCTGACTTTTGGCAATTCACTCAAAAATGGTGCCAAAAGCTTGAAAATGCTCCCCTGAAAGCTTTGGCGATGGAAACAGAAGGCTTTTTATCACAGGACAAGAAATCCGCCCTCAAAAAGTTAACCGGCAGAAAATATTTTTTTGAAAAAATCCCTAAGCCCCGGGGTCACAATTTCAGCAAAAATCTGACTTTTGGCAATTCACTCAAAAATGGTGCCAACCGGTTGCCAATGCTCCCCTGAAAGCTTTGGCGATGGAAACAGAAGGCTTTTTATCACAGGACAAGAAATCAGCCCTCAAAAACTTAACCGGCAGAAAATATTTTTTTGAAAAAATCCCTAACTCCAGGGGTCACAATTTCAGCAAAAATCTGACTTTTGGCAATTCACTCAAAAATGGTGCCAAAAGCTTGAAAATGCTCTCCTGAAAGGTTTGGCACTCGAAACAGAAGGCTTTTTATCACAGGACAAGAAATCAGCCATCAAAAACTTAAACGGCAGAAAATATTTTTTTGAAAAAATCCCTAAGCCCCGGGGTCACAATTTCAGCAAAAATCTGACTTTTGGCAATTCACTCAAAAATGGTGCCAAAAGCTTGAAAATGCTCTCCTGAAAGGTTTGGCACTCGAAACAGAAGGCTTTTTATCACAGGACAAGAAATCCGCCCTCAAAAAGTTAACCGGCAGAAAATATTTTTTTGAAAAAATCCCTAAGCCCCGGGGTCACAATTTCAGCAAAAATCTGACTTTTGGCAATTCACTCAAAAATGGTGCCAAAAGCTTGAAAATGCTCTCCTGAAAGGTTTGGCACTTGAAGCAGAAGGCTTTTTATCACAGGACAAGAAATCAGCCCTCAAAAACTTAACCGGCAGAAAATATTTTTTGAAAAAATCCCTAAGCCCCGGGGTCACAATTTCAGCAAAAATCTGACTTTTGGCAATTCACTCAAAAATGGTGCCAACCGGTTGCCAATGCTCCCCTGAAAGCTTTGGCAATGGAAACAGAAGGCTTTTTATCACAGGACAAGAAATCAGCCCTCAAAAACTTAAACGGCAGAAGATATTTTTTTGAAAAAATCCCGAACCCCAGGGGTCACAATTTCAGCAAAAATCTGACTTTTGGCAAGTCACTCAAAAATGGTGCCAAAAGCTTGAAAATGCTCCCCTGAAAGGTTTGGCACTCGAAACAGAAGGCTTTTTATCACAGGACAAGAAATCAGCCCTCAAAAACTTAACCGGCAGAAAATATTTTTTTGAAAAAATCCCTAAGCCCCGGGGTCACAATTTCAGCAAAAATGTGACTTTTGGCAATTCACTCAAAATTGGTGCCAAAAGCTTGAAAATGCTATCCTGAAATCTTTGGCGATGGAAACAGAAGGCTTTTTATCACAGGACAAGAAATCAGCCCTCAAAAACTTAACCGGCAGAAAATATTTTTTGGAAAAAATCCCTAAGCCCCGGGGTCACAATTTCAGCAAAAATCTGACTTTTGGTAATTCACTCAAAAATGGTGCCAACCGGTTGTAAATGCTCCCCTGAAAGCTTTGGCGATGGAAACAGAAGGCTTTTTATCACAGGACAAGAAATCAGCCCTCAAAAACTTAAACGGCAGAAAATATTGTTTTGAAAAAATCCCTAAGCCCCGGGGTCACAATTTCAGCAAAAATCTGACTTTTGGCAATTCACTCAAAAATGGTGCCAAAAGCTTGAAAATGCTCTCCTGAAAGTTTTGGCACTCGAAACAGAAGGCTTTTTATCACAGAACAAGAAATCAGCCCTCAAAAACTTAACCGGCAGAAAATATTTTTTTGAAAAAATCCCTAAGCCCCGGGGTCACAATTTCAGCAAAAATCTGACTTTTGGCAATTCACTCAAAAATGTTGCCAAAAGCTTGAAAATGCTCTCCTGAAAGGTTTGGCACTTGAAACAGAAGGCTTTTTATCACAGGGCAAGAAATCAGCCCTCAAAAACTTAACCGGCAGAAAATATTTTTTTGAAAAAATCCCTAAGCCCCGGGGTCACAATTTCAGCAAAAATCTGACTTTTGGCAATTCACTCAAAAATGGTGCCAAAAGCTTGAAAATGCCACCTGAAAGCTTTGGCGATGGAAACAGAAGCCTTTTTCTCACAGGACAAGAAATCAGCCCTCAAAAACTTAACCGGCAGAAAATATTTTTTTGAAAAAATCCCTAAGCACCGGGGTCACAATTTCAGCAAAAATTTGACTTTTGGCAATTCACTCAAAAATTGTGCCAACCGGTTGTAAATGCTCCCCTGAAAGCTTTGGCGATGGAAACGGAAGGCTTTTTATCACAGGACAAGAAATCAGCCCTCAAAAACTTAACCGGCAGAAAATATTTTTTTGAAAAAATCCCTAAGCCCCGGGGTCACAATTTCAGCAAAAATCTGACTTTTGGCAATTCACTCAAAAATGGTGCCAAAAGCTTGAAAATGCTCTCCTGAAAGGTTTGGCACTCGAAACAGAAGGCTTTTTATCACAGGACAAGAAATCAGCCCTCAAAAAGTTAACCGGCAGAAAATATTTTTTTGAAAAAATCCCTAAGCCCCGGGGTCACAATTTCAGCAAAAATCTGACTTTTGGCAATTCACTCAAAAATGGTGCCAAAAGCTTGAAAATGCTCTCCTGAAAGGTTTGGCACTCGAAACAGAAGGCTTTTTATCACAGGACAAGAAATCAGCCCTCAAAAACTTAACCGGCAGAAAATATTTTTTTGAAAAAATCCCTAAGCCCCGGGGTCACAATTTCAGCAAAAATCTGACTTTTGGCAATTCACTCAAAAATGGTGCCAAAAGCTTGAAAATGCTCTCCTGAAAGGTTTGGCACTCGAAACAGAAGGCTTTTTATCACAGGGCAAGAAATCAGCCCTCAAAAACTTAACCGGCAGAAAATATTTTTTTGAAAAAATCCCTAAGCCCCGGGGTCACAATTTCAGCAAAAATCTGACTTTTGGCAATTCACTCAAAAATGGTGCCAAAAGCTTGAAAATGCTCTCCTGAAAGGTTTGGCACTCGAAACAGAAGGCTTTTTATCACAGGGCAAGAAAGCAGCCCTCAAAAACTTAACCGGCAGAAAATATTTTTTTGAAAAAATCCCAAAGCCCCGGGGTCACAATTTCAGCAAAAATCTGACTTTTAGCAATTCACTCAAAAATCGTGCCAAAAGCTTGAAAATGCTCCCCTGAAAGCTTTGGCGATGGAAACAGAAGGCTTTTTATCACAGGGCAAGAAATCAGCCCTCAAAAACTTAACCGGCAGAAAATATTTTTTTGAAAAAATCCCTAAGCCCCGGGGTCACAATTTCAGCAAAAATCTGACTTTTGGCAATTCACTCAAAAATGGTGCCAAAAGCTTGAAAATGCTCCCCTGAAAGGTTTGGCACTCGAAACAGAAGGCTTTTTATCACAGGACAAGAAATCAGCCCTGAAACACTTTACCGGCAGAAAATATTTTTTTGAAAAAATCCCTAAGCCCCGGGGTCACAATTTCAGCAAAAATCTGGCTTTTTGCAATTCACTCAAAAATCGTGCCAAAAGCTTGAAAATGCTCCCCAGAAAGGTTTGGCACTCGAAACAGAATGCTTTTTATCACAGGACAAGAAATCAGCCCTCAAAAACTTAACCGGCAGAAAATATTTTTTGGAAAAAATCCCTAAGCCCCGGGGTCACAATTTCAGCAAAAATCTGGCTTTTGGCAATTCACTCAAAAATGGTGCCAAGCGGTTGTAATTGCTCCCCTGAAAGGTTTGGCACTCGAAACAGAAGGCTTTTTATCACAGGATAAGAAATCAGCCCTCAAAAACTTAACCGGCAGAAAATATTTTTTTGAAAAAATCCCTAAGCCCCGGGGTCACAATCTCAGCAAAAATCTGACTTTTGGCATTTCACTCAAAAATAGTGCCAAAAGTTGAAAATGCTCTCCTGAAAGGTTTGGCACTCGAAACAGAAGGCTTTTTATCACAGGACAAGAAATCAGCCTCAAAAACTTAACCGGCAGAATTTTTTTTTTTTTGAAAAAATCCCTAAGCACCGGGGTCACAATTTCAGCAAAAATCTGACTTTTGGCAATTCACTCAAAAATGGTGCCAACCGGTTGTAAATGCTCCCCTAAAAGCTTTGGCGATGGAAACAGAAAGCTTTTTATCACAGGACAAGAAATCAGCCCTAAAAACTTAACCGGCAGAAAACCGGATTTTTTTGAAAAAATCCCTAAGCCCCGGGGTCACAATTTCAGCAAAAATCTGGCTTTTTGCAATTCACTCAAAAATGGTGCCAAAAGCTTGAAAATGCTCCCCAGAAAGGTTTGGCACTCGAAACAGAATGCTTTTTATCACAGGACAAGAAATCAGCCCTCAAACACTAAACCGGCAGAAAATATTTTTTGGAAAAAATCCCTAAGCCCCGGGGTCACAATTTCAGCAAAAATCTGACTTTTGGCAATTCACTCAAAAATGGTGCCAAGCGGTTGTAAATGCTCCCCTGAAAGGTTTGGCACTCGAAACAGAAGGCTTTTTATCACAGGACAAGAAATCAGACCTCAAAAACTTAACCGGCAGAAAATATTTTTTTGAAAAAATCCCTAAGCCCCGGGGTCACAATCTCAGCAAAAATCTGACTTTTGGCATTTCACTCAAAAATAGTGCCAAAAGTTGAAAATGCTCTCCTGAAAGGTTTGGCACTCGAAACAGAAGGCTTTTTATCAGAGGACAAGAAATCAGCCCTCAAAAACTTAACCGGCAGAATTTTTTTTTTTTTGAAAAAATCCCTAAGCACCGGGGTCACAATTTCAGCAAAAATCTGACTTTTGGCAATTCACTCAAAAATGGTGCCAACCGGTTGTAAATGCTCCCCTGAAAGCTTTGGCGATGGAAACAGAAGGCTTTTTATCACAGGACAAGAAATCAGCCCTAAAAACTTAACCGGCAGAAAACCGGATTTTTTTGAAAAAATCCCTAAGCCCCGGGGTCACAATTTCAGCAAAAATCTGACTTTTGGCAATTCACTCAAAAATAGTGCCAAAAGTTGAAAATGCTCTCCTGAAAGGTTTGGCACTCGAAACAGAAGGCTTTTTATCACAGGACAAGAAATCAGCCCTCAAAAACTTAACCGGCAGAAAATATTTTTTTGAAAAAATCCCTAAGCCCCGGGGTCACAATTTCAGCAAAAATCTGACTTTTGGCAATTCACTCAAAAATGGTGCCAAAAGCTTGAAAATGCTCTCCTGAAAGGTTTGGCGATGGAAACAGAAGGCTTTTTATCACAGGACAAGAAATCAGCTCTCAAACACTTTACCGGCAGAAAATATTTTTTTGAAAAAATCCCTAAGCCCCGGGGTCACAATTTCAGCAAAAATCTGACTTTTGGCAATTCACTCAAAAATGGTGCCAAAAGCTTGAAAATGCTCCCCAGAAAGGTTTGGCACTCGAAACAGAAGGCTTTTTATCACAGGACAAGAAATCAGCCCTCAAAAACTTAACAGGCAGAAAATATTTTTTTGAAAAAATCCCTAAGCCCCGGGGTCACAATTTCAGCAAAAATCTGACTTTTGGCAATTCACTCAAAAATGGTGCCAAAAGCTTGAAAATGCTATCCTGAAAGGTTTGGCACTCGAAACAGAAGGCATTTTATCACAGGACAAGAAATCAGCCCTCAAAAAGTTAACCGGCAGAAAATATTTTTTTGAAAAAATCCCTAAGCCCCGGGGTCACAATTTCAGCAAAAATCTGACTTTTGGCAATTCACTCAAAAATGGTGCCAAAAGCTTGTAAATGCTCTCCTGAAAGGTTTGGCGATGGAAACAGAAGGCTTTTTATCACAGGACAAGAAATCAGCCCTCAAAAACTTAACCGGCAGAAAATATTTTTTTGAAAAAATCCCTAAGCCCCGGGGTCACAATTTCAGCAAAAATCTGACTTTTGGCAATTCACTCAAAAATGGTGCCAAAAGCTTGAAAATGCTCTCCTGAAAGGTTTGGCGATGGAAACAGAAGGCTTTTTATCACAGGACAAGAAATCAGCCCTCAAACACTTTACCGGCAGAAAATATTTTTTTGAAAAAATCCCTAAGCCCCGGGGTCACAATTTCAGCAAAAATCTGACTTTTGGCAATTCACTCAAAAATGGTGCCAAAAGCTTGAAAATGCTCCCCAGAAAGGTTTGGCACTCGAAACAGAAGGCTTTTTATCACAGGACAAGAAATCAGCCCTCAAAAACTTAACAGGCAGAAAATATTTTTTTGAAAAAATCCCTAAGCCCCGGGGTCACAATTTCAGCAAAAATCTGACTTTTGGCAATTCACTCAAAAATGGTGCCAAAAGCTTGAAAATGCTATCCTGAAAGGTTTGGCACTCGAAACAGAAGGCATTTTATCACAGGACAAGAAATCAGCCCTCAAAAAGTTAACCGGCAGAAAATATTTTTTTGAAAAAATCCCTAAGCCCCGGGGTCACAATTTCAGCAAAAATCTGACTTTTGGCAATTCACTCAAAAATGGTGCCAAAAGCTTGTAAATGCTCTCCTGAAAGGTTTGGCGATGGAAACAGAAGGCTTTTTATCACAGGACAAGAAATCAGCCCTCAAAAAGTTAACCGGCAGAAAATATTTTTTTGAAAAAATCCCTAAGCCCCGGGCTCACAATTTCAGCAAAAATCTGACTTTTGGCAATTCACTCAAAAATGGTGCCAAAAGCTTGAAAATGCTCTCCTGAAAGGTTTGGCACTCGAAACAGAAGGCTTTTTATCACAGGACAAGAAATCAACCTTCAAAAATTAAACCGGCAGAAAATATTTTTTTGAAAAAATCCCTAAGCCCCGGGGTCACAATTTCAGCAAAAATCTGGCTTTTGGCAATTCACTCAAAAATGGTGCCAAGCGGTTGTAAATGCTCCCCTGAAAACTTTGGCGATGGAAACAGATGGCTTTTTATCACAGGACAAGAAATCAGCCCTCAAAAACTTAACCGGCAGAAAATATTTTTTTGAAAAAATCCCTAAGCCCCGGGGTCACAATCTCAGCAAAAATCTGACTTCTGGCATTTCACTCAAAAATAGTGCCAAAAGTTGAAAATGCTCTCCTGAAAGGTTTGGCACTCGAAAGAGAAGGCTTTTTATCACAGTACAAGAAATCAGCCTTCAAAAACTTAACCGGCAGAAATATTTTTTTGAAAAAATCCCTAAGCCCCGGGGTCACAATTTCAGCAAAAATCTGACTTTTGGCAATTCACTCAAAAATGGTGCCAAAAGCTTGTAAATGCTCTCCTGAAAGGTTTGGCACTCGAAACAGAAGGCTTTTTATCACAGGACAAGAAATCAGCCCTCAAAAACTTAACTGGCAGAAAATATTTTTTTGAAAAAATCCCTAAGCCCCGGGGTCACAATTTCAGCAAAAATCTGACTTTTGGCAATTCACTCAAAAATGGTGCCAAAAGCTTGAAAATGCTCCCCTGAAAGCTTTGGCGATGGAAACAGAAGGCTTTTCATCACAGGACAAGAAATCAGCCTTCAAAAACTAAACCGGCAGAAAATATTTTTTTGAAAAAATCCCTAAGCCCCGGGGTCACAATTTCAGCAAAAATCTGACTTTTGGCAATTCACTCAAAAATGGTGCCAACCGGTTGTAAATGCTCCCCTGAAAGCTTTGGCGATGGAAACAGAAGGCTTTTTATCACAGGACAAGAAATCAGCCCTCAAAAACTTAAACGGCAGAAAATATTTTTTTGAAAAAATCCCTAAGCCCCGGAGTCACAATTTCAGCAAAAATCTGACTTTTGGCAATTCACTCAAAAATGGTGCCAAAAGCTTGAAAATGCTCTCCTGAAAGGTTTGGCTATGGAAACAGAAGGCTTTTTATCACAGGACAAGAAATCAGCCTTCAAAAACTAAACCGGCAGAAAATATTTTTTTGAAAAAATCCCTAAGCCCCGGGGTCACAATTTCAGCAAAAATCTGACTTTTGGCAATTCACTCAAAAATGGTGCCAAAAGCTTGAAAATGCTCTCCTGAAAGGTTTGGCACTCGAAACAGAAGGCTTTTTATCACAGGACAAGAAATCAGCCCTCAAAAACTTAACCGGCAGAAAATATTTTTTTGAAGAAATCCCTAACCCCC
This sequence comes from Podarcis liolepis, assembly GCF_965112155.1. Classification (NCBI taxonomy): domain Eukaryota; kingdom Metazoa; phylum Chordata; class Lepidosauria; order Squamata; family Lacertidae; genus Podarcis; species Podarcis liolepis. The sequence continues at coordinate 67,728,188 of NC_139562.1, forward strand.
GGGGTCACAATTTCAGCAAAAATCTGGCTTTTGGCAATTCACTCAAAAATGGTGCCAAAAGCTTGAAAATGCTCTCCTGAAAGGTTTGGCACTCGAAACAGAAGGCTTTTTATCACAGGACAAGAAATCAGCCCTCAAAAAGTTAACCGGCAGAAAATATTTTTTTGAAAAAATCCCTAAGCCCCGGGGTCACAATTTCAGCAAAAATCTGACTTTTGGCAATTCACTCAAAAATGGTGCCAAAAGCTTGAAAATGCTCTCCTGAAAGGTTTGGCACTCGAAGCAGAAGGCTTTTTATCACAGGACAAGAAATCAGCCTTCAAAAATTAAACCGGCAGAAAATATTTTTTTGAAAAAATCCCTAAGCCCCGGGGTCACAATTTCAGCAAAAATCTGGCTTTTGGCAATTCACTCAAAAATGGTGCCAAGCGGTTGTAAATGCTCCCCTGAAAACTTTGGCGATGGAAACAGAAGGCTTTATATCACAGGACAAGAAATCAGCCCTCAAAAACTTAACTGGCAGAAAATATTTTTTTGAAAAAATCCCTAAGCCCCGGGGTCACAATTTCAGCAAAAATCTGGCTTTTGGCAATTCACTCAAAAATGGTGCCAAAAGCTTGAAAATGCTCTCCTGAAAGGTTTGGCACTCGAAACAGAAGGCTTTTTATCACAGGACAAGAAATCAGCCCTCAAAAAGTTAACCGGCAGAAAATATTTTTTTGAAAAAATCCCTAAGCCCTGGGGTCACAATTTCAGCAAAAATCTGACTTTTGGCAATTCACTCAAAAATGGTGCCAACCGGTTGTAAATGCTCCCCTGAAAGCTTTGGCGATGGAAACAGAAGGCTTTTTATCACAGGACAAGAAATCAGCCCTCAAAAACTTAACCGGCAGAAAATATTTTTTTGAAAAAATCCCTAAGCCCCGGGGTCACAATCTCAGCAAAAATCTGACTTTTGGCATTTCACTCAAAAATAGTGCCAAAAGTTGAAAATGCTCTCCTGAAAGGTTTGGCACTTGAAAGAGAAGGCTTTTTATCAAAGTACAATAAATCAGCCTTCAAAAACTTAACCGGCAGAGATATTTTTTTGAAAAAATCCCTAACCCCCGGGGTCACAATTTCAGCAAAAATCTGACTTTTGACAAGTCACTCAAAAATGGTTCCAAAAGCTTGAAAATCCTCCCCTGAAAGGTTTGGCGATGGAAACAGAAGGCTTTTTATCACAGGACAAGAAATCAGCCCTCAAAAACTTAACCGGCAGAAAATATTTTTTTGAAAAAATCCCTAAGCCCCGGGGTCACAATTTCAGCAAAAATCTGACTTTTGGCAATTCACTCAAAGATGCTGCCAACCGGTTGCCAATGCTCCCCTGAAAGCTTTGGCGATGGAAACAGAAGGCTTTTTATCACAGGACAAGAAATCAGCCCTCAAAAACTTAACCGGCAGAAAACCGGATTTTTTTGAAAAAATCCCTAACCCCCTGGGTCACAATTTCAGCAAAAATCTGACTTTTGGCAATTCACTCAAAAATAGTGCCAAAAGTTGAAAATGCGCTCCTGAAAGGTTTGGCACTCGAAACAGAAGGCTTTTTATCACAGGACAAGAAATCAGCCCTCAAAAACTTAACCGGCAGAAAATATTATTTTGAAAAAATCCCTAAGCCCCGAGGTCACAATTTCAGCAAAAATCTGACTTTTCGCAATTCACACAAAAATGGTGCCAAAAGCTTGAAAATGCTCTCCTGAAAGGTTTGGCACTCGAAACAGAAGGCTTTTTATCACAGGACAAGAAATCAGCCTTCAAAAACTTAACCGGCAGAAAATATTTTTTTGAAAAAATCCCTAACCCCCGGGGTCACAATTTCAGCAAAAATCTGACTTTTGGCAATTCACTCAAAAATGGTGCCAAAAGCTTGAAAATGCTCACCTGAAAGTTTTGGCACTCGAAACAGAAGGCTGTTTATCACAGAAGAAATCAGCCTTCAAAAACTTAACCGGCAGAAAATATTTTTTTGAAAAAATCCCTAAGCCCCGGGGTCACAATTTCAGCAAAAATCTGACTTTTGGCAATTCACTCAAAAATGGTGCCAACCGGTTGTAAATGCTCCCCTGAAAGCTTTGGCGATGGAAACAGAAGGCTTTTTATCACAGGACAAGAAATCAGCCCTCAAAAACTTAACCGGCAGAAAATATTTTTTTGAAAAAATCCCTAAGCCCCGGGATCACAATTTCAGCAAAAATCTGACTTTTGGCAATTCACTCAAAAATGGTGCCAAAAGCTTGAAAATGATATCCTGAAAGCTTTGGCGATGGAAACAGAAGGCTTTTTATCACAGGACAAGAAATCAGCCCTCAAAAACTTAACCGGCAGAAAATATTTTTTGGAAAAAATCCCTAAGCCCCGGGGTCACAATTTCAGCAAAAATCTGACATTTGGCAATTCACTCAAAAATGGTGCCAACCGGTTGTAAATGCTCCCCTGAAAGCTTTGGCGATGGAAACAGAAGGCTTTTTATCACAGGACAAGAAATCAGCCCTCAAAAACTTAACCGGCAGAAAACCGGATTTTTTTGAAAAAATCCCTAACCCCCTGGGTCACAATTTCAGCAAAAATCTGACTTTTGGCAATTCACTCAAAAATAGTGCCAAAAGTTGAAAATGCGCTCCTGAAAGGTTTGGCACTCGAAACAGAAGGCTTTTTATCACAGGACAAGAAATCAGCCCTCAAAAACTTAACCGGCAGAAAATATTTTTTTGAAAAAATCCCTAACCCCCGGGGTCACAATTTCAGCAAAAATCTGACTTTTGGCAATTCACTCAAAAATGGTGCCAAAAGCTTGAAAATGCTCTCCTGAAAGGTTTGGCACTCGAAACAGAAGGCTGTTTATCACAGGAGAAGAAATCAGCCTTCAAAAACTTAACCGGCAGAATTTTTTTTTTGAAAAAATCCCTAAGCCCCGTGGTCACAATTTCAGCAAAAATCTGACTTTTGGCAATTCACTCAAAAATGGTGCCAAAAGCTTGAAAATGCTCTCCTGAAAGGTTTGGCAATCGAAACAGAAGGCTTTTTATCACAGGACAAGAAATCAGCCTTCAAAAACTTAACCGGCAGAAAATATTTTTTTGAAAAAATCCCTAAGAACCGGGGTCACAATTTCAGCAAAAATCTGACTTTTGGCAATTCACTCAAAAATGGTGCCAAAAGCTTGAAAATGCTCTCCTGAAAGGTTTGGCACTCGAAACAAAAGGCTTTTTAACACAGGACAAGAAATCAGCCCTCAAAAACTTAACCGGCAGAAAATATTTTTTTGAAAAAATCCCTAAGCCCCGGGGTCACAATTTCAGCAAAAATCTGGCTTTTGGCAATTCACTCAAAAATGGTGCCAAAAGCTTGAAAATGCTCTCCTGAAAGGTTTGGCACTTGAAACAGAAGGCTTTTTATCACAGGACAAGAAATCAGCCCTCAAAAAGTTAACCGGCAGAAAATATTTTTTTGAAAAAATCCCTAAGCCCCGGGGTCACAATTTCAGCAAAAATCTGACTCTTGGCAATTCACTCAAAAATGCTGCCAACCGGTTGCCAATGCTCCCCTGAAAGCTTTGTCGATGGAAACAGAAGGCTTTTTATCACAGGACAAGAAATCACCCCTCAAAAACTTAACCGGCAGAAAATATTTTTTTGAAAAAATCCCTAACCCCCGGGGTCACAATTTCAGCAAAAATCTGACTTTTGGCAAGTCACTCAAAAATGGTTCCAAAAGCTTGAAAATGCTCCCCTGAAAGGTTCGGCACTCGAAACAGAAGGCTTTTTATCACAGGACAAGAAATCAGCCCTCAAAAACTTAACCGACAGAAAATATTTTTTTGAAAAAATCCCTAAGCCCCGGGGTCACAATTTCAGCAAAAATCAGACTTTTGGCAATTCACTCAAAAATGGTGCCAAAAGCTTGTAAATGCTCTCCTGAAAGGTTTGGCGATGGAAACAGAAGGCTTTTTATCACAGGACAAGAAATCAGCCCTCAAAAACTTAACCGGCAGAAAATATTATTTTGAAAAAATCCCTAAGCCCCGGGGTCACAATTTCAGCAAAAATCTGACTTTTGGCAATTCACTCAAAAATGGTGCCAAAAGCTTGAAAATGCTCCCCTGAAAGCTTTGGCGATTGAAACAGAAGGCTTTTTATCACAGGACAAGAAATCGGCCCTGAAAAACTTAACCGGCAGAAAATATTTTTTTGAAGAAATCCCGAACCCCCGGGGTCAGAATTTCAGCAAAAATCTGACTTTTGGCAATTCACTCAAAAATGGTGCCAAAAGCTTGAAAATGCTCTCCTGAAAGGTTTGGCACTCGAAACAGAAGGCTTTTTATCACAGGACAAGAAATCAGCCCTCAAAAACTTAACCGGCAGAAAATATTTTTTTGAAAAAATCCCTAAGCCCCGGGGTCACAATTTCAGCAAAAATCTGACTTTTGGCAATTCACTCAAAAATGGTGCCAACCGGTTGTAAATGCTCCCCTGAAAGCTTTGGCGATGGAAACAGAAGGCTTTTTATCACAGGACAAGAAATCAGCCCTCAAAAACTTAACCGGCAGAAAATATTTTTTTGAAAAAATCCCTAAGCCCCGGGGTCACAATCTCAGCAAAACTCTGACTTTTGGCATTTCACTCAAAAATAGTGCCAAAAGTTGAAAATGCTCTCCTGAAAGGTTTGGCACTTGAAAGAGAAGGCTTTTTATCACAGTACAATAAATCAGCCTTCAAAAACTTAACCGGCAGAGATATTTTTTTGAAAAAATCCCTAACCCCCGGGGTCACAATTTCAGCAAAAATCTGACTTTTGGCAATTCACTCAAAAATAGTGCCAAAAGTTGAAAATGCGCTCCTGAAAGGTTTGGCACTCGAAACAGAAGGCTTTTTATCACAGGACAAGAAATCAGCCCTCAAAAACTTAACCGGCAGAAAATATTTTTTTGAAAAAATCCCTAACCCCCGGGGTCACAATTTCAGCAAAAATATGACTTTTGGCAATTCACTCAAAAATGGTGCCAAAAGCTTGAAAATGCTCTCCTGAAAGGTTTGGCACTCGAAACAGAAGGCTGTTTATCACAGGAGAAGAAATCAGCCTTCAAAAACTTAACCGGCAGAATTTTTTTTTTGAAAAAATCCCTAAGCCCCGTGGTCACAATTTCAGCAAAAATCTGACTTTTGGCAATTCACTCAAAAATGGTGCCAAAAGCTTGAAAATGCTCTCCTGAAAGGTTTGGCACTCGAAACAAAAGGCTTTTTAACACAGGACAAGAAATCAGCCCTCAAAAACTTAACCGGCAGAAAATATTTTTTTGAAAAAATCCCTAAGCCCCGGGGTCACAATTTCAGCAAAAATCTGGCTTTTGGCAATTCACTCAAAAATGGTGCCAAAAGCTTGAAAATGCTCTCCTGAAAGGTTTGGCACTTGAAACAGAAGGCTTTTTATCACAGGACAAGAAATCAGCCCTCAAAAAGTTAACCGGCAGAAAATATTTTTTTGAAAAAATCCCTAAGCCCCGGGGTCACAATTTCAGCAAAAATCTGACTCTTGGCAATTCACTCAAAAATGCTGCCAACCGGTTGCCAATGCTCCCCTGAAAGCTTTGTCGATGGAAACAGAAGGCTTTTTATCACAGGACACGAAATCAGCCCTCAAAAACTTAACCGGCAGAAAATATTTTTTTGAAAAAATCCCTAACCCCCGGGGTCACAATTTCAGCAAAAATCTGACTTTTGGCAAGTCACTCAAAAATGGTTCCAAAAGCTTGAAAATGCTCCCCTGAAAGGTTTGGCACTCGAAACAGAAGGCTTTTTATCACAGGACAAGAAATCAGCCCTCAAAAACTTAACCGGCAGAAAATATTTTTTTGAAAAAATCCCTAAGCCCCGGGGTCACAATTTCAGCAAAAATCTGACTTTTAGCAAGTCACTCAAAAATGGTTCCAAAAGCTTGAAAATGCTCCCCTGAAAGGTTCGGCACTCGAAACAGAAGGCTTTTTATCACAGGACAAGAAATCAGCCCTCAAAAACTTAACCGGCAGAAAACCGGATTTTTTTGAAAAAAATCCCTAACCCCCTGGGTCACAATTTCAGCAAAAATCTGACTTTTGGCAATTCACTCAAAAATAGTGCCAAAAGTTGAAAATGCGCTCCTGAAAGGTTTGGCACTCGAAACAGAAGGCTTTTTATCACAGGACAAGAAATCAGCCCTCAAAAACTTAACCGGCAGAAAATATTTTTTTGAAAAAATCCCTAACCCCCGGGGTCACAATTTCAGCAAAAATCTGACTTTTGGCAATTCACTCAAAAATGGTGCCAAAAGCTTGAAAATGCTCTCCTGAAAGGTTTGGCACTCGAAACAGAAGGCTGTTTATCACAGGAGAAGAAATCAGCCTTCAAAAACTTAACCGGCAGAATTTTTTTTTTGAAAAAATCCCTAAGCCCCGTGGTCACAATTTCAGCAAAAATCTGACTTTTGGCAATTCACTCAAAAATGGTGCCAAAAGCTTGAAAATGCTCTCCTGAAAGGTTTGGCACTCGAAACAAAAGGCTTTTTAACACAGGACAAGAAATCAGCCCTCAAAAACTTAACCGGCAGAAAATATTTTTTTGAAAAAATCCCTAAGCCCCGGGGTCACAATTTCAGCAAAAATCTGGCTTTTGGCAATTCACTCAAAAATGGTGCCAAAAGCTTGAAAATGCTCTCCTGAAAGGTTTGGCACTTGAAACAGAAGGCTTTTTATCACAGGACAAGAAATCAGCCCTCAAAAAGTTAACCGGCAGAAAATATTTTTTTGAAAAAATCCCTAAGCCCCGGGGTCACAATTTCAGCAAAAATCTGACTCTTGGCAATTCACTCAAAAATGCTGCCAACCGGTTGCCAATGCTCCCCTGAAAGCTTTGTCGATGGAAACAGAAGGCTTTTTATCACAGGACACGAAATCAGCCCTCAAAAACTTAACCGGCAGAAAATATTTTTTTGAAAAAATCCCTAACCCCCGGGGTCACAATTTCAGCAAAAATCTGACTTTTGGCAAGTCACTCAAAAATGGTTCCAAAAGCTTGAAAATGCTCCCCTGAAAGGTTCGGCACTCGAAACAGAAGGCTTTTTATCACAGGACAAGAAATCAGCCCTCAAAAACTTAACCGACAGAAAATATTTTTTTGAAAAAATCCCTAAGCCCCGGGGTCACAATTTCAGCAAAAATCTGACTTTTGGCAATTCACTCCAAAATGGTGCCAAAAGCTTGAAAATGCTCCCCTGAAAGGTTTGGCGATGGAAACAGAAGGCTTTTTATCACAGGACAAGAAATCAGCCTTCAAAAACTTAACCGGCAGAAAATATTTTTTTGAAAAAATCCCTAAGAACAGGGGTCACAATTTCAGCAAAAATCTGACTTTTGGCAATTCACTCAAAAATGGTGCCAAAAGCTTGAAAATGCTCTCCTGAAAGGTTTGGCACTCGAAACAAAAGGCTTTTTAATACAGGACAAGAAATCAGCCCTCAAAAACTTAACCGGCAGAAAATATTTTTTTGAAAAAATCCCTAAGCCCCGGGGTCACAATTTCAGCAAAAATCTGACATTTGGCAAGTCACTCCAAAATGGTGCCAAAAGCTTGAAAATGCTCCCCTGAAAGGTTTGGCGATGGAAACAGAAGGCTTTTTATCACAGGACAAGAAATCAGCCTTCAAAAACTTAACCGGCAGAAAATATTTTTTTGAAAAAATCCCTAAGAACCGGGGTCACAATTTCAGCAAAAATCTGACTTTTGGCAATTCACTCAAAAATGGTGCCAAAAGCTTGAAAATGCTCTCCTGAAAGGTTTGGCACTCGAAACAAAAGGCTTTCTAATACAGGACAAGAAATCAGCCCTCAAAAACTTAACCGGCAGAAAATATTTTTTTGAAAAAATCCCTAAGCCCCGGGGTCACAATTTCAGCAAAAATCTGGCTTTTGGCAATTCACTCAAAAATGGTGCCAAAAGCTTGAAAATGCTCTCCTGAAAGGTTTGGCACTCGAAACAGAAGGCTTTTTATCACAGGACAAGAAATCAGCCCTCAAACACTTTACCGGCAGAAAATATTTTTTTGAAAAAATCCCTAAGCCCCGGGGTCACAATTTCAGCAAAAATCTGACTTTTGGCAATTCACTCAAAAATGGTGCCAACCGGTTGTAAATGCTCTCCTGAAAGGTTTGGCGATGGAAACAGAAGGCTTTTTATCACAGGACAAGAAATCAGCCCTCAAAAACTTAACCGGCAGAAATTTTTTTTTTGAAAAAATCCCAAAGCCCCGGGGTCACAATTTCAGCAAAAATCTGACTTTTGGCAATTCACTCAAAAATGGTGCCAACCGGTTGCCAATGCTCCCCTGAAAGCTTTGGCGATGGAAACAGAAGGCTTTTTATCACAGGACAAGAAATTAGCCCTCAAAAACTTAACCGGCAGAAAATATTTTTTTGAAAAAATCCCTAAGCCCCGGGGTCACAATTTCAGCAAAAATCTGACATTTGGCAAGTCACTCCAAAATGGTGCCAAAAGCTTGAAAATGCTCCCCTGAAAGGTTTGGCGATGGAAGCAGAAGGCTTTTTATCACAGGACAAGAAATCAGCCCTCAAAAACTTAACCGGCAGAAAACCGGATTTTTTTGAAAAAATCCCTAAGCCCCGGGGTCACAATTTCAGCAAAAATCTGACTTTTGGCAATTCACACAAAAATAGTGCCAAAAGTTGAAAATGCTCTCCTGAAAGGTTTGGCACTCGAAAGAGAAGGCTTTTTATCACAGGACAAGAAAGCAGCCTTCGAAAAATTAACTGGCAGAATTCTTTTTTTGAAAAAATCCCTAAGCCCCGGGGTCACAATTTCAGCAAAAATCTGGCTTTTGGCAATTCACTCAAAAATGGTGCCAACCGGTTGTAAATGCTCCCCTGAAAGCTTTGGCGATGGAAACAGAAGGCTTTTTATCACAGGACAAGAAATCAGCCCTCAAAAACTTAACCGGCAGAAAATATTTTTTTGAAAAAATCCCTAAGCCCCGGGCTCACAATTTCAGCAAAAATCTGACTTTTGGCAATTCACTCAAAAATGGTGCCAAAAGCTTGAAAATGCTCTCCTGAAAGGTTTGGCACTCGAAACAGAAGGCTTTTTATCACAGGACAAGAAATCAGCCCTCAAAAACTTAACCGGCAGAAAATATTTTTTGAAAAAATCCCTAAGCCCCGGGGTCACAATTTCAGCAAAATTCTGGCTTTTGGCAATTCACTCAAAAATGGTGCCAAAAGCTTGAAAATCCTCTCGTGAAAGGTTTGGCGATGGAAACAGAAGGCTTTTTATCACAGGACAAGAAATCAGCCCTCAAAAGCTTAACCGGCAGAAAATATTTTTTTGAAAAAATCCCTAAGCCCCGGGGTCACAATTTCAGCAAAAATCTGACTTTTGGCAATTCACTCAAAAATGGTGCCAAAAGCTTGAAAATGCTATCCTGAAATCTTTGGCACTCGAAACGGAAGGCTTTTTATCACAGGACAAGAAATCAGCCCTCAAAAACTTAACCGGCAGAAAATATTTTTTTGAAAAAATCCCTAAGCCCCGGGGTCACAATTTCAGCAAAAATCTGACTTTTGGCAATTCACTCAAAAATGGTGCCAAAAGCTTGAAAATGCTCTCCTGAAAGGTTTGGCACTCGAAACAGAAGGCTTTTTATCACAGGACAAGAAATCAGCCCTCAAACACTTTACCGGCAGAAAATATTTTTTTGAAAAAATTCCTAACCCCCGGGGTCACAATTTCAGCAAAAATCTGACTTTTGGCAATTCACTCAAAAATGGTGCCAACCGATTCTAAATGCTCCCCAGAAAGCTTTGGCGGTGGAAACAGAAGGCTTTTTATCACAGGACAAGAAATCAGCCCTCAAACACTTTACCGGCAGAAAATATTTTTTTGAAAAAATCCCTAAGCCCCGGGGTCACAATTTCAGCAAAAATCTGACTTTTGGCAATTCACTCAAAAATAGTGCCAAAAGTTGAAAATGCTCTCCTGAAAGGTTTGGCACTCGAAAGAGAAGGCTTTTTATCACAGTACAAGAAATCAGCCTTCAAAAACTTAACCGGCAGAAATATTTTTTTGAAAAAATCCCTAAGCCCCGGGGTCACAATTTCAGCAAAAATCTGACTTTTGGCAATTCACTCAAAAATGGTGCCAAAAGCTTGAAAATGCTCTCCTGAAAGGTTTGGCACTCGAAACAGAAGGCTTTTTATCACAGGACAAGAAATCAGCCCTCAAACACTTTACCGGCAGAAAATATTTTTTTGAAAAAATTCCTAACCCCCGGGGTCACAATTTCAGCAAAAATCTGACTTTTGGCAATTCACTCAAAAATGGTGCCAACCGATTCTAAATGCTCCCCTGAAAGCTTTGGCGGTGGAAACAGAAGGCTTTTTATCACAGGACAAGAAATCAGCCCTCAAACACTTTACCGGCAGAAAATATTTTTTTGAAAAAATCCCTAAGCCCCGGGGTCACAATTTCAGCAAAAATCTGACTTTTGGCAATTCACTCAAAAATAGTGCCAAAAGTTGAAAATGCTCTCCTGAAAGGTTTGGCACTCGAAAGAGAAGGCTTTTTATCACAGTACAAGAAATCAGCCTTCAAAAACTTAACCGGCAGAAATATTTTTTTGAAAAAATCCCTAAGCCCCGGGGTCACAATTTCAGCAAAAATCTGACTTTTGGCAATTCACTCAAAAATGGTGCCAACCGGTTGCCAATGCTCCCCTGAAAGGTTTGGCGATAGAAACAGAAGGCTTTTTATCACAGGACAAGAAATCAGCCCTCAAAAAATTAAGCGGCAGAAAATATTTTTTTGAAAAAATCCCTAACCCCCGGGGTCACAATTTCAGCAAAAATCTGACTTTTGGCAATTCACTCAAAAATAGTGCCAAAAGTTGAAAATGCTCTCCTGAAAGGTTTGGCACTCGAAAGAGAAGGCTTTTTATCACAGTACAAGAAATCAGCCTTCAAAAACTTAACCGGCAGAAATATTTTTTTGAAAAAATCCCTAAGCCCCGGGGTCACAATTTCAGCAAAAATCTGACTTTTGGCAATTCACTCAAAAATGGTGCCAACCGGTTGCCAATGCTCCCCTGAAAGCTTTGGCGATAGAAACAGAAGGCTTTTTATCACAGGACAAGAAATCAGCCCTCAAAAAATTAAGCGGCAGAAAATATTTTTTTGAAAAAATCCCTAACCCCCGGGGTCACAATTTCAGCAAAAATCTGACTTTTGGCAATTCACTCAAAAATAGTGCCAAAAGTTGAAAATGCTCTCCTGAAAGGTTTGGCACTCGAAACAGAAGGCTTTTTATCACAGGACAAGAAATCAGCCCTCAAAAACCTAACCGGCAGAATTTTTTTTTTTGAAAAAATCCCTAAGCCCCGGGGTCACAATTTCAGCAAAAATCTGACTTTTGGCAATTCACTCAAAAATGGTGCCAAAAGCTTGAAAATGCTCTCCTGAAAGGTTTGGCACTCGAAACAGAAGGCTTTTTATCACAGGACAAGAAATCAGCCCTCAAACACTTTACCGGCAGAAAATATTTTTTTGAAAAAATCCCTAAGCCCCGGGGTCACAATTTCAGCAAAAATCTGACTTTTGGCAATTCACTCAAAAATGGTGCCAAAAGCTTGAAAATGCTCTCCTGAAAGGTTTGGCACTCGAAACAGAAGGCTTTTTATCACAGGACAAGAAATCAGCCCTCAAACACTTTACCGGCAGAAAATATTTTTTTGAAAAAATCCCTAAGCCCCGGGGTCACAATTTCAGCAAAAATCTGACTTTTGGCAATTCACTCAAAAATGGTGCCAACCGGTTGTAAATGCTCTCCTGAAAGGTTTGGCGATGGAAACAGAAGGCTTTTTATCACAGGACAAGAAATCAGCCCTCAAAAACTTAACCGGCAGAAATTTTTTTTTTGAAAAAATCCCAAAGCCCCGGGGTCACAATTTCAGCAAAAATCTGACTTTTGGCAATTCACTCAAAAATGGTGCCAACCGGTTGCCAATGCTCCCCTGAAAGCTTTGGCGATGGAAACAGAAGGCTTTTTATCACAGGACAAGAAATTAGCCCTCAAAAACTTAACCGGCAGAAAATATTTTTTTGAAAAAATCCCTAAGCCCCGGGGTCACAATTTCAGCAAAAATCTGACATTTGGCAAGTCACTCCAAAATGGTGCCAAAAGCTTGAAAATGCTCCCCTGAAAGGTTTGGCGATGGAAGCAGAAGGCTTTTTATCACAGGACAAGAAATCAGCCCTCAAAAACTTAACCGGCAGAAAACCGGATTTTTTTGAAAAAATCCCTAAGCCCCGGGGTCACAATTTCAGCAAAAATCTGACTTTTGGCAATTCACACAAAAATAGTGCCAAAAGTTGAAAATGCTCTCCTGAAAGGTTTGGCACTCGAAAGAGAAGGCTTTTTATCACAGGACAAGAAAGCAGCCTTCGAAAAATTAACTGGCAGAATTCTTTTTTTGAAAAAATCCCTAAGCCCCGGGGTCACAATTTCAGCAAAAATCTGGCTTTTGGCAATTCACTCAAAAATGGTGCCAACCGGTTGTAAATGCTCCCCTGAAAGCTTTGGCGATGGAAACAGAAGGCTTTTTATCACAGGACAAGAAATCAGCCCTCAAAAACTTAACCGGCAGAAAATATTTTTTTGAAAAAATCCCTAAGCCCCGGGCTCACAATTTCAGCAAAAATCTGACTTTTGGCAATTCACTCAAAAATGGTGCCAAAAGCTTGAAAATGCTCTCCTGAAAGGTTTGGCACTCGAAACAGAAGGCTTTTTATCACAGGACAAGAAATCAGCCCTCAAAAACTTAACCGGCAGAAAATATTTTTTGAAAAAATCCCTAAGCCCCGGGGTCACAATTTCAGCAAAATTCTGGCTTTTGGCAATTCACTCAAAAATGGTGCCAAAAGCTTGAAAATCCTCTCGTGAAAGGTTTGGCGATGGAAACAGAAGGCTTTTTATCACAGGACAAGAAATCAGCCCTCAAAAGCTTAACCGGCAGAAAATATTTTTTTGAAAAAATCCCTAAGCCCCGGGGTCACAATTTCAGCAAAAATCTGACTTTTGGCAATTCACTCAAAAATGGTGCCAAAAGCTTGAAAATGCTATCCTGAAATCTTTGGCACTCGAAACGGAAGGCTTTTTATCACAGGACAAGAAATCAGCCCTCAAAAACTTAACCGGCAGAAAATATTTTTTTGAAAAAATCCCTAAGCCCCGGGGTCACAATTTCAGCAAAAATCTGACTTTTGGCAATTCACTCAAAAATGGTGCCAAAAGCTTGAAAATGCTCTCCTGAAAGGTTTGGCACTCGAAACAGAAGGCTTTTTATCACAGGACAAGAAATCAGCCCTCAAACACTTTACCGGCAGAAAATATTTTTTTGAAAAAATTCCTAACCCCCGGGGTCACAATTTCAGCAAAAATCTGACTTTTGGCAATTCACTCAAAAATGGTGCCAACCGATTCTAAATGCTCCCCAGAAAGCTTTGGCGGTGGAAACAGAAGGCTTTTTATCACAGGACAAGAAATCAGCCCTCAAACACTTTACCGGCAGAAAATATTTTTTTGAAAAAATCCCTAAGCCCCGGGGTCACAATTTCAGCAAAAATCTGACTTTTGGCAATTCACTCAAAAATAGTGCCAAAAGTTGAAAATGCTCTCCTGAAAGGTTTGGCACTCGAAAGAGAAGGCTTTTTATCACAGTACAAGAAATCAGCCTTCAAAAACTTAACCGGCAGAAATATTTTTTTGAAAAAATCCCTAAGCCCCGGGGTCACAATTTCAGCAAAAATCTGACTTTTGGCAATTCACTCAAAAATGGTGCCAAAAGCTTGAAAATGCTCTCCTGAAAGGTTTGGCACTCGAAACAGAAGGCTTTTTATCACAGGACAAGAAATCAGCCCTCAAACACTTTACCGGCAGAAAATATTTTTTTGAAAAAATTCCTAACCCCCGGGGTCACAATTTCAGCAAAAATCTGACTTTTGGCAATTCACTCAAAAATGGTGCCAACCGATTCTAAATGCTCCCCTGAAAGCTTTGGCGGTGGAAACAGAAGGCTTTTTATCACAGGACAAGAAATCAGCCCTCAAACACTTTACCGGCAGAAAATATTTTTTTGAAAAAATCCCTAAGCCCCGGGGTCACAATTTCAGCAAAAATCTGACTTTTGGCAATTCACTCAAAAATAGTGCCAAAAGTTGAAAATGCTCTCCTGAAAGGTTTGGCACTCGAAAGAGAAGGCTTTTTATCACAGTACAAGAAATCAGCCTTCAAAAACTTAACCGGCAGAAATATTTTTTTGAAAAAATCCCTAAGCCCCGGGGTCACAATTTCAGCAAAAATCTGACTTTTGGCAATTCACTCAAAAATGGTGCCAACCGGTTGCCAATGCTCCCCTGAAAGGTTTGGCGATAGAAACAGAAGGCTTTTTATCACAGGACAAGAAATCAGCCCTCAAAAAATTAAGCGGCAGAAAATATTTTTTTGAAAAAATCCCTAACCCCCGGGGTCACAATTTCAGCAAAAATCTGACTTTTGGCAATTCACTCAAAAATAGTGCCAAAAGTTGAAAATGCTCTCCTGAAAGGTTTGGCACTCGAAAGAGAAGGCTTTTTATCACAGTACAAGAAATCAGCCTTCAAAAACTTAACCGGCAGAAATATTTTTTTGAAAAAATCCCTAAGCCCCGGGGTCACAATTTCAGCAAAAATCTGACTTTTGGCAATTCACTCAAAAATGGTGCCAACCGGTTGCCAATGCTCCCCTGAAAGCTTTGGCGATAGAAACAGAAGGCTTTTTATCACAGGACAAGAAATCAGCCCTCAAAAAATTAAGCGGCAGAAAATATTTTTTTGAAAAAATCCCTAACCCCCGGGGTCACAATTTCAGCAAAAATCTGACTTTTGGCAATTCACTCAAAAATAGTGCCAAAAGTTGAAAATGCTCTCCTGAAAGGTTTGGCACTCGAAACAGAAGGCTTTTTATCACAGGACAAGAAATCAGCCCTCAAAAACCTAACCGGCAGAATTTTTTTTTTTGAAAAAATCCCTAAGCCCCGGGGTCACAATTTCAGCAAAAATCTGACTTTTGGCAATTCACTCAATAATGGTGCCAAAAGCTTGAAAATGCTCTCCTGAAAGGTTTGGCACTCGAAACAGAAGGCTTTTTATCACAGGACAAGAAATCAGCCCTCAAACACTTTACCGGCAGAAAATATTTTTTTGAAAAAATCCCTAAGCCCCGGGGTCACAATTTCAGCAAAAATCTGACTTTTGGCAATTCACTCAAAAATGGTGCCAAAAGCTTGAAAATGCTCTCCTGAAAGGTTTGGCACTCGAAACAGAAGGCTTTTTATCACAGGACAAGAAATCAGCCCTCAAACACTTTACCGGCAGAAAATATTTTTTTGAAAAAATCCCTAAGCCCCGGGGTCACAATTTCAGCAAAAATCTGACTTTTGGCAATTCACTCAAAAATGGTGCCAACCGGTTGTAAATGCTCTCCTGAAAGGTTTGGCGATGGAAACAGAAGGCTTTTTATCACAGGACAAGAAATCAGCCCTCAAAAACTTAACCGGCAGAAATTTTTTTTTTGAAAAAATCCCAAAGCCCCGGGGTCACAATTTCAGCAAAAATCTGACTTTTGGCAATTCACTCAAAAATGGTGCCAACCGGTTGCCAATGCTCCCCTGAAAGCTTTGGCGATGGAAACAGAAGGCTTTTTATCACAGGACAAGAAATTAGCCCTCAAAAACTTAACCGGCAGAAAATATTTTTTTGAAAAAATCCCTAAGCCCCGGGGTCACAATTTCAGCAAAAATCTGACATTTGGCAAGTCACTCCAAAATGGTGCCAAAAGCTTGAAAATGCTCCCCTGAAAGGTTTGGCGATGGAAGCAGAAGGCTTTTTATCACAGGACAAGAAATCAGCCCTCAAAAACTTAACCGGCAGAAAACCGGATTTTTTTGAAAAAATCCCTAAGCCCCGGGGTCACAATTTCAGCAAAAATCTGACTTTTGGCAATTCACACAAAAATAGTGCCAAAAGTTGAAAATGCTCTCCTGAAAGGTTTGGCACTCGAAAGAGAAGGCTTTTTATCACAGGACAAGAAAGCAGCCTTCGAAAAATTAACTGGCAGAATTCTTTTTTTGAAAAAATCCCTAAGCCCCGGGGTCACAATTTCAGCAAAAATCTGGCTTTTGGCAATTCACTCAAAAATGGTGCCAACCGGTTGTAAATGCTCCCCTGAAAGCTTTGGCGATGGAAACAGAAGGCTTTTTATCACAGGACAAGAAATCAGCCCTCAAAAACTTAACCGGCAGAAAATATTTTTTTGAAAAAATCCCTAAGCCCCGGGCTCACAATTTCAGCAAAAATCTGACTTTTGGCAATTCACTCAAAAATGGTGCCAAAAGCTTGAAAATGCTCTCCTGAAAGGTTTGGCACTCGAAACAGAAGGCTTTTTATCACAGGACAAGAAATCAGCCCTCAAAAACTTAACCGGCAGAAAATATTTTTTGAAAAAATCCCTAAGCCCCGGGGTCACAATTTCAGCAAAATTCTGGCTTTTGGCAATTCACTCAAAAATGGTGCCAAAAGCTTGAAAATCCTCTCGTGAAAGGTTTGGCGATGGAAACAGAAGGCTTTTTATCACAGGACAAGAAATCAGCCCTCAAAAGCTTAACCGGCAGAAAATATTTTTTTGAAAAAATCCCTAAGCCCCGGGGTCACAATTTCAGCAAAAATCTGACTTTTGGCAATTCACTCAAAAATGGTGCCAAAAGCTTGAAAATGCTATCCTGAAATCTTTGGCACTCGAAACGGAAGGCTTTTTATCACAGGACAAGAAATCAGCCCTCAAAAACTTAACCGGCAGAAAATATTTTTTTGAAAAAATCCCTAAGCCCCGGGGTCACAATTTCAGCAAAAATCTGACTTTTGGCAATTCACTCAAAAATGGTGCCAAAAGCTTGAAAATGCTCTCCTGAAAGGTTTGGCACTCGAAACAGAAGGCTTTTTATCACAGGACAAGAAATCAGCCCTCAAACACTTTACCGGCAGAAAATATTTTTTTGAAAAAATTCCTAACCCCCGGGGTCACAATTTCAGCAAAAATCTGACTTTTGGCAATTCACTCAAAAATGGTGCCAACCGATTCTAAATGCTCCCCAGAAAGCTTTGGCGGTGGAAACAGAAGGCTTTTTATCACAGGACAAGAAATCAGCCCTCAAACACTTTACCGGCAGAAAATATTTTTTTGAAAAAATCCCTAAGCCCCGGGGTCACAATTTCAGCAAAAATCTGACTTTTGGCAATTCACTCAAAAATAGTGCCAAAAGTTGAAAATGCTCTCCTGAAAGGTTTGGCACTCGAAAGAGAAGGCTTTTTATCACAGTACAAGAAATCAGCCTTCAAAAACTTAACCGGCAGAAATATTTTTTTGAAAAAATCCCTAAGCCCCGGGGTCACAATTTCAGCAAAAATCTGACTTTTGGCAATTCACTCAAAAATGGTGCCAAAAGCTTGAAAATGCTCTCCTGAAAGGTTTGGCACTCGAAACAGAAGGCTTTTTATCACAGGACAAGAAATCAGCCCTCAAACACTTTACCGGCAGAAAATATTTTTTTGAAAAAATTCCTAACCCCCGGGGTCACAATTTCAGCAAAAATCTGACTTTTGGCAATTCACTCAAAAATGGTGCCAACCGATTCTAAATGCTCCCCTGAAAGCTTTGGCGGTGGAAACAGAAGGCTTTTTATCACAGGACAAGAAATCAGCCCTCAAACACTTTACCGGCAGAAAATATTTTTTTGAAAAAATCCCTAAGCCCCGGGGTCACAATTTCAGCAAAAATCTGACTTTTGGCAATTCACTCAAAAATGGTGCCAAAAGCTTGAAAATGCTCTCCTGAAAGGTTTGGCGATGGAAACAGAAGGCTTTTTATCACAGGACAAGAAATCAGCCCTCAAAAACTTAAGCGGCAGAAAATATTTTTTTGAAAAAATCCCTAACCCCCGGGGTCACAATTTCAGCAAAAATCTGACTTTTGGCAATTCACTCAAAAATAGTGCCAAAAGTTGAAAATGCTCTCCTGAAAGGTTTGGCACTCGAAAGAGAAGGCTTTTTATCACAGTACAAGAAATCAGCCTTCAAAAACTTAACCGGCAGAAATATTTTTTTGAAAAAATCCCTAAGCCCCGGGGTCACAATTTCAGCAAAAATCTGACTTTTGGCAATTCACTCAAAAATGGTGCCAAAAGCTTGAAAATTCTCCCCTGAAAGGTTTGGCACTCGAAACAGAAGGCTTTTTATCACAGGACAAGAAATCAGCCCTCAAAAACTTAACCGGCAGAATTTTTTTTTTTTGAAAAAATCCCTAAGCCCCGGGTCACAATTTCAGCAAAAATCTGACTTTTGGCAATTCACTCAAAAATGGTGCCAAAAGCTTGAAAATGCTCTCCTGAAAGGTTTGGCACTCGAAACAGAAGGCTTTTTATCACAGGACAAGAAATCAGCCCTCAAACACTTTACCGGCAGAAAATATTTTTTTGAAAAAATCCCTAAGCCCCGGGCTCACAATTTCAGCAAAAATCTGACTTTTGGCAATTCACTCAAAAATGGTGCCAAAAGCTTGAAAATGCTCTCCTGAAAGGTTTGGCACTCGAAACAGAAGGCTTTTTATCACAGGACAAGAAATCAGCCCTCAAAAACTTAACCGGCAGAAAATATTTTTTTGAAAAAATCCCTAAGCCCCGGGGTCACAATTTCAGCAAAAATCTGACTTTTGGCAATTCACTCAAAAATGGTGCCAACCGGTTGTAAATGCTCCCCTGAAAGCTTTGGCGGTGGAAACAGAAGGCTTTTTATCACAGGACAAGAAATCAGCCCTCAAAAACTTAACCGGCAGAAAACCGGATTTTTTTGAAAAAATCCCTAAGCCCCGGGGTCACAATTTCAGCAAAACTCTGGCTTTTGGCAATTCACTCAAAAATGGTGCCAAAAGCTTGAAAATGCTCTCCTGAAAGGTTTGGCACTCGAAACAGAAGGCTTTTTATCACAGGACAAGAAATCAGCCCTCAAACACTTTACCGGCAGAAAATATTTTTTTGAAAAAATCCCTAAGCCCCGGGATCACAATTTCAGCAAAAATCTGACTTTTGGCAATTCACTCAAAAATGGTGCCAAAAGCTTGAAAATGCTCTCCTGAAAGGTTTGGCACTCGAAACAGAAGGCTTTTTATCACAGGACAAGAAATCAGCTCTCAAAAACTTAACCGGCAGAAAATATTTTTTTGAAAAAATCCCTAAGCCCCGGGGTCACAATTTCAGCAAAAATCTGACTTTTGGCAATTCACTCAAAAATGGTGCCAACCGCTTGTAAATGCTCTCCTGAAAGGTTTGGCGATGGAAACAGAAGGCTTTTTATCACAGGACAAGAAATCAGCCCTCAAAAACTTAAGCGGCAGAAAATATTTTTTTGAAAAAATCCCTAAGCCCCGGGGTCACAATTTCAGCAAAAATCTGACTTTTGGCAATTCACTCAAAAATGGTGCCAAAAGTTGAAAATGCTCTCCTGAAAGGTTTGGCACTCGAAAGAGAAGGCTTTTTATCACAGTACAAGAAATCAGCCTTCAAAAACTTAACCGGCAGAAATATTTTTTTGAAAAAATCCCTAAGCCACGGGGTCACAATTTCAGCAAAAATCTGACTTTTGGCAATTCACTCAAAAGTTGTGCCAAAAGCTTGTAAATCCTCTCCTGAAAGGTTTGGCGATGGAAACAGAAGGCTTTTTATCACAGGACAAGAAATCAGCCCTCAAAAACTTAACCGGCAGAAAATATTTTTTTGAAAAAATCCCTAAGCCCCGGGGTCACAATTTCAGCAAAAATCTGACTTTTGGCAATTCACTCAAAAATGGTGCCAAAAGCTTGAAAATGCTCTCCTGAAAGGTTTGGCACTCGAAACAGAAGGCTTTTTATCACAGGACAAGAAATCAGCCCTCAAACACTTTACCGGCAGAAAATATTTTTTTGAAAAAATTCCTAAGCCCCGGGGTCACAATTTCAGCAAAAATCTGACTTTTGGCAATTCACTCAAAAATGGTGCCAACCGATTCTAAATGCTCCCCTGAAAGCTTTGGCGGTGGAAACAGAAGGCTTTTTATCACAGGACAAGAAATCAGCCCTCAAACACTTTACCGGCAGAAAATATTTTTTTGAAAAAATCCCTAAGCCCCGGGGTCACAATTTCAGCAAAAATCTGACTTTTGGCAATTCACTCAAAAATGGTGCCAAAAGCTTGAAAATGCTCTCCTGAAAGGTTTGGCGATGGAAACAGAAGGCTTTTTATCACAGGACAAGAAATCAGCCCTCAAAAACTTAAGCGGCAGAAAATATTTTTTTGAAAAAATCCCTAACCCCCGGGGTCACAATTTCAGCAAAAATCTGACTTTTGGCAATTCACTCAAAAATAGTGCCAAAAGTTGAAAATGCTCTCCTGAAAGGTTTGGCACTCGAAAGAGAAGGCTTTTTATCACAGTACAAGAAATCAGCCTTCAAAAACTTAACCGGCAGAAATATTTTTTTGAAAAAATCCCTAAGCCCCGGGGTCACAATTTCAGCAAAAATCTGACTTTTGGCAATTCACTCAAAAATGGTGCCAAAAGCTTGAAAATTCTCCCCTGAAAGGTTTGGCACTCGAAACAGAAGGCTTTTTATCACAGGACAAGAAATCAGCCCTCAAAAACTTAACCGGCAGAATTTTTTTTTTTTGAAAAAATCCCTAAGCCCCGGGTCACAATTTCAGCAAAAATCTGACTTTTGGCAATTCACTCAAAAATGGTGCCAAAAGCTTGAAAATGCTCTCCTGAAAGGTTTGGCACTCGAAACAGAAGGCTTTTTATCACAGGACAAGAAATCAGCCCTCAAACACTTTACCGGCAGAAAATATTTTTTTGAAAAAATCCCTAAGCCCCGGGCTCACAATTTCAGCAAAAATCTGACTTTTGGCAATTCACTCAAAAATGGTGCCAAAAGCTTGAAAATGCTCTCCTGAAAGGTTTGGCACTCGAAACAGAAGGCTTTTTATCACAGGACAAGAAATCAGCCCTCAAAAACTTAACCGGCAGAAAATATTTTTTTGAAAAAATCCCTAAGCCCCGGGGTCACAATTTCAGCAAAAATCTGACTTTTGGCAATTCACTCAAAAATGGTGCCAACCGGTTGTAAATGCTCCCCTGAAAGCTTTGGCGGTGGAAACAGAAGGCTTTTTATCACAGGACAAGAAATCAGCCCTCAAAAACTTAACCGGCAGAAAACCGGATTTTTTTGAAAAAATCCCTAAGCCCCGGGGTCACAATTTCAGCAAAACTCTGGCTTTTGGCAATTCACTCAAAAATGGTGCCAAAAGCTTGAAAATGCTCTCCTGAAAGGTTTGGCACTCGAAACAGAAGGCTTTTTATCACAGGACAAGAAATCAGCCCTCAAACACTTTACCGGCAGAAAATATTTTTTTGAAAAAATCCCTAAGCCCCGGGATCACAATTTCAGCAAAAATCTGACTTTTGGCAATTCACTCAAAAATGGTGCCAAAAGCTTGAAAATGCTCTCCTGAAAGGTTTGGCACTCGAAACAGAAGGCTTTTTATCACAGGACAAGAAATCAGCTCTCAAAAACTTAACCGGCAGAAAATATTTTTTTGAAAAAATCCCTAAGCCCCGGGGTCACAATTTCAGCAAAAATCTGACTTTTGGCAATTCACTCAAAAATGGTGCCAACCGGTTGTAAATGCTCTCCTGAAAGGTTTGGCGATGGAAACAGAAGGCTTTTTATCACAGGACAAGAAATCAGCCCTCAAAAACTTAAGCGGCAGAAAATATTTTTTTGAAAAAATCCCTAAGCCCCGGGGTCACAATTTCAGCAAAAATCTGACTTTTGGCAATTCACTCAAAAATGGTGCCAAAAGTTGAAAATGCTCTCCTGAAAGGTTTGGCACTCGAAAGAGAAGGCTTTTTATCACAGTACAAGAAATCAGCCTTCAAAAACTTAACCGGCAGAAATATTTTTTTGAAAAAATCCCTAAGCCACGGGGTCACAATTTCAGCAAAAATCTGACTTTTGGCAATTCACTCAAAAGTTGTGCCAAAAGCTTGTAAATCCTCTCCTGAATGGTTTGGCGATGGAAACAGAAGGCTTTTTATCACAGGACAAGA
Source organism: Podarcis liolepis (assembly GCF_965112155.1). Classification (NCBI taxonomy): domain Eukaryota; kingdom Metazoa; phylum Chordata; class Lepidosauria; order Squamata; family Lacertidae; genus Podarcis; species Podarcis liolepis. Next base: position 67,750,491 of record NC_139562.1, read on the forward strand.
AATCAGCCCTCAAAAACTTAACCGGCAGAAAATATTTTTTTGAAAAAATCCCTAAGCCCCGGGGTCACAATTTCAGCAAAAATCTGACTTTTGGCAATTCACTCAAAAATGGTGCCAAAAGCTTGAAAATGCTCTCCTGAAAGGTTTGGCACTCGAAACAGAAGGCTTTTTATCACAGGACAAGAAATCAGCCCTCAAACACTTTACCGGCAGAAAATATTTTTTTGAAAAAATTCCTAACCCCCGGGGTCACAATTTCAGCAAAAATCTGACTTTTGGCAATTCACTCAAAAATGGTGCCAACCGATTCTAAATGCTCCCCAGAAAGCTTTGGCGGTGGAAACAGAAGGCTTTTTATCACAGGACAAGAAATCAGCCCTCAAACACTTTACCGGCAGAAAATATTTTTTTGAAAAAATCCCTAAGCCCCGGGGTCACAATTTCAGCAAAAATCTGACTTTTGGCAATTCACTCAAAAATAGTGCCAAAAGTTGAAAATGCTCTCCTGAAAGGTTTGGCACTCAAAAGAGAAGGCTTTTTATCACAGTACAAGAAATCAGCCTTCAAAAACTTAACCGGCAGAAATATTTTTTTGAAAAAATCCCTAAGCCCCGGGGTCACAATTTCAGCAAAAATCTGACTTTTGGCAATTCACTCAAAAATGGTGCCAAAAGCTTGAAAATGCTCTCCTGAAAGGTTTGGCACTCGAAACAGAAGGCTTTTTATCACAGGACAAGAAATCAGCCCTCAAACACTTTACCGGCAGAAAATATTTTTTTGAAAAAATTCCTAACCCCCGGGGTCACAATTTCAGCAAAAATCTGACTTTTGGCAATTCACTCAAAAATGGTGCCAACCGATTCTAAATGCTCCCCTGAAAGCTTTGGCGGTGGAAACAGAAGGCTTTTTATCACAGGACAAGAAATCAGCCCTCAAACACTTTACCGGCAGAAAATATTTTTTTGAAAAAATCCCTAAGCCCCGGGGTCACAATTTCAGCAAAAATCTGACTTTTGGCAATTCACTCAAAAATGGTGCCAAAAGCTTGAAAATGCTCTCCTGAAAGGTTTGGCGATGGAAACAGAAGGCTTTTTATCACAGGACAAGAAATCAGCCCTCAAAAACTTAAGCGGCAGAAAATATTTTTTTGAAAAAATCCCTAACCCCCGGGGTCACAATTTCAGCAAAAATCTGACTTTTGGCAATTCACTCAAAAATAGTGCCAAAAGTTAAAAATGCTCTCCTGAAAGGTTTGGCACTCGAAAGAGAAGGCTTTTTATCACAGTACAAGAAATCAGCCTTCAAAAACTTAACCGGCAGAAATATTTTTTTGAAAAAATCCCTAAGCCCCGGGGTCACAATTTCAGCAAAAATCTGACTTTTGGCAATTCACTCAAAAATGGTGCCAAAAGCTTGAAAATTCTCCCCTGAAAGGTTTGGCACTCGAAACAGAAGGCTTTTTATCACAGGACAAGAAATCAGCCCTCAAAAACTTAACCGGCAGAATTTTTTTTTTTTGAAAAAATCCCTAAGCCCCGGGTCACAATTTCAGCAAAAATCTGACTTTTGGCAATTCACTCAAAAATGGTGCCAAAAGCTTGAAAATGCTCTCCTGAAAGGTTTGGCACTCGAAACAGAAGGCTTTTTATCACAGGACAAGAAATCAGCCCTCAAACACTTTACCGGCAGAAAATATTTTTTTGAAAAAATCCCTAAGCCCCGGGCTCACAATTTCAGCAAAAATCTGACTTTTGGCAATTCACTCAAAAATGGTGCCAAAAGCTTGAAAATGCTCTCCTGAAAGGTTTGGCACTCGAAACAGAAGGCTTTTTATCACAGGACAAGAAATCAGCCCTCAAAAACTTAACCGGCAGAAAATATTTTTTTGAAAAAATCCCTAAGCCCCGGGGTCACAATTTCAGCAAAAATCTGACTTTTGGCAATTCACTCAAAAATGGTGCCAACCGGTTGTAAATGCTCCCCTGAAAGCTTTGGCGGTGGAAACAGAAGGCTTTTTATCACAGGACAAGAAATCAGCCCTCAAAAACTTAACCGGCAGAAAACCGGATTTTTTTGAAAAAATCCCTAAGCCCCGGGGTCACAATTTCAGCAAAACTCTGGCTTTTGGCAATTCACTCAAAAATGGTGCCAAAAGCTTGAAAATGCTCTCCTGAAAGGTTTGGCACTCGAAACAGAAGGCTTTTTATCACAGGACAAGAAATCAGCCCTCAAACACTTTACCGGCAGAAAATATTTTTTTGAAAAAATCCCTAAGCCCCGGGATCACAATTTCAGCAAAAATCTGACTTTTGGCAATTCACTCAAAAATGGTGCCAAAAGCTTGAAAATGCTCTCCTGAAAGGTTTGGCACTCGAAACAGAAGGCTTTTTATCACAGGACAAGAAATCAGCTCTCAAAAACTTAACCGGCAGAAAATATTTTTTTGAAAAAATCCCTAAGCCCCGGGGTCACAATTTCAGCAAAAATCTGACTTTTGGCAATTCACTCAAAAATGGTGCCAACCGGTTGTAAATGCTCTCCTGAAAGGTTTGGCGATGGAAACAGAAGGCTTTTTATCACAGGACAAGAAATCAGCCCTCAAAAACTTAAGCGGCAGAAAATATTTTTTTGAAAAAATCCCTAAGCCCCGGGGTCACAATTTCAGCAAAAATCTGACTTTTGGCAATTCACTCAAAAATGGTGCCAAAAGTTGAAAATGCTCTCCTGAAAGGTTTGGCACTCGAAAGAGAAGGCTTTTTATCACAGTACAAGAAATCAGCCTTCAAAAACTTAACCGGCAGAAATATTTTTTTGAAAAAATCCCTAAGCCACGGGGTCACAATTTCAGCAAAAATCTGACTTTTGGCAATTCACTCAAAAGTTGTGCCAAAAGCTTGTAAATCCTCTCCTGAAAGGTTTGGCGATGGAAACAGAAGGCTTTTTATCACAGGACAAGAAATCAGCCCTCAAAAACTTAACCGGCAGAAAATATTTTATTGAAAAAATCCCTAAGCCCCGGGGTCACAATTTCAGCAAAAATCTGACTTTTGGCAATTCACTCAAAAATGGTGCCAACCGGTTGCCAATGCTCCCCTGAAAGCTTTGGCGATGGAAACAGAAGGCTTTTTATCACAGGACAAGAAATCAGCCCTCAAAAACTTAACCGGCAGAAAATATTTTTTTGAAAAAATCCCTAAGCCCCGGGGTCACAATTTCAGCAAAAATTTGACTTTTGGCAATTCACTCAAAAATGGTGCGAAAAGCTTGAAAATGCTCTCCTGAAAGGTTTGGCACTCGAAACAGAAGGCTTTTTATCACAGGACAAGAAATCAGCCCTCAAAAACTTAACCGGCAGAATTTTTTTTTTTTGAAAAAATCCCTAAGCCCCGGGGTCACAATTTCAGCAAAAATCTGACTTTTGGCAATTCACTCAAAAATGGTGCCAAAAGCTTGAAAATGCTCTCCTGAAAGGTTTGGCACTCGAAACAGAAGGCTTTTTATCACAGGACAAGAAATCAGCCCTCAAAAACTTAACCGGCAGAAAATATTTTTTTGAAAAAATCCCTAAGCCCCGGGGTCACAATTTCAGCAAAAATCTGACTTTTGGCAATTCACTCAAAAATGGTGCCAACCGGTTGTAAATGCTCTCCTGAAAGGTTTGGCGATGGAAACAGAAGGCTTTTTATCACAGGACAAGAAATCAGCCCTCAAAAACTTAACCGGCAGAAAATATTTTTTTGAAAAAATCCCTAACCCCCGGGGTCACAATTTCAGCAAAAATCTGACTTTTGGCAATTCACTCAAAAATAGTGCCAAAAGTTGAAAATGCTCTCCTGAAAGGTTTGGCACTCGAAAGAAAAGGCTTTTTATCACAGTACAAGAAATCAGCCTTCAAAAACTTAACCGGCAGAAATATTTTTTTGAAAAAATCCCTAAGCCACGGGGTCACAATTTCAGCAAAAATCTGACTTTTGGCAATTCACTCAAAAGTTGTGCCAAAAGCTTGTAAATCCTCTCCTGAAAGGTTTGGCGATGGAAACAGAAGGCTTTTTATCACAGGACAAGAAATCAGCCCTCAAAAACTTAACCGGCAGAAAATATTTTTTTGAAAAAATCCCTAAGCCCCGGGGTCACAATTTCAGCAAAAATCTGACTTTTGGCAATTCACTCAAAAATGGTGCCAACCGGTTGCCAATGCTCCCCTGAAAGCTTTGGCGATGGAAACAGAAGGCTTTTTATCACAGGACAAGAAATCAGCCCTCAAAAACTTAACCGGCAGAAAATATTATTTTGAAAAAATCCCTAAGCCCCGGGGTCACAATTTCAGCAAAAATTTGACTTTTGGCAATTCACTCAAAAATGGTGCCAAAAGCTTGAAAATGCTCTCCTGAAAGGTTTGGCACTCGAAACAGAAGGCTTTTTATCACAGGACAAGAAATCAGCCCTCAAAAACTTAACCGGCAGAATTTTTTTTAAAAAAAAAATCCCTAAGCCCCGGGGTCACAATTTCAGCAAAAATCTGACTTTTGGCAATTCACTCAAAAATGGTGCCAAAAGCTTGAAAATGCTCTCCTGAAAGGTTTGGCACTCGAAACAGAAGGCTTTTTATCACAGGACAAGAAATCAGCCCTCAAAAACTTAACCGGCAGAAAATATTTTTTTGAAAAAATCCCTAAGCCCCGGGATCACAATTTCAGCAAAAATCTGACTTTTGGCAATTCACTCAAAAATGGTGCCAAAAGCTTGAAAATGCTCTCCTGAAAGGTTTGGCACTCGAAACAGAAGGCTTTTTATCACAGGACAAGAAATCAGCTCTCAAAAACTTAACCGGCAGAAAATATTTTTTTGAAAAAATCCCTAAGCCCCGGGGTCACAATTTCAGCAAAAATCTGACTTTTGGCAATTCAATCAAAAATGATGCCAACCGGTTGTAAATGCTCTCCTGAAAGATTTGGCGATGGAAACAGAAGGCTTTTTATCACAGGACAAGAAATCAGCCCTCAAAAACTTAAGCGGCAGAAAATATTTTTTTGAAAAAATCCCTAACCCCCGGGGTCACAATTTCAGCAAAAATCTGACTTTTGGCAATTCACTCAAAAATAGTGCCAAAAGTTGAAAATGCTCTCCTGAAAGGTTTGGCACTCGAAAGAGAAGGCTTTTTATCACAGGACAAGAAATCAGCCCTCAAAAACTTAACCGGCAGAAAATATTTTTTTGAAAAAATCCCTAAGACCCGGGGTCACAATTTCAGCAAAAATCTGACTTTTGGCAATTCACTCAAAAATGGTGCCAAAAGCTTGAAAATGCTCTCCTGAAAGGTTTGGCACTCGAAACAGAAGGCTTTTTATCACAGGACAAGAAATCAGCCCTCAAACACTTTACCGGCAGAAAATATTTTTTTGAAAAAATCCCTAAGCCCCGGGCTCACAATTTCAGCAAAAATCTGACTTTTGGCAATTCACTCAAAAATGGTGCCAAAAGCTTGAAAATGCTCTCCTGAAAGGTTTGGCACTCGAAACAGAAGGCTTTTTATCACAGGACAAGAAATCAGCCCTCAAAAACTTAACCGGCAGAAAATATTTTTTTGAAAAAATCCCTAAGCCCCGGGGTCACAATTTCAGCAAAAATCTGACTTTTGGCAATTCACTCAAAAATGGTGCCAACCGGTTGTAAATGCTCCCCTGAAAGCTTTGGCGGTGGAAACAAAAGGCTTTTTAACACAGGACAAGAAATCAGCCCTCAAAAACTTTACAGGCAAAAAATATTTTTTTGAAAAAATCCCTAAGCCCCGGGGTCACAATTTCAGCAAAAATCTTACTTTTGGCAATTCACTCAAAAATGGTGCCAAAAGCTTGAAAATGCTCTCCTGAAAGGTTTGGCATTCGAAACAGAAGGCTTTTTATCACAGGACAAGAAATCAGCCCTCAAAAACTTAACCGGCAGAAAATATTTTTTTGAAAAAATCCCTAAGCCCCGGGGTCACAATTTCAGCAAAAATCTTACTTTTGGCAATTCACTCAAAAATGGTGCCAAAAGCTTGAAAATGCTCTCCTGAAAGGTTTGGCACTCGAAACAGAAGGCTTTTTATCACAGGACAAGAAATCAGCCCTCAAAAACCTAACCGGCAGAAAGTATTTTTTTGAAAAAATCCCTAAGCCCCGGGGTCACAATTTCAGCAAAAATCTGACTTTTGGCATTTCACTCAAAAATGGTGCCAACCGGTTGCCAATGCTCCCCTGAAAGCTTTGGCGATGGAAACAGAAGGCTTTTTATCACAGGACAAGAAATCAGCCCTCAAAAACTTAACCGGCAGAAAATATTTTTTTGAAAAAATCCCTAAGCCCCGGGGTCACAATTTCAAGAAAACTCTGGCTTTTGGCAATTCACTCAAAAATGGTGCCAAAAGCTTGAAAATGCTCTCCTGAAAGGTTTGGCCCTCGAAAGAGAAGGCTTTTTATCACAGTACAAGAAATCAGCCTTCAAAAACTTAACCGGCAGAAATATTTTTTTGAAAAAATCCCTAAGCCCCGGGGTCACAATTTCAGCAAAAATCTGACTTTTGGCAATTCACTCAAAAATGGTGCCAAAAGCTTGAAAATTCTCCCCTGAAAGGTTTGGCACTCGAAACAGAAGGCTTTTTATCACAGGACAAGAAATCAGCCCTCAAAAACTTAACCGGCAGAATTTTTTTTTTTTGAAAAAATCCCTAAGCCCCGGGTCACAATTTCAGCAAAAATCTGACTTTTGGCAATTCACTCAAAAATGGTGCCAAAAGCTTGAAAATGCTCTCCTGAAAGGTTTGGCACTCGAAACAGAAGGCTTTTTATCACAGGACAAGAAATCAGCCCTCAAACACTTTACCGGCAGAAAATATTTTTTTGAAAAAATCCCTAAGCCCCGGGCTCACAATTTCAGCAAAAATCTGACTTTTGGCAATTCACTCAAAAATGGTGCCAAAAGCTTGAAAATGCTCTCCTGAAAGGTTTGGCACTCGAAACAGAAGGCTTTTTATCACAGGACAAGAAATCAGCCCTCAAAAACTTAACCGGCAGAAAATATTTTTTTGAAAAAATCCCTAAGCCCCGGGGTCACAATTTCAGCAAAAATCTGACTTTTGGCAATTCACTCAAAAATGGTGCCAACCGGTTGTAAATGCTCCCCTGAAAGCTTTGGCGGTGGAAACAGAAGGCTTTTTATCACAGGACAAGAAATCAGCCCTCAAAAACTTAACCGGCAGAAAACCGGATTTTTTTGAAAAAATCCCTAAGCCCCGGGGTCACAATTTCAGCAAAACTCTGGCTTTTGGCAATTCACTCAAAAATGGTGCCAAAAGCTTGAAAATGCTCTCCTGAAAGGTTTGGCACTCGAAACAGAAGGCTTTTTATCACAGGACAAGAAATCAGCCCTCAAACACTTTACCGGCAGAAAATATTTTTTTGAAAAAATCCCTAAGCCCCGGGATCACAATTTCAGCAAAAATCTGACTTTTGGCAATTCACTCAAAAATGGTGCCAAAAGCTTGAAAATGCTCTCCTGAAAGGTTTGGCACTCGAAACAGAAGGCTTTTTATCACAGGACAAGAAATCAGCTCTCAAAAACTTAACCGGCAGAAAATATTTTTTTGAAAAAATCCCTAAGCCCCGGGGTCACAATTTCAGCAAAAATCTGACTTTTGGCAATTCACTCAAAAATGGTGCCAACCGGTTGTAAATGCTCTCCTGAAAGGTTTGGCGATGGAAACAGAAGGCTTTTTATCACAGGACAAGAAATCAGCCCTCAAAAACTTAAGCGGCAGAAAATATTTTTTTGAAAAAATCCCTAAGCCCCGGGGTCACAATTTCAGCAAAAATCTGACTTTTGGCAATTCACTCAAAAATGGTGCCAAAAGTTGAAAATGCTCTCCTGAAAGGTTTGGCACTCGAAAGAGAAGGCTTTTTATCACAGTACAAGAAATCAGCCTTCAAAAACTTAACCGGCAGAAATATTTTTTTGAAAAAATCCCTAAGCCACGGGGTCACAATTTCAGCAAAAATCTGACTTTTGGCAATTCACTCAAAAGTTGTGCCAAAAGCTTGTAAATCCTCTCCTGAAAGGTTTGGCGATGGAAACAGAAGGCTTTTTATCACAGGACAAGAAATCAGCCCTCAAAAACTTAACCGGCAGAAAATATTTTATTGAAAAAATCCCTAAGCCCCGGGGTCACAATTTCAGCAAAAATCTGACTTTTGGCAATTCACTCAAAAATGGTGCCAACCGGTTGCCAATGCTCCCCTGAAAGCTTTGGCGATGGAAACAGAAGGCTTTTTATCACAGGACAAGAAATCAGCCCTCAAAAACTTAACCGGCAGAAAATATTTTTTTGAAAAAATCCCTAAGCCCCGGGGTCACAATTTCAGCAAAAATTTGACTTTTGGCAATTCACTCAAAAATGGTGCGAAAAGCTTGAAAATGCTCTCCTGAAAGGTTTGGCACTCGAAACAGAAGGCTTTTTATCACAGGACAAGAAATCAGCCCTCAAAAACTTAACCGGCAGAATTTTTTTTTTTTGAAAAAATCCCTAAGCCCCGGGGTCACAATTTCAGCAAAAATCTGACTTTTGGCAATTCACTCAAAAATGGTGCCAAAAGCTTGAAAATGCTCTCCTGAAAGGTTTGGCACTCGAAACAGAAGGCTTTTTATCACAGGACAAGAAATCAGCCCTCAAAAACTTAACCGGCAGAAAATATTTTTTTGAAAAAATCCCTAAGCCCCGGGGTCACAATTTCAGCAAAAATCTGACTTTTGGCAATTCACTCAAAAATGGTGCCAACCGGTTGTAAATGCTCTCCTGAAAGGTTTGGCGATGGAAACAGAAGGCTTTTTATCACAGGACAAGAAATCAGCCCTCAAAAACTTAACCGGCAGAAAATATTTTTTTGAAAAAATCCCTAACCCCCGGGGTCACAATTTCAGCAAAAATCTGACTTTTGGCAATTCACTCAAAAATAGTGCCAAAAGTTGAAAATGCTCTCCTGAAAGGTTTGGCACTCGAAAGAAAAGGCTTTTTATCACAGTACAAGAAATCAGCCTTCAAAAACTTAACCGGCAGAAATATTTTTTTGAAAAAATCCCTAAGCCACGGGGTCACAATTTCAGCAAAAATCTGACTTTTGGCAATTCACTCAAAAGTTGTGCCAAAAGCTTGTAAATCCTCTCCTGAAAGGTTTGGCGATGGAAACAGAAGGCTTTTTATCACAGGACAAGAAATCAGCCCTCAAAAACTTAACCGGCAGAAAATATTTTTTTGAAAAAATCCCTAAGCCCCGGGGTCACAATTTCAGCAAAAATCTGACTTTTGGCAATTCACTCAAAAATGGTGCCAACCGGTTGCCAATGCTCCCCTGAAAGCTTTGGCGATGGAAACAGAAGGCTTTTTATCACAGGACAAGAAATCAGCCCTCAAAAACTTAACCGGCAGAAAATATTATTTTGAAAAAATCCCTAAGCCCCGGGGTCACAATTTCAGCAAAAATTTGACTTTTGGCAATTCACTCAAAAATGGTGCCAAAAGCTTGAAAATGCTCTCCTGAAAGGTTTGGCACTCGAAACAGAAGGCTTTTTATCACAGGACAAGAAATCAGCCCTCAAAAACTTAACCGGCAGAATTTTTTTTAAAAAAAAAATCCCTAAGCCCCGGGGTCACAATTTCAGCAAAAATCTGACTTTTGGCAATTCACTCAAAAATGGTGCCAAAAGCTTGAAAATGCTCTCCTGAAAGGTTTGGCACTCGAAACAGAAGGCTTTTTATCACAGGACAAGAAATCAGCCCTCAAAAACTTAACCGGCAGAAAATATTTTTTTGAAAAAATCCCTAAGCCCCGGGATCACAATTTCAGCAAAAATCTGACTTTTGGCAATTCACTCAAAAATGGTGCCAAAAGCTTGAAAATGCTCTCCTGAAAGGTTTGGCACTCGAAACAGAAGGCTTTTTATCACAGGACAAGAAATCAGCTCTCAAAAACTTAACCGGCAGAAAATATTTTTTTGAAAAAATCCCTAAGCCCCGGGGTCACAATTTCAGCAAAAATCTGACTTTTGGCAATTCACTCAAAAATGGTGCCAACCGGTTGTAAATGCTCTCCTGAAAGATTTGGCGATGGAAACAGAAGGCTTTTTATCACAGGACAAGAAATCAGCCCTCAAAAACTTAAGCGGCAGAAAATATTTTTTTGAAAAAATCCCTAACCCCCGGGGTCACAATTTCAGCAAAAATCTGACTTTTGGCAATTCACTCAAAAATAGTGCCAAAAGTTGAAAATGCTCTCCTGAAAGGTTTGGCACTCGAAAGAGAAGGCTTTTTATCACAGGACAAGAAATCAGCCCTCAAAAACTTAACCGGCAGAAAATATTTTTTTGAAAAAATCCCTAAGACCCGGGGTCACAATTTCAGCAAAAATCTGACTTTTGGCAATTCACTCAAAAATGGTGCCAAAAGCTTGAAAATGCTCTCCTGAAAGGTTTGGCACTCGAAACAGAAGGCTTTTTATCACAGGACAAGAAATCAGCCCTCAAACACTTTACCGGCAGAAAATATTTTTTTGAAAAAATCCCTAAGCCCCGGGCTCACAATTTCAGCAAAAATCTGACTTTTGGCAATTCACTCAAAAATGGTGCCAAAAGCTTGAAAATGCTCTCCTGAAAGGTTTGGCACTCGAAACAGAAGGCTTTTTATCACAGGACAAGAAATCAGCCCTCAAAAACTTAACCGGCAGAAAATATTTTTTTGAAAAAATCCCTAAGCCCCGGGGTCACAATTTCAGCAAAAATCTGACTTTTGGCAATTCACTCAAAAATGGTGCCAACCGGTTGTAAATGCTCCCCTGAAAGCTTTGGCGGTGGAAACAAAAGGCTTTTTAACACAGGACAAGAAATCAGCCCTCAAAAACTTTACAGGCAAAAAATATTTTTTTGAAAAAATCCCTAAGCCCCGGGGTCACAATTTCAGCAAAAATCTTACTTTTGGCAATTCACTCAAAAATGGTGCCAAAAGCTTGAAAATGCTCTCCTGAAAGGTTTGGCATTCGAAACAGAAGGCTTTTTATCACAGGACAAGAAATCAGCCCTCAAAAACTTAACCGGCAGAAAATATTTTTTTGAAAAAATCCCTAAGCCCCGGGGTCACAATTTCAGCAAAAATCTTACTTTTGGCAATTCACTCAAAAATGGTGCCAAAAGCTTGAAAATGCTCTCCTGAAAGGTTTGGCACTCGAAACAGAAGGCTTTTTATCACAGGACAAGAAATCAGCCCTCAAAAACCTAACCGGCAGAAAGTATTTTTTTGAAAAAATCCCTAAGCCCCGGGGTCACAATTTCAGCAAAAATCTGACTTTTGGCATTTCACTCAAAAATGGTGCCAACCGGTTGCCAATGCTCCCCTGAAAGCTTTGGCGATGGAAACAGAAGGCTTTTTATCACAGGACAAGAAATCAGCCCTCAAAAACTTAACCGGCAGAAAATATTTTTTTGAAAAAATCCCTAAGCCCCGGGGTCACAATTTCAAGAAAACTCTGGCTTTTGGCAATTCACTCAAAAATGGTGCCAAAAGCTTGAAAATGCTCTCCTGAAAGGTTTGGCCCTCGAAAGAGAAGGCTTTTTATCACAGTACAAGAAATCAGCCTTCAAAAACTTAACCGGCAGAAATATTTTTTTGAAAAAATCCCTAAGCCACGGGGTCACAATTTCAGCAAAAATCTGACTTTTGGCAATTCACTCAAAAGTTGTGCCAAAAGCTTGTAAATCCTCTCCTGAAAGGTTTGGCGATGGAAACAGAAGACTTTTTATCACAGGACAAGAAATCAGCCCTCAAAAACTTAACCGGCAGAAAATATTTTTTTGAAAAAATCCCTAAGCCCCGGGGTCACAATTTCAGCAAAAATCTTACTTTTGGCAATTCACTCAAAAATGGTGCCAAAAGCTTGAAAATGCTCTCCTGAAAGGTTTGGCACTCGAAACAGAAGGCTTTTTATCACAGGACAAGAAATCAGCCCTCAAAAACCTAACCGGCAGAAAGTATTTTTTTGAAAAAATCCCTAAGCCCCGGGGTCACAATTTCAGCAAAAATCTGACTTTTGGCATTTCACTCAAAAATGGTGCCAACCGGTTGCCAATGCTCCCCTGAAAGCTTTGGCGATGGAAACAGAAGGCTTTTTATCACAGGACAAGAAATCAGCCCTCAAAAACTTAACCGGCAGAAAATATTTTTTTGAAAAAATCCCTAAGCCCCGGGGTCACAATTTCAAGAAAACTCTGGCTTTTGGCAATTCACTCAAAAATGGTGCCAAAAGCTTGAAAATGCTCTCCTGAAAGGTTTGGCACTCGAAAGAGAAGGCTTTTTATCACAGTACAAGAAATCAGCCTTCAAAAACTTAACCGGCAGAAATATTTTTTTGAAAAAATCCCTAAGCCACGGGGTCACAATTTCAGCAAAAATCTGACTTTTGGCAATTCACTCAAAAGTTGTGCCAAAAGCTTGTAAATCCTCTCCTGAAAGGTTTGGCGATGGAAACAGAAGACTTTTTATCACAGGACAAGAAATCAGCCCTCAAAAACTTAACCGGCAGAAAATATTTTTTTGAAAAAATCCCTAAGCCCCGGGGTCACAATTTCAGCAAAAATCTGACTTTTGGCAATTCACTCAAAAATGGTGCCAACCGGTTGCCAATGCTCCCCTGAAAGCTTTGGCGATGGAAACAGAAGGCTTTTTATCACAGGACAAGAAATCAGCCCTCAAAAACTTAACCGGCAGAAAATATTTTTTTGAAAAAATACCTAACCCCCGGGGGTCACAATTTCAGCAAAAATCTGACTTTTGGCAAGTCACTCAAAAATGGTTTCAAAAGCTTGAAAATGCTCCCCTGAAACGTTTGGCATTCGAAACAGAAGGCTTTTTATCACAGGACAAGAAATCAGCCCTCAAAAACTTAACCGGCAGAAAATATTTTTTTGAAAAAATCCCTAAGCCCCGGGGTCACAATTTCAGCAAAAATCTGACTTTTTGCAATTCACACAAAAATGGCGCCAAAAGCTTGAAAATGCTCTCCTGAAAGGTTTGGCACTCGAAACAGAAGGCGTTTTATCACAGGACAAGAAATCAGCCCTCAAAAACTTAACCGGCAGAAAATATTTTTTTGAAAAAATCCCTAAGCCCCGGGGTCACAATTTCAGCAAAAATCTGACTTTTGGCAATTCACTCAAAAATGGTGCCAAAAGCTTGAAAATGCTCCCCTGAAAGGTTTGGCACTCGAAACAGAAGGCTTTTTATCACAGGACAAGAAATCAGCCCTCAAAAACTTAACCGGCAGAAAATCGGATTTTTTTGAAAAAATCCCTAACCCCCGGGGTCACAATTTCAGCAAAATTTTTACTTTTGGCAATTCACTCAAAAATAGTGCCAAAAGTTGAAAATGCTCTCCTGAAATGTTTGTCACTCGAAAGAGAAGGCTTTTTATCACAGGACAAGAAATCAGCCCTCAAAAACTTAACCGGCAGAAAATATTTTTTTGAAAAAATCCCTAAGCCCCGGGGTCACAATTTCAGCAAAAATCTGACTTTTGGCAATTCACTCAAAAATAGTGCCAAAAGTTGAAAATGCTCTCCTGAAATGTTTGGCACTCGAAAGAGAAGGCTTTTTATCACAGGACAAGAAATCAGCCTTCAAAAACTTAACCGGCAGAAATATTTTTTTGAAAAAATCCCTAAGCCCCGGGGTCACAATTTCAGCAAAAATCTGACTTATGGCAATTCACTCAAAAGTTGTGCCAAAAGCTTGAAAATGCTATCCTGAAATCTTTGGCGATGGAAACAGAAGGCTTTTTATCACAGGACAAGAAATCAGCCCTCAAAACCTTAACCGGCAGAAAATATTTTTTTGAAAAAATCCCTAACCCCCGGGGTCACAATTTCAGCAAAAATCTGACTTTTGGCAATTCACTCAAAAATAGTGCCAAAAGTTGAAAATGCTCTCCTGAAAGGTTTGGCACTCGAAAGAGAAGGCTTTTTATCACAGGACAAGAAATCAGCCCTCAAAAACTTAACCGGCAGAAAATATTTTTTTGAAAAAATCCCTAAGCCCCGGGGTCACAATTTCAGCAAAAATCTGGCTTTTGGCAATTCACTCAAAAATGTTGCCAAAAGCTTGAAAATGCTTTCCTGAAAGGTTTGGCGATGGAAACAGAAGGCTTTTTATCACAGGACAAGAAATCAGCCCTCAAAAACTTAACCGGCAGAAAATATTTTTTTGAAAAAATCCCTAAGCCCCGGGGTCACAATTTCAGCAAAAATCTGACTTTTGGCAATTCACACAAAAATGGTGCCAAAAGCTTGAAAATGCTCTCCTGAAAGGTTTGGCACTCGAAACAGAAGGCTTTTTATCACAGGACAAGAAATCAGCCCTCAAAAACCTAACCGGCAGAAAGTATTTTTTTGAAAAAATCCCTAAGCCCCGGGGTCACAATTTCAGCAAAAATCTGACTTTTGGCATTTCACTCAAAAATGGTGCCAACCGGTTGCCAATGCTCCCCTGAAAGCTTTGGCGATGGAAACAGAAGGCTTTTTATCACAGGACAAGAAATCAGCCCTCAAAAACTTAACCGGCAGAAAATATTTTTTTGAAAAAATCCCTAAGCCCCGGGCTCACAATTTCAAGAAAACTCTGGCTTTTGGCAATTCACTCAAAAATGGTGCCAAAACCTTGAAAATGCTCTCCTGAAAGGTTTGGCACTCGAAACAGAAGGCTTTTTATCACAGGACAAGAAATCAGCCCTCAAACACTTTACCGGCAGAAAATATTTTTTTGAAAAAATCCCTAAGCCCCGGGATCACAATTTCAGCAAAAATCTGACTTTTGGCAATTCACTCAAAAATGGTGCCAAAGGCTTGAAAATGCTCTCCTGAAAGGTTTGGCACTCGAAAGAGAAGGCTTTTTATCACAGTACAAGAAATCAGCCTTCAAAAACTTAACCGGCAGAAATATTTTTTTGAAAAAATCCCTAAGCCACGGGGTCACAATTTCAGCAAAAATCTGACTTTTGGCAATTCACTCAAAAGTTGTGCCAAAAGCTTGTAAATCCTCTCCTGAAAGGTTTGGCGATGGAATCAGAAGACTTTTTATCACAGGACAAGAAATCAGCCCTCAAAAACTTAACCGGCAGAAAATATTTTTTTGAAAAAATCCCTAAGCCCCGGGGTCACAATTTCAGCAAAAATCTGACTTTTGGCAATTCACTCAAAAATGGTGCCAACCGGTTGCCAATGCTCCCCTGAAAGCTTTGGCGATGGAAACAGAAGGCTTTTTATCACAGGACAAGAAATCAGCCCTCAAAAACTTAACCGGCAGAAAATATTTTTTTGAAAAAATACCTAACCCCCGGGGGTCACAATTTCAGCAAAAATCTGACTTTTGGCAAGTCACTCAAAAATGGTTTCAAAAGCTTGAAAATGCTCCCCTGAAACGTTTGGCATTCGAAACAGAAGGCTTTTTATCACAGGACAAGAAATCAGCCCTCAAAAACTTAACCGGCAGAAAATATTTTTTTGAAAAAATCCCTAAGCCCCGGGGTCACAATTTCAGCAAAAATCTGACTTTTTGCAATTCACACAAAAATGGCGCCAAAAGCTTGAAAATGCTCTCCTGAAAGGTTTGGCACTCGAAACAGAAGGCTTTTTATCACAGGACAAGAAATCAGCCCTCAAAAACTTAACCGGCAGAAAATATTTTTTTGAAAAAATCCCTAAGCCCCGGGGTCACAATTTCAGCAAAAATCTGACTTTTGGCAATTCACTCAAAAATGGTGCCAAAAGCTTGAAAATGCTCCCCTGAAAGGTTTGGCACTCGAAACAGAAGGCTTTTTATCACAGGACAAGAAATCAGCCCTCAAAAACTTAACCGGCAGAAAATCGGATTTTTTTGAAAAAATCCCTAACCCCCGGGGTCACAATTTCAGCAAAATTTTTACTTTTGGCAATTCACTCAAAAATAGTGCCAAAAGTTGAAAATGCTCTCCTGAAATGTTTGTCACTCGAAAGAGAAGGCTTTTTATCACAGGACAAGAAATCAGCCCTCAAAAACTTAACCGGCAGAAAATATTTTTTTGAAAAAATCCCTAAGCCCCGGGGTCACAATTTCAGCAAAAATCTGACTTTTGGCAATTCACTCAAAAATAGTGCCAAAAGTTGAAAATGCTCTCCTGAAATGTTTGGCACTCGAAAGAGAAGGCTTTTTATCAGAGGACAAGAAATCAGCCTTCAAAAACTTAACCGGCAGAAATATTTTTTTGAAAAAATCCCTAAGCCCCGGGGTCACAATTTCAGCAAAAATCTGACTTATGGCAATTCACTCAAAAGTTGTGCCAAAAGCTTGAAAATGCTATCCTGAAATCTTTGGCGATGGAAACAGAAGGCTTTTTATCACAGGACAAGAAATCAGCCCTCAAAACCTTAACCGGCAGAAAATATTTTTTTGAAAAAATCCCTAACCCCCGGGGTCACAATTTCAGCAAAAATCTGACTTTTGGCAATTCACTCAAAAATAGTGCCAAAAGTTGAAAATGCTCTCCTGAAAGGTTTGGCACTCGAAAGAGAAGGCTTTTTATCACAGGACAAGAAATCAGCCCTCAAAAACTTAACCGGCAGAAAATATTTTTTTGAAAAAATCCCTAAGCCCCGGGGTCACAATTTCAGCAAAAATCTGACTTTTGGCAATTCACTCAAAAATGTTGCCAAAAGCTTGAAAATGCTTTCCTGAAAGGTTTGGCGATGGAAACAGAAGGCTTTTTATCACAGGACAAGAAATCAGCCCTCAAAAACTTAACCGGCAGAAAATATTTTTTTGAAAAAATCCCTAAGCCCCGGGGTCACAATTTCAGCAAAAATCTGACTTTTGGCAATTCACACAAAAATGGTGCCAAAAGCTTGAAAATGCTCTCCTGAAAGGTTTGGCACTCGAAACAGAAGGCTTTTTATCACAGGACAAGAAATCAGCCTTCAAAAACTTAACCGGCAGAAAACCGGATTTTTTTGAAAAAATCCCAACCCCTGGGGTCACAATTTCAGCAAAAATCTGACTTTTGGCAATTCACTCAAAAATGGTGCCAAAAGCTTGAAAATGCTCTCCTGAAAGGTTTGGCACTCGAAAGAGAAGGCTTTTTATCACAGGACAAGAAAGCAGCCTTCAAAAACTTAACTGGCAGAATTTTTTTTTTGAAAAAATCCCTAAGCCCCGGGTCACAATTTCAGCAAAAATCTGACTTTTGGCAATTCACTCAAAAATAGTGCCAAAAGTTGAAAATGCTCTCCTGAAAGGTTTGGCACTCGAAAGAGAAGGCTTTTTATCACAGGACAAGAAATCAGCCCTCAAAAACTTAACCGGCAGAAAATATTTTTTTGAAAAAATCCCTAAGCCCCGGGGTCACAATTTCAGCAAAAATCTGACTTTTGGCAATTCACTCAAAAATAGTGCCAAAAGTTGAAAATGCTCTCCTGAAATGTTTGGCACTCGAAAGAGAAGGCTTTTTATCACAGGACAAGAAATCAGCCTTCAAAAACTTAACCGGCAGAAATATTTTTTTGAAAAAATCCCTAAGCCCCGGGGTCACAATTTCAGCAAAAATCTGACTTATGGCAATTCACTCAAAAGTTGTGCCAAAAGCTTGAAAATGCTATCCTGAAATCTTTGGCGATGGAAACAGAAGGCTTTTTATCACAGGACAAGAAATCAGCCTTCAAAAACTTAACCGGCAGAAAACCGGATTTTTTTGAAAAAATCCCAACCCCTGGGGTCACAATTTCAGCAAAAATCTGACTTTTGGCAATTCACTCAAAAATGGTGCCAAAAGCTTGAAAATGCTCTCCTGAAAGGTTTGGCACTCGAAAGAGAAGGCTTTTTATCACAGGACAAGAAAGCAGCCTTCAAAAACTTAACTGGCAGAATTTTTTTTTTGAAAAAATCCCTAAGCCCCGGGTCACAATTTCAGCAAAAATCTGACTTTTGGCAATTCACTCAAAAATAGTGCCAAAAGTTGAAAATGCTCTCCTGAAAGGTTTGGCACTCGAAAGAGAAGGCTTTTTATCACAGGACAAGAAATCAGCCCTCAAAAACTTAACCGGCAGAAAATATTTTTTTGAAAAAATCCCTAAGCCCCGGGGTCACAATTTCAGCAAAAATCTGACTTTTGGCAATTCACTCAAAAATAGTGCCAAAAGTTGAAAATGCTCTCCTGAAATGTTTGGCACTCGAAAGAGAAGGCTTTTTATCACAGGACAAGAAATCAGCCTTCAAAAACTTAACCGGCAGAAATATTTTTTTGAAAAAATCCCTAAGCCCCGGGGTCACAATTTCAGCAAAAATCTGACTTATGGCAATTCACTCAAAAGTTGTGCCAAAAGCTTGAAAATGCTATCCTGAAATCTTTGGCGATGGAAACAGAAGGCTTTTTATCACAGGACAAGAAATCAGCCCTCAAAACCTTAACCGGCAGAAAATATTTTTTTGAAAAAATCCCTAACCCCCGGGGTCACAATTTCAGCAAAAATCTGACTTTTGGCAATTCACTCAAAAATAGTGCCAAAAGTTGAAAATGCTCTCCTGAAAGGTTTGGCACTCGAAAGAGAAGGCTTTTTATCACAGGACAAGAAATCAACCCTCAAAAACTTAACCGGCAGAAAATATTTTTTTGAAAAAATCCCTAAGCCCCGGGGTCACAATTTCAGCAAAAATCTGGCTTTTGGCAATTCACTCAAAAATGTTGCCAAAAGCTTGAAAATGCTTTCCTGAAAGGTTTGGCGATGGAAACAGAAGGCTTTTTATCACAGGACAAGAAATCAGCCCTCAAAAACTTAACCGGCAGAAAATATTTTTTTGAAAAAAATCCCTAAGCCCCGGGGTCACAATTTCAGCAAAAATCTGACTTTTGGCAATTCACACAAAAATGGTGCCAAAAGCTTGAAAATGCTCTCCTGAAAGGTTTGGCACTCGAAACAGAAGGCTTTTTATCACAGGACAAGAAATCAGCCTTCAAAAACTTAACCGGCAGAAAACCGGATTTTTTTGAAAAAATCCCAACCCCCGGGGTCACAATTTCAGCAAAAATCTGACTTTTGGCAATTCACTCAAAAATGGTGCCAAAAGCTTGAAAATGCTCTCCTGAAAGGTTTGGCACTCGAAAGAGAAGGCTTTTTATCACAGGACAAGAAAGCAGCCTTCAAAAACTTAACTGGCAGAATTTTTTTTTTGAAAAAATCCCTAAGCCCCGGGTCACAATTTCAGCAAAAATCTGACTTTTGGCAATTCACTCAAAAATAGTGCCAAAAGTTGAAAATGCTCTCCTGAAAGGTTTGGCACTCGAAAGAGAAGGCTTTTTATCACAGGACAAGAAATCAGCCTTCAAAAACTTAACCGGCAGAAAATATTTTTTTGAAAAAATCCCTAAGCCCCGGGGTCACAATTTCAGCAAAAATCTGACTTTTGGCAATACACTCAAAAATGGTGCCAAAAGCTTGAAAATGCTCTCCTGAAAGGTTTGGCACTCGAAACAGAAGGCTTTTTATCACAGGACAAGAAATAAGCCCTCAAACACTTTACCGGCAGAAAATATTTTTTTGAAAAAATCCCTAAGCCCCGGGGTCACAATTTCAGCAAAAATCTGACTTTTGGCAATTCACTCAAAAATGGTGCCAAAAGCTTGAAAATGCTCTCCTGAAAGGTTTGGCACTCGAAACAGAAGGCTGTTTATCACAGGAGAAGAAATCAGCCTTCAAAAACTTAACCGGCAGAATTTTTTTTTTGAAAAAATCCCTAAGCCCCGGGGTCACAATTTCAGCAAAAATCTGACTTTTGGCAAGTCACTCAAAAATGGTGCCAAAAGCTTGAAAATGCTCTCCTGAAAGGTTTGGCACTCGAAACAGAAGGCTTTTTATCACAGGACAAGAAATCAGCCTTCAAAAACTTAACCGGCAGAAAATATTTTTTTGAAAAAATCCCTAAGCCCCGGGGTCACAATTTCAGCAAAAATCTGACTTTTGGCAATTCACTCAAAAATGGTGCCAAAAGCTTGAAAATGCTCTCCTGAAAGGTTTGGCACTCGAAACAGAAGGCTGTTTATCACAGGAGAAGAAATCAGCCTTCAAAAACTTAACCGTCAGAAAATTTTTTTTGAAAAAATCCCTAAGCCCCGGGGTCACAATTTCAGCAAAAATCTGACTTTTGGCAATTCACTCAAAAATGGTGCCAACCGGTTGTAAATGCTCCCCTGAAAGCTTTGGCGATGGAAACAGAAGGCTTTTTATCACATGACAAGAAATCAGCCCTCAAAAACTTAACCGGCAGAAAACCGGATTTTTTTGAAAAAATCCCTAAGCCCCGGGGTCACAATTTCAGCAAAAATCTGACTTTTGGCAATTCACTCAAAAATGGTGCCAAAAGCTTGAAAATGCTCTCCTGAAAGGTTTGGCACTCGAAACAGAAGGCTTTTTATCACAGGACAAGAAATCAGCCCTCAAAAAGTTAACCGGCAGAAAATATTTTTTTGAAAAAATCCCTAAGCCCCGGCGTCACAATTTCAGCAAAAATCTGACTTTTGGCAATTCACTCAAAAATGGTGCCAAAAGCTTGAAAATGCTCTCCTGAAAGGTCTGGCACTCGAAACAGAAGGCTGTTTATCACAGGAGAAGAAATCAGCCTTCAAAAACTTGACCGTCAGAAATTTTTTTTTGAAAAAATGCCTAAGCCCCGTGGTCACAATTTCAGCAAAAATCTGGCTTTTGGCAATTCACTCAAAAATGGTGCCAAAAGCTTGAAAATGCTCCCCTGAAAGGTTTGGCGATGCAAACAGAAGGCTATTTATCACAGGACACGAAATCAGCCCTCAAAAACTTAACCGGCAGAAAATATTTTTTTGAAAAAAACCCTAAGCCCCGGGGTCACAATTTCAGCAAAAATCTGACTTTTGGCAATTCACTCAAAAATGGTGCCAACCGGTTGTAAATGCTCCCCTGAAAGCTTTGGCGATGGAAACAGAAGGCTTTTTATCACATGACAAGAAATCAGCCCTCAAAAACTTAACCGGCAGAAAACCGGATTTTTTTGAAAAAATCCCTAAGCACCGGGGTCACAATTTCAGCAAAAATCTGACTTTTGGCAATTCACTCAAAAATGGTGCCAAAAGCTTGAAAATGCTCTCCTGAAAGGTTTGGCACTCGAAACAGAAGGCTTTTTATCACAGGACAAGAAATCAGCCCTCAAAAACTTAACCGGCAGAAAATATTTTTTTGAAAAATCCCTAACCCCCGGGGTCACAATTTCACCAAAAATCTGACTTTTGGCAAATCACTCAAAAATGGTGCCAAAAGCTTGAAAATGCTCCCCTGAAAGGTTCGGCACTCGAAACAGAAGGCTTTTTATTACAGGACAAGAAATCAGCCCTCAAAAACTTAACTGGCAGAAAATATTTTTTTGAAAAAATCCCTAAGCCCCGGGGTCACAATTTCAGCAAAAATCTGACTTTTGGCAATTCACTCAAAAATGGTGCCAAAAGCTTGTAAATGCTCTCCTGAAAGGTTTGGCGATGGAAACAGAAGGCTTTTTATCACAGGACAAGAAATCAGCCCTCAAAAACTTAACCGGCAGAAAACCGGATTTTTTTGAAAAAATCCCTAACCCCCGGGGTCACAATTTCAGCAAAAATCTGACTTTTGGCAATTCACTCAAAAATGGTGCCAACCGGTTGTAAATGCTCCCCTGAAAGCTTTGGCGATGGAAACAGAAGGCTTTTTATCACAGGACAAGAAATCAGCCCTCAAAAACTTAACCGGCAGAAAACCGGATTTTTTTGAAAAAATCCCTAACCCCCGGGGTCACAATTTCAGCAAAAATCTGACTTTTGGCAATTCACTCAAAAATGGTGCCAAAAGCTTGAAAATGCTCTCCTGAAAGGTTTGGCACTCGAAAGAGAAGGCTTTTTATCACAGGTCAAGAAAGCAGCCTTCAAAAACTTAACTGGCAGAAATTTTTTTTTTGAAAAAATCCCTAAGCCCCGGGGTCACAATTTCAGCAAAAATCTGACTTTTGGCAATTCACTCAAAAATGGTGCCAAAAGCTTGTAAATGCTCTCCTGAAAGGTTTGGCGATGGAAACAGAAGGCTTTTTATCACAGGACAAGAAATCAGCCCTCAAAAACTTAACCGGCAGAAAATATTTTTTTGAAAAAATCCCTAAGCCCCGGGGTCACAATTTCAGCAAAAATCTGACTTTTGGCAATTCACTCAAAAATAGTGCCAAAAGTTGAAAATGCTCTCCTGAAAGGTTTGGCACTCGAAAGAGAAGGCTTTTTATCACAGGACAAGAAATCAGCCTTCAAAAACTTAACCGGCAGAAAATATTTTTTTGAAAAAATCCCTAAGCCCCGGGGTCACAATTTCAGCAAAAATCTGACTTTTGGCAAGTCACTCCAAAATAGTGCCAAAAGCTTGAAAATGCTCCCCTGAAAGCTTTGGCATTCGAAACAGAAGGCTTTTTATCACAGGACAAGAAATCAGCCCTCAAAAACTGAACCGGCAGAAAATATTTTTTTGAAAAAATCCCTAAGCCCCGGGGTCACAATTTCAGCAAAAATCTGGCTTTTGGCAATTCACTCAAAAATGGTGCCAAAAGCTTGAAAATGCTCCCCTGAAAGGTTTGGCACTCGAAACAGAAGGCTTTTTATCACAGGACAAGAAATCAGCCCTCAAAAACTTAACCGGCAGAAAATATTTTTTTGAAAAAATCCCTAAGCCCCGGCGTCACAATTTCAGCAAAAATCTGACTTTTGGCAATTCACTCAAAAATGGTGCCAAAAGCTTGAAAATGCTCTCCTGAAAGGTCTGGCACTCGAAACAGAAGGCTGTTTATCACAGGAGAAGAAATCAGCCTTCAAAAACTTAACCGGCAGAAAACCGGATTTTTTTGAAAAAATCCCTAACCCCCGGGGTCACAATTTCAGCAAAAATCTGACTTTTGGCAATTCACTCAAAAATGGTGCCAACAGCTTGAAAGTGCTCTCCTGAAAGGTTTGGCACTCGAAAGAGAAGGCTTTTTATCACAGGTCAAGAAAGCAGCCTTCAAAAACTTAACTGGTAGAAATTTTTTTTTGAAAAAATCCCTAAGCCCCGGGGTCACAATTTCAGCAAAAATCTGACTTTTGGCAATTCACTCAAAAATGGTGCCAAAAGCTTGTAAATGCTCTCCTGAAAGGTTTGGCGATGGAAACAGAAGGCTTTTTATCACAGGACAAGAAATTAGCCCTCAAAAACTTAACCGGCAGAAAATATTTTTTTGAAAAAATCCCTAAGCCCCGGGGTCACAATTTCAGCAAAAATCTGACTTTTGGCAAGTCACTCAAAAATAGTGCCAAAAGTTGAAAATGCTCTCCTGAAAGGTTTGGCACTCGAAAGAGAAGGCTTTTTATCACAGGACAAGAAATCAGCCTTCAAAAACTTAACCGGCAAAAAATATTTTTTTGAAAAAATCCCTAAGCCCCGGGGTCACAATTTCAGCAAAAATCTGACTTTTGGCAAGTCACTCCAAAATAGTGCCAAAAGCTTGTAAATCCTCTCCTGAAAGGTTTGGCGATGGAAACAGAAGGCTTTTTATCACAGGACAAGAAATCAGCCCTCAAAAACTTAACCGGCAGAAAATATTTTTTTGAAAAAATCCCTAAGCCCCGGGGTCACAATTTCAGCAAAAATCTGGCTTTTGGCAATTCACTCAAAAATGGTGCCAAAAGCTTGAAAATGCTCCCCTGAGAGGTTTGGCACTCGAAACAGAAGGCTTTTTATCACAGGACAAGAAATCAGCCCTCAAAAACTTAACCGGCAGAAAATATTTTTTGGAAGAAATCCCTAAGCCCCGGGGTCACAATTTCAGCAAAAATCTGACTTTTGGCAATTCACTCAAAAATGGTGCCAAAAGCTTGAAAATGCTCCCCTGAAAGGTTTGGCACTCGAAACAGAAGGCTTTTTATCACAGGACAAGAAATCAGCCCTCAAAAACTTAACCGGCAGAAAATATTTTTTGGAAGAAATCCCTAAGCCCCGGGGACACAATTTCAGCAAAAATCTGACTTTTGGCAATTCACTCAAAAATGGTGCCAAAAGCTTGAAAATGCTCTCCTGAAAGGTTTGGCACTCGAAACAGAAGGCTTTTTATCACAGGACAAGAAATCAGCCCTCAAAAACTTAACCGGCAGAAAATATTTTTTTGAAAAAATCCCTAAGCCCCGGGGTCACAATTTCAGCAAAAATCTGACTTTTGGCAATTCACTCAAAAATGGTGCCAACCGGTTGTAAATGCTCCCCTGAAAGCTTTGGCGATGGAAACAGAAGGCTTTTTATCACAGGACAAGAAATCAGCCCTCAAAAACTTAACCGGCAGAAAACCGGATTTTTTTGAAAAAATCCCTAACCCCCGGGGTCACAATTTCAGCAAAAATCTGACTTTTGGCAATTCACTCAAAAATGGTGCCAAAAGCTTGAAAATGCTCCCCTGAAAGGTTCGGCACTCGAAACAGAAGGCTTTTTATTACAGGACAAGAAATCAGCCCTCAAAAACTTAACCGGCAGAAAATATTTTTTTGAAGAAATCCCTAAGCCCCGGGGTCACAATTTCAGCAAAAATCTGACTTTTGGCAATTCACTCAAAAATGGTGCCAAAAGCTTGAAAATGCTCTCCTGAAAGGTTTGGCACTCGAAACAGAAGGCTTTTTATCACAGGACAAGAAATCAGCCCTCAAAAACTTAACCGGAAGAAAATATTTTTTTGAAAAAATCCCTAACCCCCGGGGTCACAATTTCAACAAAAATCTGACTTTTGGCAAGTCACTCAAAAATGATGCCAAAAGCTTGAAAATGCTCCCCTGAAAGGTTCGGCACTCGAAACAGAAGGCTTTTTATTACAGGACAAGAAATCAGCCCTCAAAAACTTAACCGGCAGAAAATATTTTTTTGAAAAAATCCCTAAGCCCCGGGGTCACAATTTCAGCAAAAATCTGACTTTTGGCAATTCACTCAAAAATGGTGCCAAAAGCTTGAAAATGCTCTCCTGAAAGGTTTGGCACTCGAAACAGAAGGCTTTTTATCACAGGACAAGAAATCAGCCCTCAAAAACTTAACCGGCAGAAAATATTTTTTTGAAAAAATCCCTAAGCCCCGGGGTCACAATTTCAGCAAAAATCTGACTTTTGGCAATTCACTCAAAAATGGTGCCAACCGGTTGTAAATGCTCCCCTGAAAGCTTTGGCGATGGAAACAGAAGGCTTTTTATCACAGGACAAGAAATCAGCCCTCAAAAACTTAACCGGCAGAAAACCGGATTTTTTTGAAAAAATCCCTAACCCCCGGGGTCACAATTTCAGCAAAAATCTGACTTTTGGCAATTCACTCAAAAATGGTGCCAGAAGCTTGAAAGTGCTCTCCTGAAAGGTTTGGCACTCGAAAGAGAAGGCTTTTTATCACAGGTCAAGAAAGCCGCCTTCAAAAACTTAACTGGCAGAAATTTTTTTTAAAAAAAATCCCTAAGCCCCGGGGTCACAATTTCAGCAAAAATCTGACTTTTGGCAATTCACTCAAAAATGGTGCCAAAAGCTTGTAAATGCTCTCCTGAAAGGTTTGGCGATGGAAACAGAAGGCTTTTTATCACAGGACAAGAAATCAGCCCTCAAAAACTTAACCGGCAGAAAATATTTTTTTGAAAAAATCCCTAAGCCCCGGGGTCACAATTTCAGCAAAAATCTGACTTTTGGCAATTCACTCAAAAATAGTGCCAAAAGTTGAAAATGCTCTCCTGAAAGGTTTGGCACTCGAAAGAGAAGGCTTTTTATCACAGGACAAGAAATCAGCCTTCAAAAACTTAACCGGCAGAAAATATTTTTTTGAAAAAATCCCTAACCCCCGGGGTCACAATTTCAGAAAAAATCTGACATTTGGCAAGTCACTCCAAAATGGTGCCAAAAGCTTGAAAATGCTCCCCTGAAAGCTTTGGCATTCGAAACAGAAGGCTTTTTATCACAGGACAAGAAATCAGCCCTCAAAAACTTAACCGGCAGAAAATATTTTTTTGAAAAAATCCCTAAGCCCCGGGGTCACAATTTCAGCAAAAATCTGACTTTTGGCAATTCACTCAAAAATGGTGCCAAAAGTTTGAAAATGCTCTCCTGAAAGCTTTGGCGATGGAAACAGAAGGCTTTTTATCACAGGACAAGAAATCAGCCCTCAAAAACTTAACCGGCAGAAAACCGGATTTTTTTGAAAAAATCCCTAACCCCCGGGGTCACAATTTCAGCAAAAATCTGACTTTTGGCAATTCACTCAAAAATGGTGCCAAAAGCTTGAAAATGCTCCCCTGAAAGGTTCGGCACTCGAAACAGAAGGCTTTTTATTACAGGACAAGAAATCAGCCCTCAAAAACTTAACCGGCAGAAAATATTTTTTTGAAGAAATCCCTAAGCCCCGGGGTCACAATTTCAGCAAAAATCTGACTTTTGGCAATTCACTCAAAAATGGTGCCAAAAGCTTGAAAATGCTCTCCTGAAAGGTTTGGCACTCGAAACAGAAGGCTTTTTATCACAGGACAAGAAATCAGCCCTCAAAAACTTAACCGGAAGAAAATATTTTTTTGAAAAAATCCCTAACCCCCGGGGTCACAATTTCAACAAAAATCTGACTTTTGGCAAGTCACTCAAAAATGATGCCAAAAGCTTGAAAATGCTCCCCTGAAAGGTTCGGCACTCGAAACAGAAGGCTTTTTATTACAGGACAAGAAATCAGCCCTCAAAAACTTAACCGGCAGAAAATATTTTTTTGAAAAAATCCCTAAGCCCCGGGGTCACAATTTCAGCAAAAATCTGACTTTTGGCAATTCACTCAAAAATGGTGCCAAAAGCTTGAAAATGCTCTCCTGAAAGGTTTGGCACTCGAAACAGAAGGCTTTTTATCACAGGACAAGAAATCAGCCCTCAAAAACTTAACCGGCAGAAAATATTTTTTTGAAAAAATCCCTAAGCCCCGGGGTCACAATTTCAGCAAAAATCTGACTTTTGGCAATTCACTCAAAAATGGTGCCAACCGGTTGTAAATGCTCCCCTGAAAGCTTTGGCGATGGAAACAGAAGGCTTTTTATCACAGGACAAGAAATCAGCCCTCAAAAACTTAACCGGCAGAAAACCGGATTTTTTTGAAAAAATCCCTAACCCCCGGGGTCACAATTTCAGCAAAAATCTGACTTTTGGCAATTCACTCAAAAATGGTGCCAGAAGCTTGAAAGTGCTCTCCTGAAAGGTTTGGCACTCGAAAGAGAAGGCTTTTTATCACAGGTCAAGAAAGCCGCCTTCAAAAACTTAACTGGCAGAAATTTTTTTTAAAAAAAATCCCTAAGCCCCGGGGTCACAATTTCAGCAAAAATCTGACTTTTGGCAATTCACTCAAAAATGGTGCCAAAAGCTTGTAAATGCTCTCCTGAAAGGTTTGGCGATGGAAACAGAAGGCTTTTTATCACAGGACAAGAAATCAGCCCTCAAAAACTTAACCGGCAGAAAATATTTTTTTGAAAAAATCCCTAAGCCCCGGGGTCACAATTTCAGCAGAAATCTGACTTTTGGCAATTCACTCAAAAATGTTGCCAAAAGCTTGAAAATGCTCTCCTGAAAGTTTTAGCACTCGAAACGGAAGGCTTTATCACGGGACAAGAAATCAGCCCTCAAAAACTTAACCGGCAGAAAATATTTTTTTGAAAAAATCCCTCAGCCCCCGGGGTCACAATTTCAGCAAAAATCTGACTTTTGGCAATTCACTCAAAAATGGTGCCAGAAGCTTGAAAATGCTCTCCTGAAAGGTTTGGCACTCGAAACGGAAGGCTTTTTATCACAGGACAAGAAATCAGCCCTCAAAAACTTAACCGGCAGAAAATATTTTTTTGAAGAAATCAAAAATGGTACCAAAAGCTTGAAAATGCTCTCCTGAAAGTTTTAGCACTCGAAACGGAAGGCTTTTTATCACGGGACAAGAAATCAGCCCTCAAAAACTTAACCGGCAGAAAATATTTTTTTGAAAAAATCCCTAAGCCCCGGCGTCACAATTTCAGCAAAAATCTGACTTTTGGCAATTCACTCAAAAATGGTGCCAGAAGCTTGAAAATGCTCTCCTGAAAGGTTTGGCACTCGAAACAGAAGGCTTTTTATCACAAGACAAGAAAGCAGCCCTCAAAAACTTAAGCGGCAGAAAATATTTTTTTGAAAAAATCCCTAACCCCCGGGGTCACAATTTCAGCAAAAATCTGACTTTTGGCAATTCACTCAAAAATAGTGCCAAAAGTTGAAAATGCTCTCCTGAAAGGTTTGGCACTCGAAAGAGAAGGCTTTTTATCACAGGACAAGAAATCAGCCCTCAAAAACTTAACCGGCAGAAAATATTTTTTTGAAAAAATCCCTCAGCCCCCGGGGTCACAATTTCAGCAAAAATCTGACTTTTGGCAATTCACTCAAAAATGGTGCCAGAAGCTTGAAAATGCTCTCCTGAAAGGTTTGGCACTCGAAACGGAAGGCTTTTTATCACAGGACAAGAAATCAGCCCTCAAAAAGTTAACCGGCAGAAAATATTTTTTTGAAAAAATCCCTAAGCCCCGGCGTCACAATTTCAGCAAAAATTTGACTTTTGGCAATTCATTCAAAAATGGTGCCAAAAGATTGAAAATGCTCTCCTGAAAGGTTTGGCACTCGAAACGGAAGGCTTTTTATCACGGGACAAGAAATCAGCCCTCAAAAACTTAACCGGCAGAAAATATTTTTTTGAAGAAATCAAAAATGGTACCAAAAGCTTGAAAATGCTCTCCTGAAAGTTTTAGCACTCGAAACGGAAGGCTTTTTATCACGGGACAAGAAATCAGCCCTCAAAAACTTAACCGGCAGAAAATATTTTTTTGAAAAAATCCCTAAGCCCCGGCGTTACAATTTCAGCAAAAATCTGACTTTTGGCAATTCACTCAAAAATGCTGCCAAAAGCTTCAAAATAGTCTCCTGAAAGGTTTAGCACTCGAAACAGAAGGCTTTTTATCACGGGACAAGAAATCAGCCCTCAAAAACTTAACCGGCAGAAAATATTTTTTTGAAAAAATCCCTAAGCCCCGGGGTCACAATTTCAGCAAAAATCTGGCTTTTGGCAATTCACTCAAAAATGGTGCCAAAAGCTTCAAAATGCTCTCCTGAAAGGTTTGGCACTCGAAACAGAAGGCTTTTTATCACAAGACAAGAAATCAGCCCTCAAAAACTTAACCGGCAGAAAATATTTTTTTGAAGAAATCCCTAAGCCCCGGCGTCACAATTTCAGCAAAAATCTGACTTTTGGCAATTCACTCAAAAATGCTGCCAAAAGCTTGAAAATGCTCTCCTGAAAGTTTTGGCACTCGAAACAGAAGGCTTTTTATCACAAGACAAGAAATCAGCAATCAAAAAGTTAACCGCCAGAAAATATTTTTTTGAAGAAATCCCTAACCCCCGGGGTCACAATTTCAGCAAAAATCTGACTTTTGGCAATTCACTCAAAAATGGTGCCAAAAGATTGAAAATGCTCTCCTGAAAGGTATGGCACTCGAAACTGAAGGCTTTTTATCACAGGACAAGAAATCAGCCCTCAAAAAGTTAACCGGGAGAAAATATTTTTTTGAAGAAATCAAAAATGGTACCAAAAGCTTGAAAATGCTCTCCTGAACGTTTTAGCACTCGAAACGGAAGGCTTTTTATCATGGGACAAGAAATCAGACCTCAAAAACTTAACCGGCATAAAATATTTTTTTGAAAAGATCCCTCAGCCCCCGGGGTCACAATTTCAGCAAAAATCTGACTTTTGGCAATTCACTCAAAAATGGTGCCAGAAGCTTGAAAATGCTCTCCTGAAAGGTTTGGCACTCGAAACAGAAGGCTTTTTATCACAAGACAAGAAAGCAGCCCTCAAAAACAAGCGGCAGAAAATATTTTTTTGAAAAAATCCCTAACCCCCGGGGTCACAATTTCAGCAAAAATCTGACTTTTGGCAATTCACTCAAAAATAGTGCCAAAAGTTGAAAATGCTCTCCTGAAAGGTTTGGCACTCGAAAGAGAAGGCTTTTTATCACAGGACAAGAAATCAGCCTTCAAAAACTTAACCGGCAGAAAATATTTTTTTGAAAAAATCCCTAACTCCTGGGGTCACAATTCAGCAAAAATCTGACTTTTGGCAATTCACTCAAAAATGCTGCCAAAAGCTTGAAAATGCTCTCCTGAAAGTTTTCGCACTCGAAACAGAAGGCTTTTTATCACAAGACAAGAAATCAGCAATCAAAAAGTTAACCGGCAGAAAATATTTTTTTGAAGAAATCCCTAAGCCCCGGGGTCACAATTTCAGCAAAAATCTGACTTTTGGCAATTCACTCAAAAATGGTGCCAAAAGATTGAAAATGCTCCCCTGAAAGCTTTGGCGATGGAAACAGAAGGCTTTTTATCACGGGACAAGAAATCAGCCCTCAAAAACTTAACCGGCAGAAAATATTTTTTTGAAGAAATCAAAAATGGTACCAAAAGCTTGAAAATGCTCTCCTGAAAGTTTTAGCACTCGAAACGGAAGGCTTTTTATCACGGGACAAGAAATCAGCCCTCAAAAACTTAACCGGCAGAAAATATTTTTTTGAAAAAATCCCTAACCCCCGGGGTCACAATTTCAGAAAAAATCTGACATTTGGCAAGTCACTCCAAAATGGTGCCAAAAGCTTGAAAATGCTCCCCTGAAAGCTTTGGCATTCGAAACAGAAGGCTTTTTATCACAGGACAAGAAATCAGCCCTCAAAAACTTAACCGGCAGAAAATATTTTTTTGAAAAAATCCCTAAGCCCCGGGGTCACAATTTCAGCAAAAATCTGACTTTTGGCAATTCACTCAAAAATGGTGCCAAAAGTTTGAAAATGCTCTCCTGAAAGGTTTGGCACTCGAAACAGAAGGCTTTTTATCACAGGACAAGAAATTTGCCCTCAAAAACTTAACCGGCAGAAAATATTTTTTTGAAGAAATCCCTAAGCCCCGGGGTCACAATTTCAGCAGAAATCTGACTTTTGGCAATTCACTCAAAAATGTTGCCAAAAGCTTGAAAATGCTCTCCTGAAAGTTTTAGCACTCGAAACGGAAGGCTTTTTATCACGGGACAAGAAATCAGCCCTCAAAAACTTAACCGGCAGAAAATATTTTTTTGAAAAAATCCCTAAGCCCCGGCGTCACAATTTCAGCAAAAATCTGACTTTTGGCAATTCACTCAAAAATGGTGCCAGAAGCTTGAAAATGCTCTCCTGAAAGGTTTGGCACTCGAAACGGAAGGCTTTTTATCACAGGACAAGAAATCAGCCCTCAAAAAGTTAACCGGCAGAAAATATTTTTTTGAAAAAATCCCTAACTCCCGGGGTCACAATTCAGCAAAAATCTGACTTTTGGCAATTCACTCAAAAATGCTGCCAAAAGCTTGAAAATGCTCTCCTGAAAGTTTTGGCACTCGAAACAGAAGGCTTTTTATCACAAGACAAGAAATGAGCAATCAAAAAGTTAACCGCCAGAAAATATTTTTTTGAAGAAATCCCTAAGCCCCGGCGTCACAATTTCAGCAAAAATCTGACTTTTGGCAATTCACTCAAAAATGGTGCCAGAAGCTTGAAAATGCTCTCCTGAAAGGTTTGGCACTCGAAACAGAAGGCTTTTTATCACAAGACAAGAAAGCAGCCCTCAAAAACTTAAGCGGCAGAAAATATTTTTTTGAAAAAATCCCTAACCCCCGGGGTCACAATTTCAGCAAAAATCTGACTTTTGGCAATTCACTCAAAAATAGTGCCAAAAGTTGAAAATGCTCTCCTGAAAGGTTTGGCACTCGAAAGAGAAGGCTTTTTATCACAGGACAAGAAATCAGCCCTCAAAAACTTAACCGGCAGAAAATATTTTTTTGAAAAAATCCCTCAGCCCCCGGGGTCACAATTTCAGCAAAAATCTGACTTTTGGCAATTCACTCAAAAATGGTGCCAGAAGCTTGAAAATGCTCTCCTGAAAGGTTTGGCACTCGAAACGGAAGGCTTTTTATCACAGGACAAGAAATCAGCCCTCAAAAAGTTAACCGGCAGAAAATATTTTTTTGAAAAAATCCCTAACTCCTGGGGTCACAATTCAGCAAAAATCTGACTTTTGGCAATTCACTCAAAAATGGTGCCAAAAGATTGAAAATGCTCCCCTGAAAGCTTTGGCGATGGAAACAGAAGGCTTTTTATCACGGGACAAGAAATCAGCCCTCAAAAACTTAACCGGCAGAAAATATTTTTTTGAAGAAATCAAAAATGGTACCAAAAGCTTGAAAATGCTCTCCTGAAAGTTTTAGCACTCGAAACGGAAGGCTTTTTATCACGGGACAAGAAATCAGCCCTCAAAAACTTAACCGGCAGAAAATATTTTTTTGAAAAAATCCCTAAGCCCCGGCGTCACAATTTCAGCAAAAATCTGACTTTTGGCAATTCACTCAAAAATGGTGCCAGAAGCTTGAAAATGCTCTCCTGAAAGGTTTGGCACTCGAAACGGAAGGCTTTTTATCACAGGACAAGAAATCAGCCCTCAAAAAGTTAACCGGCAGAAAATATTTTTTTGAAAAAATCCCTAACTCCCGGGGTCACAATTCAGCAAAAATCTGACTTTTGGCAATTCACTCAAAAATGCTGCCAAAAGCTTGAAAATGCTCTCCTGAAAGTTTTGGCACTCGAAACAGAAGGCTTTTTATCACAAGACAAGAAATCAGCAATCAAAAAGTTAACCGGCAGAAAATATTTTTTTGAAGAAATCCCTAACCCCCGGGGTCACAATTTCAGCAAAAATCTGACTTTTGGCAATTCACTCAAAAATGGTGCCAAAAGATTGAAAATGCTCTCCTGAAAGGTATGGCACTCGAAACTGAAGGCTTTTTATCACAGGACAAGAAATCAGCCCTCAAAAAGTTAACCGGGAGAAAATATTTTTTTGAAGAAATCAAAAATGGTACCAAAAGCTTGAAAATGCTCTCCTGAAAGTTTTAGCACTCGAAACGGAAGGCTTTTTATCATGGGACAAGAAATCAGACCTCAAAAACTTAACCGGCAGAAAATATTTTTTTGAAAAAATCCCTCAGCCCCCGGGGTCACAATTTCAGCAAAAATCTGACTTTTGGCAATTCACTCAAAAATGGTGCCAGAAGCTTGAAAATGCTCTCCTGAAAGGTTTAGCACTCGAAACAGAAGGCTTTTTATCACAAGACAAGAAAGCAGCCCTCAAAAACTTAAGCGGCAGAAAATATTTTTTTGAACAAATCCCTAACCCCCGGGGTCACAATTTCAGCAAAAATCTGACTTTTGGCAATTCACTCAAAAATGGTGCCAAAAGACTGATAATGCTCCCCTGAAAGCTTTGGCGATGGAAACAGAAGGCTTTTTATCACGGGACAAGAAATCAGCCCTCAAAAACTTAACCGGCAGAAAATATTTTTTTGAAAAAATCCCTCAGCCCCCGGGGTCACAATTTCAGCAAAAATCTGACTTTTGGCAATTCACTCAAAAATGGTGCCAAAAGATTGAAAATGCTCCCCTGAAAGCTTTGGCGATGGAAACAGAAGGCTTTTTATCACGGGACAAGAAATCAGCCCTCAAAAACTTAAGCGGCAGAAAATATTTTTTTGAACAAATCCCTAACCCCCGGGGTCACAATTTCAGCAAAAATCTGACTTTTGGCAATTCACTCAAAAATGGTGCCAAAAGACTGATAATGCTCCCCTGAAAGCTTTGGCGATGGAAACAGAAGGCTTTTTATCACGGGACAAGAAATCAGCCCTCAAAAACTTAACCGGCAGAAAATATTTTTTTGAAAAAATCCCTCAGCCCCCGGCGTCACAATTTCAGCAAAAATCTGACTTTTGGCAATTCACTCAAAAATGGTGCCAAAAGCTTCAAAATGCTCTCCTGAAAGGTTTAGCACTCGAAACGGGAGGCTTTTTATCACGGGACAAGAAATCAGCCCTCAAAAACTTAACCGGCAGAAAATGTTTTTTTGAAAAAATCCCTAAGCCCCGGGGTCACAATTTCAGCAAAAATCTGGCTTTTGGCAATTCACTCAAAAATGCTGCCAAAAGTTTCAAAATGCTCTCGTGAAAGGTTTGGCACTCGAAACAGAAGGCTTTTTATCACAGGACAAGAAATTTACCCTCAAAAACTTAACCGGCAGAAAATATTTTTTTGAAAAAATCCCTAAGCCCCGGGGTCACAATTTCAGCAGAAATCTGACTTTTGGCAATTCACTCAAAAATGTTGCCAAAAGCTTGAAAATGCTCTCCTGAAAGTTTTAGCAATCGAAACGGAAGGCTTTTTATCACGGGACAAGAAATCAGCCCTCAAAAGCTTAACCGGCAGAAAATATTTTTTTGAAAAAATCCCTCAGCCCCCGGGGTCACAATTTCAGCAAAAATCTGACTTTTGGCAATTCACTCAAAAATGGTGCCAGAAGCTTGAAAATGCTCTCCTGAAAGGTTTGGCACTCGAAACGGAAAGCTTTTTATCACAGGACAAGAAATCAGCCCTCAAAAAGTTAACCGGCAGAAAATTTTTTTTTGAAGAAATCCCCAAGCCCCGGGGTCACAATTTCAGCAGAAATCTGACATTTGGCAATTCACTCAAAAATGTTGCCAAAAGCTTGAAAATGCTCTCCTGAAAGGTTTGGCACTCGAAACGAAAGGCTTTTTATCACAGGACAAGAAATCAGCCCTCAAAAAGTTAACCGGCAGAAAATATTTTTTTGAAGAAATCAAAAATGGTACCAAAAGATTGAAAATGCTCTCCTGAAAGTTTTAGCACTCGAAACGGAAGGCTTTTTATCACGGGACAAGAAATCAGCCCTCAAAAACTTAACCGGCAGAAAATATTTTTTTGAAAAAATCCCTCAGCCCCCGGGATCACAATTTCAGCAAAAATCTGACTTTTGGCAATTCACTCAAAAATGGTGCCAGAAGCTTGAAAATGCTCTCCTGAAGCGTTTGGCACTCGAAACGGAAGGCTTTTTATCACAGGACAAGAAATCAGCCCTCAAAAAGTTAACCGGCAGAAAATATTTTTTTTAAGAAATCAAAAATGGTGCCAGAAGCTTGAAAATGCTCTCCTGAAAGGTTTGGCACTCGAAACAGAAGGGTTTTTATCACAGGACAAGAAATCAGCCCTCAAAAACTTAACCGGCAGAAAATATTTTTTTGAAAAAATCCCTAAGCCCCGGGGTCACAATTTCAGCAAAAATCTGACTTTTGGCAATTCACTCAAAAATGGTGCCAAAAGCTTGAAAATGCTCCCCTGAAAGGTTTGGCACTCGAAACAGAAGGCTTTTTATCACAGGACAAGAAATCAGCTCTCAAAAACTTAACCGGCAGAAAATATTTTTTTGAAAAAATCCCTAAGCCCCGGGGTCACAATTCAGCAAAAATCTGACTTTTGGCAATTCACTCAAAAATGGTGCCAAAAGCTTGAAAATGCTCTCCTGAAAGGTTTGGCACTCGAAACAGAAGACTTTTTATCACAGGACAAAAAATTTGCCCTCAAAAACTTAACCGGCAGAAAATATTTTTTTGAAGAAATCCCTAAGCCCCGGCGTCACAATTTCAGCAAAAATCTGACTTTTGGCAATTCACTCAAAAATGTTGCCAAAAGCTTGAAAATGCTCTCCTGAAAGTTTTAGCACTCGAAACGGAAGGCTTTTTATCACGGGACAAGAAATCAGCCCTCAAAAAGTTAACCGGCAGAAATTTTTTTTTTGAAGAAATCAAAAATGGTACCAAAAGCTTGAAAATGCTCTCGTGAAAGGTTTGGCACTCAAAACGGAAGGCTTTTTATAACAGAACAGAACAGCGGTTTAGGGATTTTTTCAAAAAAATATTTTCTGCCGGTTAAGTTTTTGAGGGCTGATTTCTTGTCCCGTGATAAAAAGCCTTCCATTTCGATTGCTAAAACTTTCAGGAGAGCATTTTCAAGCTTTTGGTACCATTTTTGAATTCTTCAAAAAAATATCTTCTGCCGGTTAACTTTTTGAGGGCTGATTTCTTTTCCTGTGATAAAAAGCCTTCCGTTTCGAGTGCCAAACCTTTCAGGAGAGCATTTTCAAGCTTTTGGCACCATTTTTGAGTGAATTGCCAAAAGTCAGATTTTTGCTGAAATTGTGACCCCGGGGGCTAGGGATTTCTTCAAAAAAATATTTTCTGCCGGTTAACTTTTTGAGGGCTGATTTCTTGTCCTTGTGATAAAAAGCCTTCTGTTTCGAGTGCCCAACCTTTCAGGAGAGCATTTTCAAGCTTTTGGCACCATTTTTGAGTGAATTGCCAAAAGCCAGATTTTTGCTGAAATTGTGACCCCGGGGCTTAGGGATTTTTTGAAAAAAATATTTTCTGCCGGTTAAGTTTTTGAGGGCTGATTTCTTGTCCCGTGATAAAAAGCCTTTTGTTTCGAGTGCTAAACCTTTCAGGAGAGCATTTTCAAGCTTTTGGCACCATTTTTGAGTGAATTGCCAAAAGTCAGATTTTTGATGAAATTGTGACCCCGGGGCTTAGGGATTTTTTCAAAAAAATATTTTCTGCCGGTTAAGTTTTTGAGGGCTGATTTCTTGTCCTGTGATAAAAAGCCTTCTGTTTCGAGTGCCAAACCTTTCAGGAGAGCATTTTCAAGCTTTTGACACCATTTTTGAGTGAATTGCCAAAAGTCAGATTTTTGCTGAAATTGTGACCCCGGGGCTTAGGGATTTTTTCAAAAAAATATTTTCTGCCGGTTAAGTTTTTGAGGGCTGATTTCTTGTCCCGTGATAAAAAGCCTTCCATTTGGAGTGCCAAACCTTTCAGGAGAGCATTTTCAAGCTTTTGGTACCATTTTTGATTTCTTCAAAAAAATATTTTCTGCCGGTTAACTTTTTGAGGGCTGATTTCTTGTCCTGTGATAAAAAGCCTTCCGTTTCGAGTGCCAAACCTTTCAGGAGAGCATTTTCAAGCTTTTGGCACCATTTTTGAGTGAATTGCCAAAAGTCAGATTTTTGCTGAAATTGTGACCCCGGGGGATAGGGATTTCTTCAAAAAAAAAATTTCTCCCAGTTAACTTTTTGAGGGCTGATTTCTTGTCCTGTTATAAAAAGCCTTCCGTTTCGAGTGCCAAACCTTTCAGGAGAGCATTTTCAAGCTTTTGGCACCATTTTTGAGTGAATTGCCAAAAGTCAGATTTTTGCTGAAATTGTGACCCCGGGGGTTAGGGATTTTTTCAAAAAAATATTTTCTGCCGGTTAAGTTTTTGAGGGCTGATTTCTTGTCCTGTGATAAAAAGCCTTCTGTTTCCATCTCCAAAGCTTTCAGGGGAGCATTTGCAACCGGTTGGCACCATTTTTGAGTGTATTGCCAAAAGTCAGATTTTTGCTGAAATTGTGACCCCGGGGCTTAGGGATTTTTTCAAAAAAATATTTTCTGCCGGTTAAGTTTTTGAGGGCTGATTTCTTGTCCCGTGATAAAAAGCCTTCCATTTCGAGTGCTAAAACTTTCAGGAGAGCATTTTCAAGCTTTTGGTACCATTTTTGATTTCTTCAAAAAAATATCTTCTGCCGGTTAACTTTTTGAGGGCTGATTTCTTTTCCTGTGATAAAAAGCCTTCTGTTTTGAGTGCCAAACCTTTCAGGAGAGCATTTTCAAGCTTTTGGCACCAATTTTGAGTGAATTGCCAAAAGTCAGATTTTTGCTGAAATTGTGACCCCGGGGCTTAGGGATTTTTTCAAAAAAATATTTTCTGCCGGTTAACTTTTTGAGGGCTGATTTCTTGTCCTGTGATAAAAAGCCTTCCGTTTCGAGTGCCAAACCTTTCAGGAGAGCATTTTCAAGCTTTTGGTACCATTTTTGATTTCTTCAAAAAAAAATTTTCTGCCGGTTAACTTTTTGAGGGCTGATTTCTTGTCCTGTGATAAAAAGCCTTCCGTTTCGAGTGCCAAACCTTTCAGGAGAGCATTTTCAAGCTTTTGGCACCATTTTTGAGTGAATTGCCAAAAGTCAGATTTTTGCTGAAATTGTGACCCCGGGGGTTAGGGATTTTTTCAAAAAAAATATTTTCCGCCGGTTAAGTTGTTGAGGGCTGATTTCTTGTCCTGTGATAAAAAGCCTTCTGTTTCCGTCGCCAAAGCTTTCAGGGGAGCATTTGCAACCGGTTGGCACCATTTTGGAGTGAATTGCAAAAAGTCAGATTTTTGCTGAAATTGTGACCCCGGGGCTTAGGAATTTTTTCAAAAAAATATTTTCCGCCGTTTAAGCTGTTGAGGGCTGATTTCTTGTCCTGTGATAAAAAGCCTTCTGTTTCAACTGTCAAAGCTTTCAGGGAAGCATTTGCCACCGGTTGGGACCATTTGGAGTGAATTGCCAAAAGTCAGATTTTTGCTGAAAAAAATCTTTTTCCGCCGGTTAAGTTATTGAGGGCTGATTTCCTGTCCTGTGATAAAAAGCCTTCTGTTTCCATCGCCAAATCTTTGAGGGTACCATTTGAAACCGTTTGGCACCATTTTTAAGTTAATTGCCAAAAGTCAGATTTTTGCTGAAATTGAGACCCCGGGGCTTAGGAATTTTTTCAAAAAAATCTTTTCCGCCGGTTAAGTTGTTGATGGCTGATTTCTTTTCCTGTCTTAAAAATCTTTCTGTTTCCATCGCCAAAGCTTTCAGGGGAGCATTTGCAACTAGATGGCACCATTTTTGTGTGAATTGCCAAAAGTCAGATTTTTGTTGAAAAAAATCTTTTTCCGCCCGTTAAGTTGTTGAGGGGTGATTTCTTGTCCTGTGATAAAAAGCCTTCTGTTTCGACTGCCGAAGCTTTCAGGGGAGCATTTTCAACCGGCTGGCACCATTTTTGAGTGAATTGAAAAAAGTCAGATTTTTGCTGAAATATTTTTCAAAAAAATATTTTCTGCCGGTTAAATTGTTGTCCTGTGATAAAAAGCCTTCTGTTTCCATCGCCAAAGCTTTCAGGGGAGCATTTCCAACCGGATGGCACCATTTTTGAGTGAATTGCCAAAAGTCATATTTTTGCTGAAAAAAATCTTTTTCCGCCGGTTAAGCTGTTGAGGGCTGATTTCTTGCCCTGTGATAAAAAGCCTTCCGTTTCAACTGCCAAAGCTTTCAGGGAAAGATTTGCAACCGGTTGGGACCATTTTGGAGTGAATTGTCAAAAGTCAGATTTTTGCTGAAATTGTGACCCCGGGGCTTAGGGATTTTTTCAAAAAAATATTTTCTGCCGGTTAACTTTTTGAGGGCTGATTTCTTGTCCTGTGATAAAAAGCCTTCCGTTTCGAGTGCCAAACCTTTCAGGAGAGCATTTTCAAGCTTTTGGCACCATTTTTGAGTGAATTGCCAAAAGTCAGATTTTTGCTGAAATTGTGACCCCGGGGGTTAGGGATTTTTTCAAAAAAATATTTTCCGCCGGTTAAGTTGTTGAGGGCTGATTTCTTGTCCTGTGATAAAAAGCCTTCTGTTTCCGTCGCCAAAGCTTTCAGGGGAGCATTTGCAACCGGTTGGCACCATTTTGGAGTGAATTGCAAAAAGTCAGATTTTTGCTGAAATTGTGACCCCGGGGCTTAGGAATTTTTTCAAAAAAATATTTTCCGCCGTTTAAGCTGTTGAGGGCTGATTTCTTGTCCTGTGATAAAAAGCCTTCTGTTTCAACTGTCAAAGCTTTCAGGGAAGCATTTGCCACCGGTTGGGACCATTTGGAGTGAATTGCCAAAAGTCAGATTTTTGCTGAAAAAAATCTTTTTCCGCCGGTTAAGTTATTGAGGGCTGATTTCCTGTCCTGTGATAAAAAGCCTTCTGTTTCCATCGCCAAATCTTTGAGGGTACCATTTGAAACCGTTTGGCACCATTTTTAAGTTAATTGCCAAAAGTCAGATTTTTGCTGAAATTGAGACCCCGGGGCTTAGGAATTTTTTCAAAAAAATCTTTTCCGCCGGTTAAGTTGTTGATGGCTGATTTCTTTTCCTGTCTTAAAAATCTTTCTGTTTCCATCGCCAAAGCTTTCAGGGGAGCATTTGCAACTAGATGGCACCATTTTTGTGTGAATTGCCAAAAGTCAGATTTTTGTTGAAAAAAATCTTTTTCCGCCCGTTAAGTTGTTGAGGGGTGATTTCTTGTCCTGTGATAAAAAGCCTTCTGTTTCGACTGCCGAAGCTTTCAGGGGAGCATTTTCAACCGGCTGGCACCATTTTTGAGTGAATTGAAAAAAGTCAGATTTTTGCTGAAATATTTTTCAAAAAAATATTTTCTGCCGGTTAAATTGTTGTCCTGTGATAAAAAGCCTTCTGTTTCCATCGCCAAAGCTTTCAGGGGAGCATTTCCAACCGGATGGCACCATTTTTGAGTGAATTGCCAAAAGTCATATTTTTGCTGAAAAAAATCTTTTTCCGCCGGTTAAGCTGTTGAGGGCTGATTTCTTGCCCTGTGATAAAAAGCCTTCCGTTTCAACTGCCAAAGCTTTCAGGGAAAGATTTGCAACCGGTTGGGACCATTTTGGAGTGAATTGTCAAAAGTCAGATTTTTGCTGAAATTGTGACCCCGGGGCTTAGGGATTTTTTCAAAAAAATATTTTCCACCGGTTAAGCTTTTGAGGGCTGATTTCTTGTCCTGTGATAAAAAGCCTTCTGTTTCGACTGTCAAAGCTTTCAGGGAAGCATTTGCAACCGGTTGGGACCATTTTGGAGTGAATTACCAAAAGTCATATTTTTGCTGAAAAAAATCTTTTTCCGCCGGTTAAGCTGTTGAGGGCTGATTTCTTGCCCTGTGATAAAAAGCCTTCCGTTTCAACTGCCAAAGCTTTCAGGGAAAGATTTGCAACCGGTTGGGACCATTTTGGAGTGAATTGCCAAAAGTCAGATTTTTGCTGAAAAAAATATTTTTCCGCCAGTTAAGTTATTGAGGGCTGATTTCCTGTCCTCTGATAAAAAGCCTTCTGTTTCCATCGCCAAATCTTTGAGGGTACCATTTGAAACCGTTTGGCACCATTTTTAAGTTAATTGCCAAAAGTCAGATTTTTGCTGAAATTGTGACCCCGGGGCTTAGGAATTTTTTCAAAAAAATCTTTTCCGCCGGTTAAGTTGTTGATGGCTGATTTCTTTTCCTGTCTTAAAAATCCTTCTGTTTCCATCGCCAAAGCTTTCAGGGGAGCATTTGCAACTAGATGGCACCATTTTTGTGTGAATTGCCAAAAGTCAGATTTTTGTTGAAAAAAATCTTTTTCCGCCCGTTATGTTGTTGAGGGCTGATTTCTTGTCCTGTGATAAAAAGCCTTCTGTTTCGACTGCCAAAGCTTTCAGGGGAGCATTTTCAACCGGATGGCACCATTTTTGAGTGAATTGAGAAACGTCAGATTTTTGCTGAAATTGTGACCTCGGGGCTGAGGAATTTTTTCAAAAAAATATTTTCCGCCGGTAAAGTTGTTGAGGGCTGATTTCTTGTCCTGTGATAAAAAGCCTTCTGTTTCCATCACCAAAGCTTTCAGGGGAACATTTTCAAGCTTCTGGCACCATTTTTGAGTGAATTGCCAAAAGTCAGATTTTTGTTGAAAAAAATCTTTTTCCGCCCGTTAAGTTGTTGAGGGCTGATTTCTTGTCCTGTGATAAAAAGCCTTCTGTTTTGACTGCCGAAGCTTTCAGGGGAGCATTTTCAACCGGCTGGCACCATTTTTGAGTGAATTGAAAAAAGTCAGATTTTTGCTGAAATATTTTTCAAAAAAATATTTTCTGCCGGTTAAATTGTTGTCCTGTGATAAAAAGCCTTCTGTTTCCATCGCCAAAGCTTTCAGGGCAAATTGTGCGTAGGGATTTTTTCAAAAAAATCTTTCCCGCTGTTAAGTTGTTGAGGGCTGATTTCTTGTCCTGTGATAAAAAGCCTTCCGTTTCGAGTGCCAAACCTTTCAGGAGAGCATTTTCAAGCTTTTGGCACCATTTTTGAGTGAATTGCCAAAAGTCAGATTTTTACTGAAATTGTGACCCCGGGGCTTAGGGATCACAATTTCATCAAAAATCTGACTTTCGGACTTTCACTCAAAAATGTTGCCAAACGCCTCTTCTATGTGGGAGTTGTGATTACAGTGGAATATAATAAACTATACATTAGAGTTGGGGCTTACCTTTGCCCAACTAATATTACTTATTAGGACAATACGCCCACTTATACCTAGTGAGTATTTATCTTTGAACTACAACGGTTTAATTTTGGCTTATTTCCTTGGAGAGACATTAAGATTGAATTAAGTTAATCAAGTTAACTAATTTAACTACTCTGCTGTCTGTTGGCTATACCATTTGTTAAGATTTATTTTATAGGTCCTATGCCTGGCTTAAACATTGTTTGATAATAATGTCTGATAAGTGAGGTGACTTAGAATTTTGAATATAGAATTTGACTCGCAACGGAAAATAAGAAGCAGGGCAAAAATAGCTTGGCTGAACAAGTGAAAATAACCAAGATAAGGCCCAGATTGTGCGCCCCCTAGGGGAGAGGAAAATATAGTGAAAGTTCTAATTTACTATTATAGAAAGACATAATGTCGGGGAAAGACGGGGGGGAAATAGGTGGAACACCTTCAGAAAGGAAAGTTTCCCGACAAGAAGAGATTAAAGATTTAGACATCCTATGGTTGAAAATAAAAGAAGAATTTAAATAAAGGGAGATGCATATGGAGAGAAAATTAGAAGAGATAACTCAATCAATAGATAAAAAAATAGAAGGAGTTGTAGGAGAATTGTCAAATAAGATCAAAGATCTCTCAGCGCGGTCGAAAACCTTGGAAAAAGCAAATAAAAGAATGCAGAAAGAAATGAAAGACCATAGAAAAGAGACAGATAGGATAAAAGATGA
Source organism: Podarcis liolepis (assembly GCF_965112155.1). Taxonomy (NCBI): domain Eukaryota; kingdom Metazoa; phylum Chordata; class Lepidosauria; order Squamata; family Lacertidae; genus Podarcis; species Podarcis liolepis. The sequence goes on from NC_139562.1 coordinate 67,793,457, forward strand.
GATAGGTGAAATGAACAGAAACCAAGACCAAGTCCTGGACAATATAGCGATGATTGAAATGAAACAAAAACAGCTAAATCTCAAGTTTAGAGGAGTGGGGGAAGAAATAAATGAAAACATTAAAGAAAAGATGATAATAGAAATTGCGAGATGGCTAAATTTGAAAGAAGAAGAGGTTGTATACACGATGGACAATGCCTTTAGAATAAAAACAAAGAACAAACAACTAAGAATAAAGAAGGTCGCAGGAGATTGTTTAGTTATATTTAATTCGATAGAGATGAAAAATGTGATATTAAAAACCAGTTACCAGAAAAGACTAATTATTGATGGTAAGCCAATTATCATCTTTAAAGAAATTCCAACTAGATTTTTACGCAAGAGGGAAAGTTACAGTTGGCAAGTACACTAAAAAAGAATAATATACAATACAGGTGGGAGTTCCCTTAAGGGGTCTCCTTTTATTATAAGGACAAAAGATTTAGGATTGTCGAGATCCAAGAAATGAGGAAGTTCTTGCGTAGATATGAAAAAGAGCTAGGTAAAGTAGAAGAGAGATATGAAAGTGCAGAAGAGAAAAGAAAGAAGAACGATCCAGGGAAAATGAAAGAGGATAGGGTCAGAGAAGAGGAGGTAGATGAAGAAGAAGAGGAAGAGATAGTAGAGGAAGAGGAAGAAGAAGAGGGGGAAGGGTACGAAGAAAATAAAACTACTCAAATCTAAATTATTAACTGCTGATAAACGGGACTAGCTAATACAATGAACTTGAAAGTTTTATCGTGGAATGTAAATGGTTTGAACGAAAAATCCAAAAGGAATAAAATAGTAAATGTGTTGAAAAGAAAGGACCTAGACCTAATTTGTTTACAGGAGACGCATATAACTAAAAAACACAAACATATTTTGGTACAAAACAAATTAGGGGTTGAATTTGCGAATTGTATAAACGAAAAGAAAAAAGGGGTAGTGATATATGTGAAAGAAAAATGGGAACCCAAATTGATCTGTAAGGACGAGGAAGGAAGGATCCTGGGAATACAAATTAATTTCCAGGGAGAAAAACTTAATGTGATAAATGTATATGCCCCGAACTCGAATAAACTGGAATTCTTTAAGAAACTAGAACAAATACTATTAGAATTAGAATGTAATAAGATGATATTACTAGGGGATTTTAACGGGGTAAGGAAACCAGAACTAGACAGACACTCAGAAGGGAAGAAAATAAGCCAAGGAAAACTGCCAAGCTCATTTAACAAACTAGAGGAATGTTTGGATTTAATAGACATCTGGAGACACAAACATGCTCTAGAGAAACAATTCACCTTTTCTTCGGAGCTACATAAAAGCTGGGGCAGAATTGATCAAATCTGGATATCAAGGGAGCTTTCAGTGAGAACCTTAAAATGTGAAATCCAACCCAGAACATTTTCAGATCACAATTCAATAGTTCTGGTAATAAAAGGTAAGCCACAGGGCGGGTTTAGGTGGAGATTGAATGAATACTTATTGGATAATGATGAAGTAGTGGAGAAAGCTAAATCCGCTTTAAAAGACTATTTCGACCTAAACCTCAATACTGAAACAGGTATAGATATGGTGTGGGATGCCAGCAAGGCGGTGTTAAGAGGGTTCTTTATCCAACAAAATAGTTATAGGAGGAAGGTAAGAGAACAAAAGAAAGAAGAAATTGTAACACAGATTGGAGAGTGTGAGAAAAAATTGATAAGAAATCCAAAAGATGAACAAAACACACAAAAAATAAAAATGTTACAATCTCAGTACTCATTGCTGACAAGCCAAGAAATTGAATGGAAGATCAAATTAATGAAACAAAAATATTTTGAGTCAGCTAATAAAACGGGCAAACTATTGGCCTGGCAACTCCGAAAAAGGCAAAAACAAAATGTGATAAATAAAATAAAGATAAAGGAGCAGCTGATAGAAGACCCAAAAGAAATAAAGGAAAACTTCCTCAAATTCTATGAGAAGCTATATAAAAAAGAGAAGGAAGATATAACTCAAATAGAAAAATACTTGGAAAACTATAGTGGGAGAAACATAACAGAGGAGGAAAGAACCCGATTAAACAACCCCATTAGAATAGAAGAGATCCAAGGTGCAATAAGGAAAATGAAAATAGGGAAAGCCCCAGGGCCTGACGGATTGTCGGCTAAATATTACAAAGTATTAGAAAGTCAATTAACACCAGTGCTAGGGGATGTCATGAATAACATCTTAAGAGGAGGAAAGGTTCCCGAAACATGGAAAGAGGCCCATATTACAATGATCCCTAAACCAGACACGGATAAATTGGATATTAAAAATTACAGGCCAATATCACTCTTAAACAATTATTATAAAATATTCGCGGAAGTGATGGCAAACAGGCTTAAAAAATGTCTAGTAAATATAATACAGGAAGATCAGGCAGGATTTCTTCCAAATAGGTTCTTGAAAGATAACATAAGACACACGGTTAATATTATTGAATATCTGGAGAGCAAAAATGAAATACCCGCGGCATTAATTTTTATAGACGCCGAAAAGGCATTTGATAATGTCTCGTGGTGGTTCCTATTGAAAAGTATGGAGAGAATAGGGATAAAAGGTGAGTTCATGGATGGAATAAAAGCAATATATACAAACCAATCTGCAAAATTGATTATAAACAATAACTTGACAAATTCTTTTAGGATTGAGAAAGGAACAAGACAGGGATGCCCCCTGTCACCACTTTTATTTATCATGGCTTTAGAGGTAATTCTAAATAAGATAAGAGCAACACCAGAGATCCGAGGGATCAAAATAGGAACAAAAGAATTTAAATTAAAAGCATATGCGGACGACCTAATGCTTTCCTTGGAAAACCCGCAAAGAAGTGTCGGGGCAGCGCTGGAAATGCTAGAGAAATTTGGTGAGGTATCCGGTTTCAAATTAAATAAAATAAAGACAAAAATGTTGACTAAGAATATAAGAAAAGAGGAAAATGAAAAATTGGAAATGGAATATGGAATTAAGGTTGCAAAAAAATAAGATATTTGGGAATTTGGTTAACCGTAAAAAATATAAATTTGATCCAAGATAATTATCTCACAACATGGAAGGAAATCAAGAAAGTCCTAGAAACATGGAATAGAGTGAAGCTTTCGTGGAGGGGAAGAATGGCAGCGATAAAAATGAACCTACTCCCGAGAATGTTATTTTTATTTCAAAATATTCCTGTAATTAGAGGTACCAAATTATTAAAGGAGTGGCAAAGAACCATTTCGAAATTTATATGGCAGGGTAAAAGACCCAGAATTAACTTTAAAATTCTTACAGACAGGAAAGAGAGGGGAGGTTTTTCAGTACCCAATTTAAAACTTTATTATGAAGCTGCCAGTCTTTGCTGGATTAGGGACTGGATCATCTTAAAAAATACCGATTTGTTGGACCTGGAAGGGTTCGACAATCGGTTCGGTTGGCACTCTTATTTATGGCAAAATAAAGAAAGAATACATAAAGGATTTTCAAACCATATCATTAGGGGGCCTCTTTTGGAAGTATGGGAGAGAAATAAAAAACTTTTAGAATGGAAAACACCTTGGTGGTTATCCCCATTGGAAATACTAACAATAAAAAAGATCAATATGGAGGGAGAAAGGCTAACATACGAGGACTTATTGATAAGATCGGAAAGTGGATGGAAAATGAAAACGTTTGAAGAACTGAAAACAAATTATCCGGCTGGCTACAATTCCATCAAATAAATGCGATATGGACAGCCGATAAGAAATTAGGAATGAATGAAAAGAAATCTAGGTTTCAGACAGAGATAATTGAGGGCAAAAATATATTACTATCCAAAATGTATGACATATTATTGGAGTGGGACACCAAAGATGAAGAAATAAAGGGGGTAATGACAAGATGGACAATGGACCTGGGGTACAATATAGAGTACGATAAATGGTTTAAATTATGGACTAGTGGAATGAAGTTCACCGCATGTGTAACACTCAGGGAGAACTTAGAAAAGATGATGTACAGGTGGTACATCACACCAGCAAAGTTGGGGAAAATGTATAAAACAGGGAATAAGAACTGCTGGAAGTGTAAGACCAAAGAAGGTGATTTCTTCCACATGTGGTGGACTTGTGACGAAATGAAGAAATATTGGGAACTTATTTATAATGAACTGAAAAAGATATTCAAATATACATTCCCTAAAAGACCGGAAGCATTCCTACTAGGAATAGTCGGGGACGAAATCAAAAAAGAGGATAAAGTACTATTCCAGTACGCCATGGCCGCTGCCAGATTGTTAATTGCCCAGAATTGGAAAAATCAAAACACCCCGTCAATTGGAGATTGGCAAACCAAACTATTCGAATTTGTTAGCCTAGCAAAAATGACACAAAAAATTAGGAACCAAAAGAACACAAAGTTCATGAACGATTGGAATAAATTTATGACTTATATAGAAGGAAACCATAGAAGTTTAAAGACTATAGCTGGTTTGATATAAATCTCGCGATGAGCAAACCATTTACAAACATAAGCTGCAAGAGAGATAAATCATGGATATTAAGAAGCCTGAAAGCAGGAGGGATGGAGGTCAGTAGGGGGATGAAAAGACGAAAAATTGTTAAAAATATAGAGAAACAAAGATGGAGATAAATAATTGAAACGGAAACTGTTTATTTTGTTTGTAATTCTTTTGTTTATTTTTTTCTGGTTGTAACGATTGACTTGGAGTGGGGTTTTGTGATTGTATGTTTTAAGTTTTTTTTTTTTTTTTTGGTTATGTGTGTGAAATATAATAAAAAGAATATTTATTTTAAAAAAAATGTTGCCAAACGGTTGCAAATGCTCCCCTGAGAGGTTTGGCGGTCGAAACAGAAGGCTTTTTATCTCAGGAGAAGAAATCAGCCCTCAACAACTTAACCTGCAGAATTATTTTTTTAAAAAAAATAATCCCTAAGCCCCGGGGTCACAATTTGATGAAAAATCTGACTTTGGCCATTCACTCAAAAATTGTGCCAAATGGTTGCAAATGCTCCCCTGAGAGGTTTGGCGGTCGAAACAGAAGGCTTTTTATCTCAGGAAAAGAAATCAGCCCTCGACAACTTAACCGGTATAAAAAGATTTTTTTGAAAAAATCCCTAAGTCCCGGGGTCACAATTTCATCAAAAATCTGACTTTCGGCCATTCACTGAAAAATGTTTCCAAACCGTTGCAAATGCTCCCCTGAGAGGTTTGGCAGTCGAAACAGAAGGCTTTTTATCACAGGAAATGAAATCAGCTCTCGACAACTTAACCTGAAGAATATTTTTTTTTGAAAAAATTCCTAAGCCCCGGGGTCACAATTTCATCAAAAATCTGACTTTCGGCCATTCACTCAAAAATGCTGCCTAACGGTTGCAAATGCTCCCCTGAGAGGTTTGGTGGTCGAAACAGAAGGCTTTTTATCACAGGAAAAGAAATCATCCCTCGACAACTTAACCGGCAGAAAAAGATTTTTTTTATTCCTGGCGGGTGAGGATCAAATGGCAGGTGGCTGAAAGGAAGCAAGAAGCCTGTCACTCATTTCCCTCCAGCCTTGTATAAACATCACTGTTGTGACTTTGGTGTCACTTTGACCCTGAAACCACTGTGGGTGCTTGGCTACAGGGAGTTGGACGCAGGAGATGAAAGTGGCTTGTCCTAAATCCATGACAAGCTTTCTCAATGGCAAAGAGGCTGAAGAAGAGAGTGAGAAAACACATTCTGCACTATTTCACCCTGAATTCATCACAAGGGCTAGATAAAGGGACTCGGAGAAAGTTGACAGTGTCAGAATTCTCAGCCGCAGTCAGAGCTAACTGGCCTCACACTCCAGGCAATCGGCTGAGATCCTTGTTGACCTTCCCATCTGCGCCACCCGGCAGGGCACAGGCAAGGTCACAACTCGGCGATCCTCCTCAAACGTGAAGAGAACACACCCTCCTCCTCTCCCTCCCTGCATTCCCCCAGGGAGGGGAAAAGAGACAGACAGGAGTCCTATTTACATGTCTTTTATTCCTGTCATTCAGCAGTACAGAGAAACGTGTCTGTACTCTCCAGACTCCGGCAGTAGAGTCACAGCTCCACCCCTGTACTTCCAGTACAGGTCAGATGACACTCTGAGCTAACATCCGGTGCTCAGTACAGAGAATAGACTGCCCCCTTTTCCCAGCAGTACAGTTCCAGACAGCAACATCCTGTTTTGCATTCCAGCCACCTGCAGCTGGCTTTTGCATTGCTGCTTTTTCCTGACAGACAGTGGTGCATATTGAGGGGTCCAGGGACAGCTTGCCATCCCCTCCCCTATCTGGTGAAGAACTCATAAAATTAAGGAGGAAATCTTCCTCCTCTCTCTCCCCAAACTTACATTTCCCCATGGAAATGATTAGTGAGGCATGCCACCATTTGTAAGGGCCACCCAAAGTGCACTTAATATGGGGTAGGCAGCAACCTGGGCCGTCATAAGTATATTGGGCACTGTGGTGCAAAGATCCCTCCTCCCGCCCCCCCCCCCCGTTTCCCAGAATTGCACACCATTTTTAGGGAGGACAGCTGTGCTGGTCCCGGGGGGGGGGGGGAAGGTACTAATACCGTAGCCAAAGTTCAGTCCTAAGTCACTAGCCGGGTAGAAGTTCACAAGATGAGATGCAAGGTCCGAAACAGGGAGCCGGGCGGGGTCAGGAACACTTGAAGATCAGAGGCAGGAAGCTGGGCAGGAAACAGGAACACTGGAAGGTCCGAAACAGGGAGCCGGGCGGGAACAGGAACGCTGGAAATGCAGATCTAGGTCCAGGTCAGAACAAGTACTCCACAACGACGTTGCTCCCGCAACCTGGGACCGGGCTGACTGACCTTTATCTTCTTCTAAGGCCAGTGGCGGTCCCAGCCCCCAGGAGCCCCGCCTCTCCTGGCCTTAAGGCGAGCACTCCTCCTGGGAGAAACCAGTTCCCTTCGCCTCTCTGCCCTAAGCCTCTGCAGTTCAGGAGAGGCCGAAGGGTTACTGGGCCCCGGGGGAGGCTCACCTGTAGACACTGAGTCCTCAAGCACCTCTGGGGCCAGAATGGTTTCACCTGGTGCCTGCTCCTGAGGATCTGGCACAGGTGCAGGCTCCTCAGAATCTAGGCCTTGCCCCAGTTCAGCCGGCCCTGGAGGCGGGGACTCCTGTGCTGGCTGGGATTCCTCTGGTTCACTCTCAGACTCGGAATCCCAGGCCATCACACCATCCCCCCTCCCAGCCCCCCCCCTCAATCGAGGGTCCGGACCCGGCTTGCTGGGGTACGCCGCATGAAACTCTCGGAGGCAGGCAGGCGCGTGGACGTTGGCCGCTGGTTCCCAGGAACGGTCCTCTGGCCCATACCCCTTCCAGTCTATGAGATACTGCAGCTTTCCCCTGCGTTATCGGGAGTCCAGAATGCGTTCCACCTCGTACTCAGGCTCTCCCTGAACCAAAACTGGCTGCGGTCGGGGACGGTTCAGGTGGAACTCGTCGGGTGGGGCCACCGGACTCAAAAGAGACCTGTGGAATACCGGGTGAACCTTCAGAGTTGCGGGCAACCGGAGACGGAACGCCACAGGCGAGACCTGGTTCACAATAGGGAACGGGCCGGTGAAACAGGCGTCCAGCTTCCGTGAAGGTCGAGAAGGGTGGAGGTGGCGAGTGGAGAGCCATACCAGGTCACTGACATGGAGTTCCGGCCCCACCTGGCAGTGGCGGTCGGCCTGGACCTTGTACGCCTCCTTGGCCTGGCGCAGCTGCTCCATCAATAGCTGTTGCTGGGACTTTAGCTCCTGAAGCCACTCTGTCACCGCAGGGACCGCAGATGCCGGCAGAACATCCGGAAACAGCCGTGGATGAAAACCGTAACTGGCCTGGAACGGGGTCTGCTGGGTGGACGCATTCACCGCGTTGTTATAAGCGAACTCTGCCAATGCTAGGTGGTCGACCCAGTCATCCTGCTGATAGCTGCAGTAACACCGGATCTGGCACAGGTGCAGGCTCCTCAGAATCTAGGCCTTGCCCCAGTTCAGCCGTTTGGCAAAATGTTGCCAAACGGTTGCAAATGCTCCCCTGAGAGGTTTGGTGGTCGAAACAGAAGGCTTTTTATCTCAGCAAAAGAAATCAGCCCTCGACAACTTAACCTGCAGAATTTTATTTTTTAAAAAAAAAATCCCTAAGCCCCGGGGTCACAATTTGATGAAAAATCTGACTTTCGGCCATTCACTCAAAAATCGTGCCAAACGGTTGCAAACCTGAGAGGTTTGGCGGTCGAAACAGAAGGCTTTTTGTCTCAGGAAAAGAAATCTGCCCTCGACAACTTAAACGGCAGAAAAAGGTTTTTTTTAAAAAATCCCTAAGTCCCGGGGTCACAATTTCATCAAAAATCTGACTTTCGGGCATTCACTCAAAAATGTTGCCAAACGGTTGCAAATGCTCCCCTGAGAGGTTTGGCGGTCGAAACAGAATGCTTTTTACCTCAGGAAAAGGAATCAGCCCTCGACAACTTAACCTGCAGAATTTTTTTATTTTTTTTTTAAATCCCTAAGCCCCGGGGTCACAATTTCATCAAAAATCTGACTTTCGGCCATTCACTCAAAAATGCTGCCTAATGGTTGCAAATGCTCCCCTGAGAGGTTTGGCGGTCGAAACAGAAGGCTTTTTATCTCAGGAAAAGAAATCAGCACTCGACAACGTAACCGGCAGAAAAAGATTTTTTTTAAAAAAAAAAAATCCCTAAACCCCGGGGTCACAATTTGATGAAAAATCTGACTTTTGGCCATTCACTCAAAAATCGTGCCAAACGGTTGCAAATGCTCCCCTGAGAGGTTTGGCGGTCGAAACAGAAGGCTTTTTATCTCAGAAGAAATCAGCCCTCAACAACTTAACCTGCAGAATTATTTTTTAAAAAAAATAATCCCTAAGCCCCGGGGTCACAATTTGATGAAAAATCTGACTTTTGGCCATTCACTCAAAAATCGTGCCAAACGGTTGCAAATGCTCCCCTGAGAGGTTTGGCGGTCGAAACAAAAGGCTTTTTATCTCAGGAAAAGAAATCAGCCCTTGACAACTTAACCAGTATAAAAAGATTTTTTTGAAATAATCCCTAAGCCCCGGGGTCCCAATTTCATCAAAATTTTGACTTTCGGCATTTCACTCAAAAATGGTGCCAAACAGTTGCAAATGCTCCCCTGAGAGGTTTGGCGGTCGAAACCAAAGGCTTTTTATCTCAGGAAAAGAAATCATCCCTCGACAACTTAACCGGCAGAAAAAGATTTTTTTGATTCTTGGCGGGTGAGGATCAAATGGCAGGTGGCTGAAAGGAAGCAAGAAGCCTGTCACTCATTTCCCTCCAGCCTTGTATAAACATCACTGTTGGGACTTTGGTGTCACTTTGACCCTGAAACCACTGTGGGTGCTTGGCTACAGGGAGTTGGACGCAGGAGATGAAAGTGGCTTGTCCTAAATCCATGACAAGCTTTCTCAATGGCACAGAGGCTGAAGAAGAGAGTGAGAAAACACATTCTGCACTATTTCACCCTGAAATCATCACAAGGGCTAGATAAAGGGACTCGGAGAAAGTTGACCGTGTCAGAATTCTCAGCCGCAGTCAGAGGTAACTGGCCTCACACTCCAGGCAATCGGCTGAGATCCTTGTTGACCTTCCCATCTGCGCCACCCGGCAGGGCACAGGCAAGGTCACAACTCGGCGATCCTCCTCAAACGTGAAGAGAACACACCCTCCTCCTCTCCCTCCCTGCATTCCCCCAGGGAGGGGAAAAGAGACAGACAGGAGTCCTATTTACATGTCTTTTATTCCTGTCATTCAGCAGTACAGAGAAACGTGTCTGTACTCTCCAGACTCCGGCAGTAGAGTCACAGCTCCACCCCTGTACTTCCAGTACAGGTCAGATGACACTCTGAGCTAACATCCGGTGCTCAGTACAGAGAATAGACTGCCCCCTTTTCCCAGCAGTACAGTTCCAGACAGCAACATCCTGTTTTGCATTCCAGCCACCTGCAGCTGGCTTTTGCATTGCTGCTTTTTCCTGACAGACAGTGGTGCATATTGAGGGGTCCAGGGACAGCTTGCCATCCCCTCCCCTATCTGGTGAAGAACTCATAAAATTAAGGAGGAAATCTTCCTCCTCTCTCTCCCCAAACTTACATTTCCCCATGGAAATGATTAGTGAGGCATGCCACCATTTGTAAGGGCCACCCAAAGTGCACTTAATACGGGGTAGGCAGCAACCTGGGCCGTCTTAAGTATATTGGGCACTGTGATGCAAAGATCCCTCCTCCCGCCCGCCCCCCCCCCCGTTTCCCAGAATTGCACACCATTTTTAGGGAGGACAGCTGTGCTGGTCCCGGGGGGGGGGGAGGTACTAATACCGTAGCCAAAGTTCAGTCCTAAGTCACTAGCCGGGTAGAAGTTCACAAGATGAGACGCGAGGTCCGAAACAGGGAGCCGGGCGGGAACAGGAACGCTGGAACTGCAGATCTAGGTCCAGGTCAGAACAAGTACTCCACAACGACGTTGCTCCCGCAACCTGGGACCGGGCTGACTGACCTTTATCTTCTTCTAAGGCCAGGGGCGGTCCCGGCCCCCAGGAGCCCTGCCTCTCCTGGCCTTAAGGCGAGCACTCCTCCTGGGAGAAACCAGTTCCCTTTGCCTCTCTGCCCTAAGCCTCTGCAGTTCAGGAGAGGCCGAAGGGTTACTGGGCCCCGGGGGAGGCTCACCTGTAGACACTGAGTCCTCAAGCACCTCTGGGGCCAGAATGGTTTCACCTGGTGCCTGCTCCTGAGGATCTGGCACAGGTGCAGGCTCCTCAGAATCTAGGCCTTGCCCCAGTTCAGCCGGCCCTGGAGGCGGGGACTCCTGTGCCGGCTGGGATTCCTCTGGTTCACTCTCAGACTCGGAATCCCAGGCCATCACACCATCCCCCCTCCCAGGCCCCCCCCCTCAATCGAGGGTCCGGACCCGGCTTGCTGGGGTACGCCGCATGAAACTCTCGGAGGCAGGCAGGCGCGTGGACGTTGGCCGCTGGTTCCCAGGAACGGTCCTCCGGCCCATACCCCTTCCAGTCTATGAGATACTGCAGCTTTCCCCTGCGGTATCGGGAGTCCAGAATGCGTTCCACCTCGTACTCAGGCTCTCCCTGAACCAAAACTGGCTGCGGTCGGGGACGGTTCGGGTGGAACTCGTCGGGTGGGGCCACCGGACTCAAAAGAGACCTGTGGAATACCAGGTGAACCTTCAGAGTTGCGGGCAACCGGAGACGGAACGCCACAGGCGAGACCTGGTTCACGATAGGGAACGGGCCGGTGAAACAGGCGTCCAGCTTCCGTGAAGGTCGAGAAGGGTGGAGGTGGCGAGTGGAGAGCCATACCAGGTCACTGACGTGGAGTTCCGGCCCCACCTGGCGGTGGCGGTCGGCCTGGACCTTGTACGCCTCCTTGGCCTGGTGCAGCTGCTCCATCAATAGCTGTTGCTGGGACTTTAGCTCCTGAAGCCACTCTGTCACCGCAGGGACCGCAGATGCCGGCAGAACATCCGGAAACAGCCGTGGATGAAAACCGTAACTGGCCTGGAACGGGGTCTGCTGGGTGGACGCATTCACCGCGTTGTTGTAAGCGAACTCCGCCAATGCTAGGTGGTCGACCCAGTCATCCTGCTGATAGCTGCAGTAACACCGGATCTGGCACAGGTGCAGGCTCCTCAGAATCTAGGCCTTGCCCCAGTTCAGCCGGCCCTGGAGGCGGGGACTCCTGTGCCGGCTGGGATTCCTCTGGTTCACTCTCAGACTCGGAATCCCAGGCCATCACAACAGCGCTGCCAGTGATGTGCCCAGCTTTGAGGGGCTGGAGGAGACAGGCAGCAGCTGGAGGGCAGCACCTCTGCCGGGGAAGAGGCAGAGGCTGGACGCGGCAACTCCCAGTTCAGCTGGACGCTTCGTGCCATAGTGGCCACAGTAGGCGGAGGCTCCAGGCACGGCGCTGCTTAGGCGCAGCATGGCAGAGTTGGGCAAGGGCGGTGAGCTGATGCCGGGAGGCACCGTGTCCAGCCTCCGCCTCTTCCCTGGCACCCTCCAGAACTTGGCACCCTGGCGCCCTGCACCACTAACACCTCTGGCAGCAACGTATCTTGTCTTTCCTCAACTAACTACAAGGGCGGGGGAGCCAGAGTCTTACTGTAAAGGCAGTGCATGGAAGGGGAGAATTATCTTTTCACTTTGCCACTGGCATCGGAATGGAGATTGTGCCATCTGCTGTCCCCATTTGCCCCCATTTGCAACTTTTCAACTGAGCTGGTCCATTTCTGGTGTTATTTAGCCACTAGAGGGCATGTCTACCCTTACCCAAAACTCCACAATCGACGGTTTGGCAATACGTTTGTTAGGACCAGCCAAAATGTCCAACCAAATTTGTGGCAAGCTTTCAAGTTCTCCGGTGCTCTTCATCAGGCAAGAGGTTACACAAAACAGGGATTGAACAACCTACAATCAACATCTTGGAACTAAGTCTACATATTGACCTCATGGCTACAAATATCTAGCCTAATTTTTGTACTTCTATGTTTTTTACTGTTAAATTCCCCTCCCCGCTGTGAAAGCTTCCCATAATTTAATGGTACAGTATTTGGGTTGGTCCCAATAAAAGTATTGCCAAACTGTCAAAAAAATTTTAGTTTTCTTCTTATGGACCAGCATACATTTTATCTTCCCAAGAAATATTGCTAACAGACTTCCAACCCAGAAGCTTGTTATTTTGCCTGGAACTATAGATCAGGTTTGATCCTATGGGCCTGAGATTTCCACAACAATTTAAAACAGATTACAGTGCAGCTGATGGTTATGTCTGTAATAATTTTAAATAAAAATTAAAAGGGGCAGACTTTGCATTAATTTAATGGGAATCCTTGCAGCCTACAAAGGTTAAATTACAACACGACTCCAAAATAAGTTGGCAGATCCTAGAATCATAGAGTTGGAAGAGACCACAAGGGCCATCGAGTCCAACCCCCTGCCAAGCAGGAAACGCCATCAGAGCACTCCTGACATATGGTTGTCAAGCCTCTGCTTAAAGACCTCCAAAGTAGGAGACTCCACCACACTCCTTGGCAGCAAATTCCACTGTCGAACAGCTCTTACTGTCAGGAGGTTCTTCCTAATGTTTAGGTGGAATCTTCTTTCTTGTAGTTTGGATCCATTGCTCCGTGTCCGCTTCTCTGGAGCAGCAGAAAACAACCTTTCTCCCTCCTCTATGTGACATCCTTTTATATATTTGAACATGGCTATCATATCACCCCTTAACCTCCTCTTCTCCAGGCTAAACATGCCCAGCTCCCTTAGCCGTTCCTCATAAGGCATCGTTTCCAGGCCTTTGACCATTTTGGTTGCCCTCCTCTGGACACGTTCCAGTTTGTCAGTGTCCTTCTTGAACTGTGGTGCCCAGAACTGGACACAGTACTCCAGGTGAGGTCTGATCAGAGCAGAATACAGTGGAACTATTACTTCCCTTGATCTAGATGCTATACTCCTATTGATGCAGCCCAGAATTGCATTGGCTTTTTTAGCTGCCGCGTCACGCTGTTGGCTCATGTCAAGTTTGTGGTCAACCAAGACTCCTAGATCCTTTTCACATGTACTGCTCTCAAGCCAGATAATATATTCCCATTCAAACAGACCAGAACATAAAATATGAGCGAACTCTCAGGCCTCCTAATCCTACTTTGTAAGCAGTAAAGCAAGCCCATTCGACCGATGTGGGCCTACACAAAGCTTGTGGCATGAATATCCACAAATCACTTATATCAAAGCATGCCAAAGAATTCAGAGTTCTGAGGAAGTATAGGTGCCAACTCCCTGGGGCCCTGACCACCCACAAAATCCCCCATGAAGGGGCCAGGCACCCACAAATTTTGCCACCAGGGCCATGTACGCTTCATGGCACCCACGGCCCCGGGCACCCACTGTCGCAGGGCCAAGCTGGCATTCCTGTGAGGAAGTCTTCCTTCCAAGCACTGTTCAGACCTGCAGACCATGTGCCAGGATATGGGATAATAATAATTTAAAGCAGATTGCCCAGTTGCATCAAGAAGGACAGGGCTAGCAGAAAACAGCATAGCACTGCCAGGAGGAAGGACTGTTGACAGTCACGGGCCACCATACTTCTAGACCCTCCCAATTTATCTTTTACAATGGAATTGCAGAAGTTCTAAGAAGACTTATGCCCCAGTTATGAATATGCTGAAATCTGTGTGGCGGGGTGAGCTCCCATTGCTCTGTCCCAGCTTCTTCCAAGCTAGAAGTTCAAAAGCATCCCAGTGCAAGTAGATAAATAGGTACCGCTGCGACGGGAAGGTAAACAGCATTTCCATGCGCTCTGACTTCCGTCATGGTGTTCTGTTGCACCAGAAGCAGTTTAGTCATGCGGACAAATGCTGGCTCCCTCGGCCTGAAAAGCAAGATGAGCGCCGCACCCTATAGTTGCCTTTGACTGGACTTAACCATTCAGGGTCCCTTTACCCTTTTTTACCTTTATGTCCAAACAGGCCCAAAACCATTACTGTGGATTAGGTCTGCAACAGTAGATAGGAATACTCTGGAGTCAATATAAACTCTTTCCATTCTATCCAAACTTATAAAATCCTTCCTGGTTAATCCAATAGGCCATCTAAATGATAACCATCCTCTGCTAACATTGGCCTCAGAGAAGTTACCTATAGCTTATTATTAAGCCATAGCATCAGGCAGTCAAAAGTATGTTGCTCCAAGGGGAAAGGTTAGAAGACTTTTCTTGAATTGTCCTATTGCTGCAGCTATGCCTCCTACATATATCTATAGAAGGTCTGGCTAACTGGCTCTGAAAGCAAACTGGTAGAAATTACACTGGCAAGGACTGTGGAATTGGTTTAGCAGTCAGGGGTCAGCAAACTTGTTCAGCAGGGGGCTGGTCCACTGTCCCTCAGACCTTGTAGGGGGCTGGACTATATTTTGGAAAGAAAATAATGAACGAATTCCTATGCCCCACAAATAACCCAGAGTTGCATTCTAAATAAAAGAAACATTCTACTCATGTAAAAACACGCTGATTTCCGGACTGTCCACGGACCGGATCAGCCCCCAGGCCTTAGTTTGCCTACCCATGGTTTAGCTTAAGGATGACCAACCTTTCGGCATGAGCGTTCCTCTACCTTTAACTGCTGCAGTGGGAATCTCAGCAGGTGTAGCCTGATGTCTCATTGTGCTACGAGCATTTGAAAGAAACTCTGCTGAAAATAAAGTTGCAGGGGCCCTAATCTTCCTTCTCTCTCTTTATATCTATTCCTTTCCAGAACAAAAGCACCAACTGTTGGAAGACCACAACTGTTCTCTCTTTAATTTCTGAAATAGTTGATTTTTTTCTCATAGCATGGTCATCTTTAACCTTGCAGACAGTTAAATCAGAAACTACTCCCCAAAAAGAAAGAAAGAAAGAAAGAAAGAAAGAAAGAAAGAAAGAAAGAAAGAAAGAAAGAAAGAAAGGAAGGAAGGCATTCTTCAAGGAAGGAGCAAGACGGGTCCTTCTTGGAGTGACCACCTCTTTCAAAGGGGGAGGGGAAATGGCCATTGCCAATTTGCAGGCAGACATTGACTTTAATTATCGCTTAAAATATTAACATTTAAAATGGACTTCTTTGAATGTTTTTATGAAGGCCACTAACCCTCCCTGTCTCTGTTTAAAAAATACTGGCTGTTCTAGAAGATTAAGGCAGAAACGAGCATGCCAGGCTTTTCTCAAGGCTTCAGACCATCTTGACGACTGTGATTCCCTCAAAACCCGGCTTTTTAGCTGGCCGAAATGACTGGCAGAATTCGAGATCTGGGAGAAGAGACAATGGAAGAGGATTGGAAAAAAATTAAGGACTACTTCCAAAACAGTACAAATTGTATGAATGTTAAGAAATAGCACAATTGAAAAGAACACGGTACCAGCAATTTAGCTGATATTTGAGACTATGTAATGTTTTAGAAAAAGATGAAATCTGAAGTAATATTATGTTTGAATTATAGTGATAAGTATTGGACAAAAATTATTTGAACTTTGAGACATAATACTTGAGAAGTACAAATTAAGAGCTGAAACAAGGTAATAAATTGCTGTTTTTAACTTTAATATTGAGAATGCAGGGAAGGGAGATGTGAGGAAGTCCAGTTAGTTATGTAAAAATGTGTTATGAATTGTTATGGTGTTTTTTAATTATAGATTGATGTCTTTGTTTTTGTATGTTTTTTCTTGTTTGTTTTTGTCTGGTGAAGGGATGGTATATGTTTGGTGATTTTTTTCTGTTCGAAATTTGCAATAAAAAAAAATTTTTTTTAAAAAAAAAAGCCCGGCTTTTTAGCGAAGGCTTGGAAGGAGGCTGTCACTGAACAAGAAGACTTCTTTATGGCAGGGAAGACTCGGACTAGGTACTAAAACAGAAGGGGAAAAACACCCCACATGGTTTTAAGTGGCGCATCCTTGCGTTGCATAGAGAAGAGTGCAGGATGCAAACACACCTGAGAGCCTCCTAGGCCCATTGCAAGATGGCAGTTGGGGAAGGAGGAGAAGGCGGTTCCATTGCCTGGGAGATGTGGGCGGAGCTTGAAGAGGCAGCCTATATAAGGGGACGCAGGCCGGGCAGCGGCTGCAGTGAAGCCCTAGAGAGGGAAGGAGGAGTGGTGGCCAGGCCAGGGGAAGGACGCCAGGTCTGGTCTTACGCCTCGCACGGTTCTGTTTGTGCCTCTGGGCTCCCCTTCCACGCATGTCTCTGTCCTAATGTGTTCCCCTTCCTCCTCCTTTTTCTTTCTCTTGCAGAAAATGAGCGATTTTCACCTGGATCTCAGCCCGCTCAAGGAGCCCCTGGGGTTCATCAAGCTTCTTGAGTGGGTGAGTCTGCTGGGTTAGGGGGTTCAGGTCATATGGGTCACCCCCCCCTTCCTAGACTGTCTTGCAGGGCTCTTTCCTTTGATATGGGGTGGGGGGCTGTGTTGTGTTCTCCTAAAAGGCCTTGAGGGACGGTGGAATAAAAAGTTTTAGTGCCATCCTGTTTGGAAGCAAGGCCTGTTGGGTTCAAGGAGGCTTGCCCCCCCAAAAAAATGTGGGGTTAGGCTTGCCTCCGAAATGGTGAGGCCTAGACTTGCGCATGCTTTGGAATTGACCTTTTAAAATAGTTGCCTTGTCTTGTTAGGCCTGGCGTGGCCTGAATCCCAGCTGTTTCTAAGCCTCTGTTCCCTTAAAACCTGGTCTCTACGAATCCTGATGTTGGCTGTAATCTCCCAGTACGTTCCTTTAATGCAAAACACTAAATTACTGGAAATAATTTCCATTAAAAAATAATAATTCTGCTGCAGTAATGCCTGTGTGCACTGGTGAAAACCCTGAAAGCCGATGACTTTGCACGCTTAATTTGTAAGGAGTAAAATGTCTTTTAAAGTGTTGGGGTCTCTGTGTAATCTCCCAACAGTCACGTTGCACAGGTCTGTTGAGCAAAATTATTACCGTATGTACTACCAAATAACTTTTTTCGGTGAAAACTCCATGTTTTGTTTCCTTCTATAAATTAAAGTTGGACTTCTGCATTCAAATGGGAAATCCATTTGAATTTGAGGGGGCTGTTTTAAATATAATGCTGTTGTTGTTTAGTCGTCTTAGTTGAGTTCGATTCTCCCTGACCCCATGAACCAGAGCATGCCTTGGAAACTCTTTCTTCTCAAAGCTTCTCCTTTTTATGTCCATGGAGTTTTCTTGGCAAAATACTGGAGTGGTTTGCCAGTTCCTTCTCCAGGTGGATCACAATTAGTCTAAACTCTCGGCTATGACCTGATCCTGCACGGCATAGCTCATTGCTTCTTGGAGTTATTCAAGCCCCTTCCCCACAACAAGGCAGTGATCCAGTAAGGGGTTTAAATATAATAGATATATACAATGCAAGATAAACAGCGAGTCAGATTTTCTGCATCCTGTTACAAAGTGATGTCGTTCCTTCTGTTTTACAAATACTAATGTTAACACCCTAAAGCATTCTAGACCCAATTATGATTTTTCTGCTGCATCTAGCACACCCAGCCAGCTTTGTAGTGGTGCCAAGTTTGCGTGGCTTATGCAGGAATGCAAAGCCTAGCAGTATAAGAAGTCCCACTGCTCCCAGGTCCTACCATCAATAATAACAACAATAATTTTATTATTTATACCCCGCCCATCTGGCTGGGTTTTCCCAGCCACTCTGGGCAGCTTCCAGCAAAATAAAAAATATATAATAAATGTCAAACATTAAAAGCTTCCTAATAGTTCAGATGTCTTCTAAAAGTTGTGTATTGAAAAGTCCAACAGCTATTTTGCACTTTCTGCTTTCTTGCCGGTAACCTTCTGCTCTAGTTCGGGACAGGGTGTTTGGATAATTTTTTGTCACAGATACAGAATTTTGAAATTGAACTGTTGCACATTTCTTTTCTATTTGTCTCTGTGTGTATGCATACACACAAGCTATATTTGTTGTACACGGCAATGATGCCTCAAATAAAGCAGTGGTCTCATTTTTGTATAGGACACATGGCAATAGCCTGAAAAAGACGCGAATTTGATGGGAATTCGTTTTTGTAGTTTGTCAGGCAGCTTGTAAAAAACGTTATTAAAGACCCTAGTGCTTGTTTCACTAGGTTAGTGTAAGGTCTTGCAAACCCTTAAGGTTGGCCCTGCTATAACACCCCAATATGCCTGCCTTCCCCCCCTCCCGACCCTGACCAATTTCCTATATCTAGCCTTAACAATTTTATGCCATGATGGACTCACCCACTTGTTTCCCTTTGTAGAGTGATACTCTATACCAGGGTAGCCAACAGGGTGCCCTTCAGAAGTTGGGGACCACAACTCCATCAACCATGACCATTGGCCCCCTGCTGATTGGGGGCCTGATGGGAGTTGTAATCCAACATCTGGAGGGCCACAGGTTTCCTAGCCTTGCCTTAGGCAGCTACCTAGTTATGCTTTAAGGGTAGGGCTTGCCTTTGCTTTAGGGCATAGGGGAAAACAAGTAAGCTTTCTGGTAGAAGACAAATGCCTAGTTTCCTAAGCAGTAAGGTGTGCATCTGATAATAATTTGACTGCCTCCAACTCCTTTATAATGAAAGCAACTTGAACATCTTTTGCTTGTTACTAAACTGCTTGTCGCGCAGCTGATAAAGGAACCGCTTCTGACAGAAGCAGGTTTTAAAACGTTTTCCCCATAACTATTTTTAAATTGATTTTTAATTTCAAGTAACAAAACATTCTAGGTGCCATGCCATTAATAACGATGCCAGCAGCCCTATAAAGAGTAAAGAAACATTCATAACTGTCTATCAAACACCTTCCATATGAACGCTCAACAGATTATGCCAATATAAAATTGAATTTCTTTTTCCCCCTTTTGATAAACTTGCATGCTTAAGTTTGCTTACAGACATAGACTTTGTTTGGATAAATAGGGCAATATTTGGAATGAGTTTATACAAAATGTAGGCTGTTAATATTTACAAATATATTAGGATAATATCAAACTTAGAAAATGTATGGGTTAGGGTATTTTTCATATACACATTTTTTCTCTATACATTTTTGTGCCTTGTTTTCATTTTCTTTATAATTGAAAACTTTTCAATAAAATACTAATATCAAAAAACTTGTATGCTTCAGTGCACTATACATTTATATTGCTTAGGAACTCTGATAAAAGGAACAAACTTGCAGCATTTTTCAGTGCAGTCCTGTATATAAACTGCTCAGAAGTAATCACCATTGATTTGGCTGAGACTTTCATCAGATAAGTGCACATAGTGTTTCGACTGTAGCTACACCCACTAAAGCTGTAAATTTGGATGGAATTAATGAGTCAAATTAAGAATGGATGTAAAGTGTTCCTTACATTTTGTTAAATTTTCCAAATGTACATAAATGCGTATAATAATGCATGTGGTGTATTATCTCTTTATACAGTTCTTCTCCATGTTTGCATTTGCTACATGTGGAGGCTATAGAGGTGTAACGACGCTTTTAGTATCCTGTAATGGACTTGTAAATGGAACAGTAAGAGCAAGTTTTGCTTATCCTTTCAGGTGAGCCTCTTAAATGGCAAGTGTCTAGTATATTTCTGTATGTAAAGTTTCCTGCCAGTGCTTGATCGTTGGTCACCATTACCTGATTAGCACTAGGTCAGTCCAGCAATTTATAGTTGATAAATCTTTCCAGCTTTAATGAACTACTTAATACTGCTCTGATAAGGTCTTCTAGCAGAGGCTACATCAGTAATTAATGATAGAACATGAACTATACAAATGTACAGGACAAACAACAATCTTGTCTTTCTAAAATTGGGGCAGGGGGAATCACATTTCTCATGTGACCTGGCACAACATGTGCCTGTTCTACAGATTATTATTTTAAAAAAAATCTGAAAGGAGAATGAATCCTCTATTATAGTGCCATCAGTGGAAAAAGTTTGTTTTCTAACAAAAGTTTGATGTACCTTGCATGACAGTTGTGTCCAATGCGCATTCTCTCCAGTAATAGCAGAAATGTTGTCAGAAGAAAAGTGTCTTCTCAGATATGTATCATCCTGGCCAGGGAGAACTCTCAGTGTATTGGATTGACTACTACTTCCTTTCATGTCCTATTAAATTTGTTCACTGCTAAGAGACCATTTTGCTTTATCTAGTGAAATACACCTGCAGCCTCCTCTGTCTATGCTTTCCTTCCTGTGTGGCTGCTTTTTCTCGAAGGAAAAAGCCAAACATGAATATATATTTTAAAACATGCTTAATGTAACATATAGTTCAATGCTCGGTTCTAGATAGATTCTATAGTTAACCTGTTACTTTCCTGCTTAATCTGTAGCTGACCTGGATCAACAAAAGGCTTGGGGATGGAAATTTCCATTAATTTTCCATTAATGTCATTTCTCATTTGGGCAGACTTGCATAAGATGTAGACTATGAAATACCTGTTTGTCAAAACGTGTTATGCTGCCATCTTTGTTTGACTTCGTGGCTGCTACTCTTATCACAGTGTCAAGGCATTGCACCCACAGCAGCAAAAAGCAGCTTACACAAAAAGTCAAATGATTCTACTGGTCTTTATTTGTTTTTTAATGACTCCACTCCTGCTATGTTTTAAGCTGTCTTTATTTTATCGGTAAGCTGCCTTGAGCCTCTATGGGAGGGGGGCAAGGTGGGGTATGCATATATAATAATGATAATCTACCTTAAGCTGTTCTGCTGTGTGCATTAAACTAGCCTTAACTGCTGGGGATGATAGGAATGCAGGCCTAGGGGATTAACACTATGCAGTTCATTATTTCCCAATATACATACCAGTGGAATGGAAATTGATATGCTAGCTGACGGTTGTACAGAAAGTGAAGCTGAACAGCCCAGTTGCCTGTGCTCTGTGATGACTGTAGTATAGCTAAGACATGCTTCCCTTGATAATTTCTGCCTACTTCTCTTTTAGGCTGAACAAAGTGATATTTGGTTCGCCAGATCCAACCCGATGCAATGGCACTTGGGGTGAAACCCACCTCGTGGGCAACTTCTCCACCACTGCACAGTTCTTCGTAACTTTTGGAATCTTGATCTTCTTGTATTGCATGGCTGCCCTTGTACTGTACCTTGGTTATATGCACCTGTACCAAAGCGGTGGCATTTTACCAATGATGGTAGGTTGATACTAAGGACAAATCTAAAAAAAACCCTTGAATTTAAGTTACCAGAAGTTTAATTCTGTAACTCAGAACTCTGGGGTTTTTTTTACTTGTTTGATGTGTAAACTCATCATTCAAAATATGTGGGGGTTCTATTGTTTTGATTAATTAATTAAGTTGTAT
This sequence comes from Podarcis liolepis, assembly GCF_965112155.1. Lineage (NCBI taxonomy): Eukaryota > Metazoa > Chordata > Lepidosauria > Squamata > Lacertidae > Podarcis > Podarcis liolepis. The sequence continues at coordinate 67,815,362 of NC_139562.1, forward strand.
GACTACCCCGAAACCCTTGCAGGCACAAACTGTATTGAAAGCTGTGTGGCCTATTAACACCCTAACTAACAGCATCATGAGCACAAGTCATCACGAATGTGCAATAAACAGGACACCTGGAGGGGACATCTGTCTCAGGAGCGTGCTGTGGGGATAAAATGGGACATGCAAAGAACAGTGTACATCACCCTAGGCTACTTAAAGGAAGGGCAGGCTATAAATGCAAGAATTGAAGAACAAGTCAGTGTGTTTAGGAGATGTAATTCCTACTTTAAAGGTAAAGGGACCCCTGACCATTAGGTCCAGTTGTAACAGACCCTGGGGTTGCCGCACTCATCTCGCTTTATTGGCCGAGGGAGCCAGCGTTTGTCCGCAGACAGCTTCCGGGTCATGTGGCCAGCATGACTAAGCCGCTTCTGGCAAACCAGAGCAGCGCACGGAAATGGCGTTTACCTTCCCGCTGGAGCAGTACCTATTTATCTACTTGCACTTTGACGTGCTTTCGAACTGCTAGTTTGGCAGGAGCAGGGACTGAGAAACGGGAGCTCACCCGACCTGATCGGCAAGTCCTAGGCTCTGTGGTTTAACCTACAGCGCCACCCGTGTCCCACAATTCCTACTTTGCATAGTATCTATTTGTTGGTGCAGAGATTTTCCCTCAAGTTCTGTGAATGGAGCATGCCTGCATGAACCTGAAAAGTAGTCTTCTATCAGGTGTCCTTCAGATGTTTTTAACTACAACTCCCATCAACCCAGCCATCATTAAAACATCTGGAGGGAATAAGGTTGAGAAAGGCTGCTGATGAAGACGGTAAACTTGCATTTTCAACTTCTTGAAATAGAGGACACAACCAGCATCTTTTGAGCTGTGTTTAGCTACCAGTTCTGCATTGCTTTTAGGCTCTATGGTTTCTTCTTTGCAAACTGTAAAGGCATCATCAGTGCTACACCCAAGTGACTTTTTAGATAAAAAGCTGGAGTTGTGGATTTCTCAAGCAGTCTGTATTTTGGCCAAATAGTCACTGCTACATAAGGAAAGTGTCTTCCAGAAAATAGTAGCACGCTTGCTGGGAGTGTGGTTGGATGGTTAGATACTTTGCAGTAAAATGAACACAGCTGCTAAAATGAAAATGGTTTTATGTCACGTGATAGTAAATATTGACTACCCCCTCCCAACCCCTGAATGCATTTTAGACTGAAGCAATTGGTAACTTTGGACTGTCTCATTACAGGATTATGTCTTCACTCTTAGTGCCGTCTTTCTGTGGCTGGTCGGCAGTGCTGCGTGGGCAAAGGCACTTGTTGATATCAAAGTATCAACTGGTCCACGCATTATTGAAGAAATATCTGCTTGCAAAATACCAGGAACCTCCTGTTTGTTTGATTCGGTAACCAGCATGGGAAGTCTGAATGTGTCTGTGGTATGTATGTCAGCTTTTGAGCATTCAAGTGCTAGTGTTACGAGCTGAATCTAAGTAGCGTCTGCAGATCAAACGTCAATAACCACCCGAGTCTGTAAACTTGGATCCAAACTAGGCATAATGCAAGAGATCAGGGAACTAATAACCTTCCAGTCTAAATGCAGCTAGAGATTGTTCCCCGCTGGGTCCAGTATTGTAGTATTTAATATTAATGTTTAACTGATATTTCTCAGTGTCCTTGCATATGCCCACACAAATGGGAATATAATAATGTAGTAATTGCTGCCTCATCTCTAAACTATGGTCCAAAATACAATGCCCAGAATACTAGCTAGGGTTCCATTTAGAAATTGTATAACTCGTTTTATAACAGCTGCACTGGTTGTAAGTTTGTTTCCAAACTAAACTCAAGGTACTCACATTGGTATTTAAGGTCTTAAACAATGTCGGCTCCAACAGTCTGAAAGACCAACTCCTTCCCTACAGACTTTCTCAGGTGGTAAGATCAGAGGGTGCCTTCTTGATAGTTTCAGCATCCTCAGGCGTGCTGGTGACTGAGGATACGGGATTCTCAGTGGCAACCCCTAAGTTGTGGAACTCCCCAGTTTTCAGGTTTTTTTAGTGGGGGAGATTGCAGTCTCTTGGAAACTTCCTGCCCTAGACTTTAACTCTGCAGATGTATCCTCTAGGACCCTATTCTTGTGACTGTCATTTGGTTTAAACTGTTTTTAATGTTGCATTTTGAATGGTTTTGACGCACTTTGAGACGTTGGGGTGGAGGGTGGGTAACAAATCAAACTGGTAACTATTGGGCTGCATGATAAAAGTTTTTGAATTGTTAAGAGGAGAAGGCTTTTAGCTGGTTGTATTCAATAGTAATGTAACTATCTGATAACACACATGTCTTAATTTGCAGGTTTTTGGCTTGTTAAATATGGTTCTGTGGGCAGGAAATGCTTGGTTTGTATACAAGGAGACGATTCTGCATAAACCTAACAATGCTTCTCCAGACTCCGGACTTTATCCACCTGCATCAGGAATTTAACTATAACAACAACAAAAAGCTGCATTCTGTTGACAATAGTTTAAAAACCTTGAAGTTCAATGTACTTTAGCTGTTTTTTAAAAATGGAAATTCACTTCAAAGTACATACTCTGGATAGAAAAATCAGTAAGTTTTGGAAGGGTTGCCTATACTTGATTGAGTATTCATTCAGTCTAACTCACAGACACTCTTGATAAAAATTTGGGCAATCTCTCTGGAAGTAATATTTTGTTAGCGGCATTTGATTTCTACAAAAGCTTGCCAGTGTAACTAGTACTCTTCCAAGCCTGTGCTGAATTTCCGTTTAACATACAATCTAAGGAGCTATAAATAACGTTGCCTATTTTCATGCTCTGAAACAGTACTTCTCAAGCTTAAACAGGTTTCAGTTGCTTGGTTTAAAAGCCTTTCCCCTCCATATTTGGCACACTTGCATTCCAGCTTTTGGTATAATAGTTTAATTCTTGATTTAGAAGAGAGAGTAAATCTTGGATGACAAAAATACTGAGCCAAGTGCTCTAAATCGGCCTTTGCCATTCTGGTTCTCTCCAGATGTTTTAGCCTACAACTGGCTTGGGGTGGCGGGAGTGGTAATCCGAAACTCCTGGAGGGCACCAGGTTGGCAAAGATTGCTCTAACCACTTGTTAGTCACCCATGCCCATTTAAAACCAAAGTTTAAACAGTGACAACATGTTTAAAATTGAAAAGCTGTTGACATGTGCTAAAATGAGAGAGATTCTGTTCTGGAGTATACTAGTTACGCAGACAGTTTTCCCTTTAGGAAGATTGCTCCTAATTCTTAAGTTTGGATGTATAAACATTGCTACTTCGTTTTGAGGAAACACCTGTGACATGCCTGTATTTTGACTTCAGTTAAATAAATGGAAGTTTCTAGGAATTTTGTTGGGAATATTCTTCCTTCTGATTTCTTGTCATAGAATCATAGAATCATAGAGTTGGAAGAGACCACAAGGGCCATCGAGTCCAACCCCCTGCCAAGCAGGAAACACCATCAGAGCACTCCTGACATATGGTTGTCAAGCCTCTGCTTAAAGACCTCCAAAGAAGGAGACTCCACCACACTCCTTGGCAGCAAATTCCACTGTCGAACAGCTCTTACTGTCAGGAAGTTCTTCCTAATGTTTAGGTGGAATCTTCTTTCTTGTAGTTTGGATCCATTGCTCCGTGTCCGCTTCTCTGGATCAGCAGAAAACAACCTTTCTCCCTCCTCTATGTGACATCCTTTTATATATTTGAACATGGCTATCCTATTACCCCTTAACCTCCTTGTCAGCATTGTTAGAGTATTGCAATGCTTGCCCCAGGGTTATTGGTTTCCTCTTCTGACTGTACAGTGTGTCACTTTTTTGGGCGGGTGGTGGGGGGGGGGAGAGAAACTTAATTTTGGCAAATTTCTTTAGTAAGGTGCCTTAAATATGTTTTTGGGTACGAAAAATTCAAATTTGCTCTTTTGTTATTGAGAAACATTTAACTTGTTAAGTGTACATTTGATGAAGTACAAATTGCTTTTGGGAAACCAAAGAGTGTTAATTTTACCTCCTGAAAATGCCAGGAAACTGGAGTAAGGTACTCAGGCTAAGGCTGCAGTCTTAGACACACTTGCTTTTGAGTCCCACTGAACTCAAAAAGGGCTTAATTTTGTAGCGGTGTCTTGAGTTGCAGTGTGATCATTTGCATGGCAGAAGATCAGGAGGGTTGTCAACTGAAATGCAAGCAAAAATACGTGCATTCTTTTAAAGTCACTTTGAATGTGTGACTACTAAGACTGGAAAGAGAAGCTGCTGAATTGCAACTCATTACCAAACTTAAAACCATGGAGAGACCTGGTCTGAACAAAGACATTGGATTCTTATCTCATTATACATGACTAAGCCATTTCTCACCACCTCACCCCTTGCCTTTTCCTGTAAGACCTATTACAGTCGTTAAGAGTCGTCAACAGGCTCATCTCAGCTATCTGCCAATCTCCCATTCCCACCACCCTTCTGAGTAATACCCCTCCCCACCTTCTCACTATATAGAAGGGTCTGGCAACTTCTGTTTCAGTGTATCTGAAGAAGTGTGCATGCACACGAAAGCTCATACCAAGAACTAACTTAGTTGGTCTTTAAGGTGCTACTGGAAGGAATTTTTTTGTTTTTACTAAGACGTGTACAGCCTCGTTATACAGGTTTGGTGTATGTAGCCTTAGTCCTTTCAAAGCTATGAGGATGGGAACATGAGCGCAACGATAGGTTCTTCTAGCAACAGCACCTTTTGCTTCATTAGGTGGTCACCCATGACAAAACTGGATGCATTTTATTTACATGAAATCAGTGGCAACAATGGCATTGTAGAGATCTGAACGGTGAACTTGCATCATTGTTACCCGACCCGTTGTCGCCATCGCAACCACAGAGCCACAGTAAACTTTGGACATGTCAGGGCTACCCACCGGTTTTCAATCACACTCTTTATTGTGTGATTTTCAGATAAGGGGGGAAATGAATTGCAGTAGAATGGCATTTGTCTCCTTAATTTGTTGGCATTGCCAAATAAAATAAATCATGCACTAATCTCTACCCTGACAATAGGAGAATATACTTCTATGGATGAAGGAATCAGTGTAGGTGGCATGTTTAATATAAAATATATCCTCCCGGAACTATCTGAGACTATGGTGCAAATTCCTAACATAAACATGACCTGGAAAGAACAGCTAACCTTTGCAGAAAAGATCAGAACATGAACCCTTGTATTTGCCATAAAGATCTAGTTATCAGTCTCCTCTGTTGGTGGAAACAAGACATCACACAGGCTGTGAAAAAAATGCCTGATGTAAATGTATGCTTCAGCAATGGTAAAAGCTAAAGATGTGGTATTCACAAAAATTAAGGTTGTGTTTTCTTCACTTCATTCTTGCATCACAAAACACAATAGTGCACTAGAAGGAAAAACAGTTCAAAGAATTTGGTGTCATGTTAGTCACTCACTAAGGAAGCCTTCTCTATAGACATTGGAATCAAAATATGCTTAATCCTCAAGTTTTCAATGGTTGGTTAGCTCACAGTTCCAACAAGACCCATCCTTGTCTCTTAGTGATCTTGAAGGATCAACCTTACACTCCACTGGACCACAGGAACATTTGAGACACTATTGTCTTGCTGAAATGGGATTTTGAAGTGGAGAGCTTAACTCTTGCAGAAGGCACAGATCAAAATTCCTTGACTTGTGACACCACCCCTGCTCCAAGATCAGATACACCCACTCCCCTATTCTTCCTTTTAGCACTGTGCTAACTCACTTTCTTTGGGTAGTTAGGGACTCTGGACTCTTGCCTGAAATTACTAATAGTATGGGAGATTTGTGAGCCACAGCTCAAGCCAGAATTGAATACAAGGGGCATGGAACCCAAGTATCGGTGCTGACCCAAGGGTTACAAAAGAGGCTCCCCGCCTTTGCCACAGTAGCTGGTTTATTGTAATATATTTCTGGAGAAACTTGCATGGCCGTTTTGCTTCAAAAATTAAGATACATAGGATGAGCCAAAATAGAGCCACTTTTGTCAAAAGCCATTGTGCCCAAATTATGCTACTAGTATGTTTCTGATTACACATATATCAAAAATCCCATAGCAGCCTGCAGCCACCTTCTATTGCAACTTTCCCACAGGCAAACGATCTTGTCACAAGAACTCTAATGAAATATACCGTACATGCACTTCACTCTGTTTTCTCAAAATCAAGTTCAGTTCCTGCCCCACCCCCCTGTTTCAGATCTGATTTGTTGAGATTACAATAGCCAAAGTTGCTTGTAAATTATACAGCTCGCTCGCCATCCCATTGTATTAAGTCACTGGAATGGATTGTGCTCTAAACAGGCCTTCGCAATAAGAATTGCTAGGCAGCCAGAAGAGATCATTTGGTATCCTCCCTCTTGTGTAGGGGTGAAACTGAAAATTATTACAATTTGTCTGCATTACCTCTTGCTATTTTGATTAAGATTACAGGTGGTTTTTTCTGGGTTACAAATACAACCGCCTTCATTTTTGTATAGACTGATTCTCGTACTTGGGATATATTTTGGGAGAAGGGACCGGGGACTTTTGAGGGGGAGCAGGTGACAAAGACCCCTTGCCCAAAAGCTCTTCTTTTGGCTTCTGCAACTTTAGCTTGCTATTTGGGTCAGAAGTCTCTGTCTTCCTTTCTGTGGACTTTTGTGCCACCTTGTTTTGTCCTCCCAGCTTTGGGCCACTGGGCTGAGTTTCCTGTTGGCTTAGATCCCGTTGGACTCTCTTCGTAGTCATCACCTCTGCAGTTGGGTCCTTTGCTTCCAACTTAGAAGGCATGTTGGAATCTTTCCATCTTCGAGCCCCAGACTTGGAATTATATTCATACCATTTGCCAGTGACTATGGAGAGGGGAAAAACAATAATCTAGCTATTTCACATCACAGATTAAGGGGTAAGATTATATTTAGTTTATATTGACAGTGAAGCCAAAGAATCACAGTGACTGCCTGATTGTGGAATACTCCTCTCAGTCATTTTCACCTGGTGCCTTTGCTGCCATCTTTTTGGTGCCAGGTAAAGACTTACCTTTCCCCCAAGATCTTTGAATACATAGAGATGATGTTTTGTTACTACTGTACTGGCAAAGCTTCCTGTAGCTGTTATTAAGGGGTTTCGGTTTGTATTGTATACCGGTAAATGTACTCGGTGTTTTAAACTGTGTTGTTTGTCACTTGGAGACCTTCAGGTAACAAGTAGCTAACATCTGTATGATGGTGATGATGAGGTCACTGTCAGGGTTCAGCCATACCCAGACCTTAAACCACAGTACACAGGGGGGAAGCAGAGCACCCCAACAGATCTTCACACCGTTACAATGCAAGGAGCTGTCGGATCTGGACATCCTTGCCCCAAGACTAAAGACCACCACACCATCTGCCTGGGTTCCTGGCCAGCTCTCAGACCCTCGTGACACATGGGTAGGCAAACTAAGGCCCGGGGGCCAGATCCGGCCCAGTCGCCTTCTAAATCCGGCCTGCGGACGGTCTGGGAATCAGCATGTTTTTACATGAGTGGAATGTGTCCTTTTATTTAAAATGCATCTCTGGGTTATTTGTGGGGCATAGGAATTCGTTCATATATATTTTTCAAAATATAGTCCGGCCCCCCACAAGGTCTGAGGGACAGCGGACCAGCCCCCTGCTGAAAAAGTTTGCTGACCCCTGCTCTGACATCTCCCCCAGGACCAGAGGAGATAGTGAGCCTGGCAGGAGCTGTATGCTGGCACCAAACTGCCAGAAAGAGCTGCTTGGAAGGCTAGTTGGGAGGACGGGAAATGGCACAGAATCACCTTCTCTGATCAGGGCCTGGCTCTTACATAAGCTCCCTGCTTCATTGGTGAAGTAACATCTCTCATCCAAGCTCCAGCCTGCCTGACCTTGGGAAAAGGACAGCAAGGATGCACATTGTCTCTCATCCTCATCAAGAAAGAAAGAAAGAAAGAAAGAAAGAAAGAAAGAAAGAAAGAAAGAAAGAAAGAGGAGCAATGCATATCCATATGTCTTCTGGAGAGATGTTACAGCTTGCATTGCACTGAATATATTCATGTACTTAGGTGCTTATTTTATTCTTGTTCTTATGCTTGGTTAAATGTTTTAAATTGCTTTGGGTCACTTATGTGAAAAAAGCAACAAAACCATCATCATGTGCTTGTGCATTTGGGTGGATTTGCTGCGGCTTTCCTTAGACAAGCAGAAGGTGAGTTTTGCACATGGAAAAGTTATTCCACACATGCAGTATTAACTGGTAGGCAAACCAATTATTCAATAGCGGCAAATATGTGTTATTACTTTAGTACACTTCCAAAGATTGCAGTTTGACTTTCCTATTTAAACTGTACGCCACTGATATTTGCCTTGGAAATGTCAGTGTTTCCTTGCAATTAAAGTTAAGCTCTTTCATTTCAAACTTATTTCTTCTTCTCATTTCCCCTCCCATTAGAAGTAGTGATACCTGGGTCTTTTGCTTCACCATCAAAAACAGGGTTTATGTTGGTCATCTCCTAGCCAGAAAAAGAAATCAAGAAATCAGTGTCATTTATTATTTTTTAAATGGTGAGAAGAGCAGAAATATTGACCTATATAGAATGAAACAGATTTCAGAGACCTATGAAAGGTAGGTTGCTGGGAATCTAATCATTGTGCCAGGTAAATTGGTTGGTTAAAGATGCTGTTCTCAGGCTTTTCTGCACAAGGTTTTCCAAACAAATCTTAAAGATTATCCATGCTTTATCCATATTTTATGGGAAATGTAACTTAGAATGCAAGAAATGGTACTTTTACAGGTTTCAAAACCTGATGACAAGATGATTTATTCATGGCTCATAAATGTATCTTAACTGCCTATATGCAAATTAGGGCAACTTTATTCAAAGCACGTTACATTCTTGATTCACTTGTGAATGACAGTAATGGTGTGAAGCAGAGGTAAGCAATGTGGTACCTTCCATATGCTGTTGGCCAGCATGGTTGATGGTCAAGGATGATGGGAGCTGTAGTCTGGAGGATGCCATGTTGGCTATTCCTCATAAACAAAGCATTACAAGGAAACAGCAACTAGGGAGTGGCTGGGCTTTTGCTTCTGTGCATTACAGCAAGAAAAGCAGTGACTCAAATGCTTGGGTGCTTTGTATTTTGAATGTAGGTTCTGAACAGAAAGGAAAAGCTTCTACAGTGGTGCCCCGCAAGACGAACGCCTCGCAAGACGGAAAACCCGCTAGACGAAAGGGTTTTCCATTTTGGAGGCGCTTCGCAAAACGAATTTCCCTATGGGCTTCCTTCGCAAGACGAAAGCCCATAGGGAAATCTCCGGGACAGCGGGGAAGCACAGCGCGTCTTCCCCACTGTCCTCGGACCTCCTCCGAAGGCTGGCGGTGGGGCGGAAAGCCCTTCTCCCCGCGCCAGCCTTCGGAAGGCTCCTCCGAAGGCTGGCGGTGGGGAGAAAAGCCCTTCTCCCCGAGCCAACCTTCGGAAGGCTCCTCCGAAGGCTGGCGGTGGGGAGAAAAGCCCTTCTCCCCGAGCCAACCTTTGGATGGCTGTCCTGAAGACTTGCGGTGGAAGAAGGGTTTTACTTCCCACCGCCAACATTCAGAATGCTGTTCTGAATGTTGGCGGTGGGGAGGAAAAACCCTCCTCCCACCGCAAGCCCCGGGAACAGAGGAGAAGCGCTGCGCCCCTTCCCCTCTGTTCCCGTACCTGTCCTGAAGGCTTGCAGTGGGGAGAAAAGCCCTTCTCCACACCGCCAGCCTGGCAAGCGGTTTCCATAGGAACACATTAATTGATTTTCAATGCATTCCTATGGGAAACCGTGCTTCGCAAGACGAAAAACTCGCAAGAAGAAAAAACTTGCGGAACGAATTAATTTCGTCTTGCGAGGCACCACTGTATAACATTAGGATGGGAAGAAAGAAGAAAGAAGAAAGGGAGAGTCTTATGCTAGCGACACTTCTTTTTAGTTTCTGTTTGATAGCATACATACCCAAACCACTTCTTTCTTAGCTTTCTTCTTTTCTATTGGAAAAAAAGGAAAATATGGTCTTGCTTATGCTAACTTTTAACAATACACCAGATTTAAACTAGACCTGTAATTATGGGCATAGTTTAAATTTTAAAAAAACACACTAAATAAATAATATGCACCCCATTGAAAGCAATGTAGTGCAGATGGATGGATGAATTAGTGGTGGGTGGTTTCCACACTCAGATTGAATTCAAATGCACAGCTGAATCCAGTTTGTCCCTTCAGTTACTGACCTAGCAAGTGATACATACGGGGAAGGAAGCAGGCACTGCAGCTTCAAACAAATGTGGTGGAGAGTACCAGCCTTGTTGGCTAGAAACCATAGAACAAAACCCTGCCCAGCTCTGCTAATATTTGAAACATTACATTCTGGTCTAGATTTCGATCTAACCTTGTTATTTGACCTCAACAGGACTTTAGAACATGCAAATCTGGACTGAAGAGTTATCTGAGAAATACGCACACAATTTGAAAAAAAAGGGGAAACGCATACCTGGTGGTTTCATCCTGTCGTAAAATAATAAATAAATAGATAAATGTTAATCTATTTGAGCAGTCATTTGGCAACACAATGCACAAATGAGCATTTAATCCTATAATACATATCAAACACAATGGAGACTCCAGATTTTGGGTGACGGGCATTTGCTCATGATCCAGGTTTAAGTGGCAGATATCATAACAATGCAATTTAGTACTGATGGCAGTGTGAATGAAGTCTGCCCCTAAACACAATATGCATGGCATAACATTTTAGTGCTTTTATGCTAGGGGAAGAAAGCAACATACCAGGGACTATGATGTTCTGTTAGGTCAGGGGTCTGCAAGCCGCGGCTCCGGAGCCGCATGTGGCTCTTTTACACATTTGCTGCAGCTCTGGAGCGAATACTAGCGAGGGGAGGAGGCGCATTGTGCGCCCTGACACTCCCCACTGTGGCGGGCGCTGTACTGGCTGTGACGTCGCATGGGGGCAGTGCGTGCATTAGTCACGCACCGTCCCGACGTCACCTTCCCGCCCACCCACTCGCTACATTGTAAGGGGCATGTACGCTGGTCACTGTTTTGAAGGGGAGTGAAGAACACACGCACACACAAAAAAGGAAACTTGTTAATTGAACATTTATTTCTATGAGGAGGAGTAATTCTGAGGGGTCAAACGAAGAAATAATAAAAAAGTGACAAAAAGGTTATTTTTATAATGACGGGTTTTGCGGCTCCCAGCTTTTTTTTCTTCGGAAACGGGTCCAAGTGGCTCTTTTTGTCTTAAAGGTTGCAGACCCCTGTGTTAGGTGCTGCTCCTACTGAGGGTTCATTCCTGTTGTTATCTCATACCCACCCATCTTCCTCCAGTTGCCTTGCTGCAGACAGATAAGAGCAACTGGGTGTTCATATAATACAGTTATTAATTTCTGCTACTAAATTTTGTCTAATGCAATTCACGTGAATGGCAAAACGTTGCATGTTTTTAAAGTAATTTTACTTTGTCCTGCTTGAACAAAGGCTACTCTATTATATTCAGTATTAGTATTTTGCGTTTTGCTTTCAGTTTTCTTTTGTGCAAAAAAAGACAAGCTGCTGTAAAACATAGTCCATGTACCATGTGAGATTCTAGGTAAAGTGCGTATTTTACATTGAAACTTAAGTGTAGCGGAAACAATTGAGGGTATGTGATCTTGTTGACCTGCATGGATTCTTAGTGGAGGCAGTAATATACAGTGGTGCCCTGCAAGACGAATGCCTCGCAAGACGGAAAACCCGCTAGATGAAAGGGTTTTCCGTTTTTGAGCTGCTTCGCAAGACGAATTTCCCTATGGGCTTGCTTCGCAAGATGAAAACGTCTTGCGAGTGTTCTGATTTTCCTCCGCTTCCCCCCCTTTTTCTAAGCCGCTAAGCCGCTAATAGCCTTTTAGCCGCTAAGCCTTTAATAGCCGCTAATCCGCTAAACCGCTAATAGCGCTAATCCGCTAAGCCGCTGATAGGGTTGCTTCGCAAGACGAAAAAACCGCTAGACGAAGAGACTCGCGGAACGGATTATTTTCGTCTTGCGAGGCACCACTGTATTAGTGTAGAAAGAAATGATACAAGGTGCATTGATTCTGTCAATTACTTACAGTGGCTGTTTATCAGCTCTAGGTTTTGGAGCTCTAGGCTTTGGTGGGCAGTGGGCGCGGATGTATTTTGCCAGCCAAAAGGTGAGATATGCAAGAAGCCCAAGGAGGATCACGCTGCCAAGGGAAATGATGAATGGCACGTACCAAGCCAAGGCAGAATACACATTTTCTCTGCTAGTCAAAATGATAACACGAGGCTTGCAAAACAAAATTTAAAAATGTCAAAAGAAACACATTCATAATGGAAGGTTAGCCTTTCAGTAGTAACTATATACTGCAGGTACTTTTGAGACTGTTGGAGTGCAATTGTATGCATGTCTCTCTGTCCAGCTCAGTCAGTAGAGCATGAGACTCTTAAATCTCAGGACCGTGGGATTGAGCAAAAGATTCCTGAATTGCAGGGGGTTAGTTTCTATAAGTAAACCCCTTGGGTCAATGGGACTTATTCCCAAGCAAATGAATATAGGATTGCAGCCTTTGTGGATGTGTTTAGAAACTATGGTTTATTTTAGCTCAGCGATTGTCATAGATAGAGAGACTTCTAAAGAAGTGAGGGGGGAGCCTTTTGCAACCTGTAGGCCATATTGCTTTGTGGGCAACCTTCTGGGGGCCAGGGGCAAAAGTGGGTGGAGAAATATATTTTTTTCATTTTTACACCCACCCAAGCACAGCCCTCCCCACCTCGTTTCCCTGAATTGAGGATAGAAAGAGACATTATCACAGTTCAAGGACACACCCCAGACATGCAAAAATACTCAGAGTGGTGCGTGGCTAGGGTGGAGGCATGACTGAGGGAGAGTCCTGAGGGCCAGATTCAAACACACACACACACACACACGGACAAAGGTTCCCAACCCGAATGCAAAATGGTAGCGTTAAGGACACACTCCTAGTCAACAAATCGTTTCACTGGAAAACTACTTTGTGGAGAAGCTGTGAAGAGGTGGGCCCAGGATTTTCACATCCCCCCTAGGGGAATCCAGAGGTTCCACTTATTAAGAAGCATATTTACTGATGCCTCTTAATGCCACACAGACAGGGACTTGCATTCTTCAGCACGCAAGAGCACTTACTGTTGTCGGGGCCTCTGTAGTTGGCTTTGGGATGACGTTGATGGTTAGAGTCACTGTGCCAGTTTCAATGCGGACTGTAGCTCTGTCTCCCACTGACAGTAGGTTATCGTCTGTTATGAAGACTTTCAGCCTGTAGTTCCAAATTTTATCCAAGCCGCTTTCGAAGTCAAAAGGGGATGCTAGGATGAGCCGTGAGACATTGGAGCCAGCATATGGTGAGAAAGCGAAGTGGTTATTCACATTACCTAAAACAAAGCCAAGGTAAAATTGCAGATTAAAACGAGTAGCAAATTACAGGAAGGAAGCTTCTGATTTTGATTCTCTAGCATGGATGGATTTGTGACATTTCCAATTAACCTGGTGGTTACTGCATAGAAATCTCAATGCACAAGTTTTGCTCCCCATTGACTTACGTTGCTCTGTCCCTTACAGCTGATGTACGTTTCAGACAACCAAGTCATCATGCTAGCGGACTATAAAGCTCTGCCAGCTGCTATGCTGATAAAATTTGTAATTTCTAGCTCAGCTGCAAGATCAGGAACTGTGGTCATGAACCACCACCTTGATCCCTATCCAAGGTGTCCTGACCTTCTCATCTGCACCTGGAGCCAATGATTTCCATGTTGCCTGGGCCATTATCTTCCCTTGACTACAAACATCATCATGGACCAGAGCACATACTGATGATGGAACAGCATCCTCCACTGTACCTGAGAGCTATACCTGAGAGCAGCCGCCTAGTTTAGGGAGGCTGCATAGCCCACACAATTCTGTCCTCCAACCTCTTGCACTACTCCTTGCCCCACCCTCCAGCATCCACTGACCGAGGCAGTTGCTTCATTCTGCCTAAAGGTAGGACTGGCCCTGGGAACCAACGTCATATACAATCAAAAACACATGAAATGTTTGGTTGTAATGACCGCTCCACGCTTAAAACGGGGGGCGCCCTTTGCGTGGACGCGCGCAGCCCCTAGATCTGGAGCGGCTCCAACAGCATAGGCTTGGTTTGCCTTCCCTCAGGTGGGATACCTGGAGGTCTCCGCCTACCTCAGTCAGTTGTCCAATCCCACCTGGGGGAAGCATTGCCAAGGAGACCAGGCCAGGTAGGGGAGGGATTACCTGCCCACACAATAGAGGGAGGATCTTACCTGGGAATCCTCACTTGGCTCCAGAGCTACACTTGATTCTATTAAAGACTGCTAGCAAACAATCACAAAGGGAAATTCAAAAGTAAATTACCTGAATCAAAAGAATAACGGAATGATCTAGGACTTGAATCGCGATCCACACATGTAATATGGAATCCAGCAATGTTGCCAGAAGTTTGGTCTACTGGGATGTTCAGCAAATAGGAATTAGGACTGCAGATTGGTGGCTCATCATTTGCTTCAAGAACATTCACTGTTACCTAAAAGAAGGGAGCAGGGTGTGTGTATGAAACCACCTTTCCTGTAATTAAGCTGGGTTACTTTTTTATACTCACTGGCAAGAACTGATCCTCTCCCACCCACCTTTTAGGGATATTGCGTGGTATTCAACACTAGTCCTACTCAGAATAGACATGGCTAACTTAGGCTCATTAATTTCAGTGGGTCTAAAAGATGTCAAGAGAGGGTTTCTTTCATAATTGTTTATCCATTCCAATGAGCAAACCAGTGTGAACAAGGAGTGTCCCATTTCTGCAAACAGGAGCAGGTGGGATGGAGTCACAGGCCTACAAGGGAGATGGGGGAACAAGGGTCATGGGCATTTGCTGAAATAGCAGGAGAGCTGCCCACAAAGAAAGGATAGGTGTTATACCAGCTCCAGCCAAGCAGAGGTTGATGAGGGATTCTCCTTATGTAAAGCCTACTTTTCATGTGGGGTACTCAATCCTGCTAGCACTTAAGTCAAGTCTCATCCCTCAGCAGCAGACCTTAGTGAAGATGTCAGGCTGCCAAGTGACCACTCCGTTCTTCAGCTGACCATTTCTCTTCAGGTTTGCTATTGTCTTTGTTTGTTTTTGGAGCTGCTGTGGCATAAGGGGAAGGCAGGCATGTGGCAAAGCGTATATGTTGGAGCCCTTGAGTGCAAGGATGGCGTGCCCTTTATAGAGGCTGCCTCAGAGTCCTCGCTAGGTGGAAGCAACTTCCTTTTCTAAGGAGGTCCCATTTGACTCAGGGTCCAGAAGCTGTCAGGTCTGGATGAAGGATGGCTCTGAGTTTTGGAATGGAATAGCGGAAATTGAAACATGAAACTCATCCAGTTCAGAAAACCCCCATGTCTCTGCACTCCTGGAATGCCTTGCAAGCCCTATTGTTTTTATTAGACACTTGGAAGAAAAGTGCACATATTAGAAGTAGACATATTGGCCTAAAAGCCAGCATCTTACTCACTGGCACAGTTGCAGACTCGCCATTGTTGTCAGAGGCCTGCACCGTGAGAATGGCACTCTGCCATGTTTCGTAGTCTAATCTAGCTATAATTGTCAAGAAGCCCCCTGTAGGATCAATCCAGAAAATTTCTGAGAAGTTAGGGTTGCCTTTTCCAACTGAAATCAAATATGATATTCCGGTGGGTGGTACATCTTTGTCTGTAGCAATCACTTGTCCGATTCTGGAATAAACTGAAATGAAGCAACATTTGAAACGCACACATCTTGGAAGGAAATATATTTCCAATATTAAAGGCGAAGGACTTTGCAGATTGCCTCAGCAGTTTCCATAACTGCTTTTCTTATTGATGGTTTTCATTATTATTATAACTGCATTCTTAATATTCTGCTGTAAGCTGCCTAGGGAATGTTTGGTGATGGAAAGCTTTATAAATTTGACAGGTAAATAGATAAATCTTCAACCACATTTTACTCAAAGTAGACCCACAGAAATTAGCAGACCTAACTTAGTCATATTCATTCATTTCAATGGGTCCCATTCAGAGTAAAACTTAGTTGAATACCACCCACTATTGTTTATTTATTTATATGCTAAATGCTAGGATTTTGATCAATTGGGATATGAATTAAAGTACAAGCTGCAGAGCTGTGCCAGCAGGGAATTCCTGGGCTGGCTTATACAAACCAACCTGGCTGAGCTATGGCTATCAAAAGAACAATATAGGGCTATTAGCAATACAAGAGAACTCTCCCCACCACCACCACCACCCTGAGATGTGAACAGGTTGCCAAGGTGTGTTGGGAATAAGAAGCAGGAAGAAGAGCTGAGATCCAGGCTGGCTGCAGAGATGCCTTGGGCTCCAGGGCTGCATAGCTGTGGGGTACAAACCCCTCTTGAAATGACCACGCAGTAAGATCTGGACTCCCTTCATGCAGACTGAAGGCATAAATAGGTGAATAAACCATTTTTTTCTTAAAGCCACAACATGCCTTCAATTCTCCAAAGCATCACAGATCCTGTCTGAGTGCCTGGGACCCTATGGGCTCTTGCCACTGCTTGGCAGAGAGAGGGGCAAGCACTTGACTGGTGTGTGTGTGTGTGTGTGTGTGTGTGTGTGTGTGTGTGTGTGTGTAACTTACTAACTAAAATGAATGAATGCAGCATTAAGCACAGCACGACTACTTGCTTGAAAGGATGAGTGGCTGATGGCCCCATACAATCGGACATTATTTTGGAGTATACTTACATTCTACAGCCTTGTACATTTCTGAAAGCAGTGTTGTTACTTACCTGCTGCTATTTCTGACACATTAAAAACATACGAAGCATCACTGAATACTGGCTTAAACTCGTTGACCGGTTGTATTTTGACATAAATGTAGATAATATCTGTAAATATAGCAATTAAGGGAAGGATGAAGGATGAAACAAATCCTGTTTTAAAGTTGCAAATCCTATTTTAAAGAGACCGGTTCCTTCAGAAGAAGAAGAATGTAGAAAAATAAAAAAATAAAATAAAAAATAAGAAGAATAAAGGAGATACTTGCTAGCATAGTATGGGAAAGCAATATTCTGCACCTCAGTGGTCAGAGTATATTCTTCCTTCTCTGCTCCATCAGTTGTGTTTTCAAGATCCACATTTCCTATCAGCTGGATAAAAATTGGGAGAATTTTATTTGCTGGTGGCTTATTGTGATTTTACTATTGTATTGTGAGTTTAGTGATAAGCTGCATAGGAAAGGTTTATTTCCTTAACAGAGTACAGTGGTACCTCGGGATGTGAACGGGATCCGTTCCGGAGCCCTGTTCGCATCCTGAATGGAACGTAAGATGCGATGGCGCGTCTGCACGTGCATGGGTCATGTTTTGCTGCTTCCGCACATGCGCGTGACGTCATTCTGAGCATCTGCGCATGCGTGAGCAGCGAAACCTGGAATAAGGCATTCTGTTACTTCTAGGTTGCTGTGGAGCGCAACCCAAAAGCACTCAACCAGAAGCACATTCAACCTGAGGTCTGACTGTAATCCAATGGAAAGGGGAGGGGGAGGACAATTCATGGCAGAAGGACCACTACCTCCTAAGCCCTGCTGAATGTACACCAGACAAGGAAGTAGATGGGGAGCAACTGCTCCACTTTTTGTACTTGGTTATTCTTTTCAAAAATTGCTCCCTGGAACTGTTTTTAAAGGCTTCCCTGATCCACCCCAACACATTCCTTTTCAGAACACAGGCAATGGAGTCATGGTGAGAAGTTTTCCGCCATCAAAACAAGACGCCGCCAGAGGTGAAGCTCCTTCTCCACCCATGGTGCTTGGAGATGGAGATCTGCAGTATGGGAAGCCTCCTCAACTACCCTTCCCAGCAGCTTAGGATTGCTTCTTAAAGGTTAGTATTATTCAATTTCAGGAACACCAGTTACTCATGAAAGTTTGCCTCTATCGATCCTGAGCAACCTCTTCCCACCAGCTTAGGTTGTGACCCCTCCTGGACAGAAGTAGTGTGGCCCTGGTAACTTCAAAATTTGACTATTGCAATGTATATGGGACTAACCTTAAATACTTCCTGGAAACATCAGTCAGTGCAACATGCAGCTGGTTACTAACTGGGATTGGCTATATGAATCGTACTTGGCCAGGTCTCCCAACAGCTACAGCAGCTGGCAATCCATTTCCAGGCACAATTCAAAATACTAGCAATTGCTAGTGGTACCTCGGTTTATGAACTTAATCCGTTCCGGAAGTCCATTCTTAAACCCAAACCGTTCTTAAACGAAGGTGCGCTTTCCCTAATGAGGCCTCCCGCCGCCAGTGCCCTTCTACTGTTCAGATTCCGTTCGTAGACCAAGGTAAAGTTCTCAAACCAAAACATTATTTCCGGTTTTGTGGAGTTTGTAAACCAAACCGTTATTAAACTTGAGTGTTCTTAAACCGAGGTACCACTGTCTCTAGAAAGCCCTTGGAACCTGGCTACCTTAAGGACCATCTTCTACTACACAAACCTGCCTAAACTTTGTGATCATATTCAAACCCGTCTTCCATGTTCACCACCATCTGAAGTTAGTTGGGAAGCAACCAGAAAGAAGGCCTTTTCAGTTGTGGCACCCCTCCTTGGGGTGGCTCAACAAACCTCAACCTTGATGTTATTTTGGCACCAGGTGAAGACCTATTTGTTAGCTTGGATGTTCCAGCATGTAGCATAAGGTGGATGTTGATTATAGTGGTATCCAGTTTTAATGCTGCTTCTAAGTGTTATCCGGTAGCAGTTTTATAGTTTCTATTATGTTATTGTATGCTGCCCGCGATGGTGACAGCAGTCACAAAATTAAAAGACGCCTGTTCCTTGGGAGAAAGGTGATGGCAAACCTGGACAGCATCTTAAAAAGCAGATACATCACCTTGCCGACAAAGGTCTGTATAGTTAAAGCCATGGTTTTCCCAGTAGTGATGTATGGAAGTGAGAGCTGGACCATCAAGAAGGCTGATCGCCGAAGAATTGATGCTTTTGAATTATGGTGCTGGAGGAGACTCTTGAGAGTCCCATGGACTGCAAGAAGATCAAACCTATCCATTCTTAAGGAAATCAGCCCTGAGTGCTCACTGGAAGGACAGATCCTGAAGCTGAGGCTCCAATACTTTGGCCACCTCATGAGAAGAGAAGACTCCCTAGAAAAGACCCTGATGTTGGGAAAGATGGAGGGCACAAGAAGAAGGGGACGACAGAGGACAAGATGGTTGGACAGTGTTCTCGAAGCTACAAACATGAGTCTGACCAAACTGTGGGAGGCAGTGGAAGACAGGAGTGCCTGGCGTGCTCTGGTCCATGGGGTCACAAAGAGTCGGACACGACTAAACGACTAAACATGCTGCCCACAAAGATTTTATTGAAGAGTAACACAGAAATTTTCCTCCACTAGCAGAGCTTTCTTTTGTGATTTAGATCTGTTTCCTGTAATTCATTTATGCAAAAAAACTGTAGCAAAAAAACCCATATGCATACTTCCTGTTTTGGAAGAACAACAATTCCAGTTGAGGAACTATTGCACGTGACACGGTAAGCCAAACTATGTGTACTAGAACTGTACAATCATCAGGGTCCACCTGACTTACAGGTTTTCCTGTTTTAAAAAAGGCATTTGAGTACCTAGAAAGAGACTCTAGAAACTGTATTGTTGCTTTATTTTCTGTACAGTGTTTGGGCTTGGCTTGCCAGTTTTAGTGATGCCTATGTTAGTTATACTTTCATTTTAATTGCTGTGTTGATAATTCTATGCAGGTTGCTTTGAGAACCAGTAGTTCTAAATGCGTTTTTACTTTCTAGTAATTTAAGGTTGCCTCTGCTGTTCTGGCAATTGTTACTTCCATTACATATCTGTTGCCATTCATTTTGTGGTGTTTTTTTAAAAAAAAATAGTTTCCTCTTTGTACAGAGCAATAAGCTCTGGGGGATCTAAATTTTCTTAATTTAGTAAATAAATATTTTGAGAATAAATCAATAATAAGCTGACCTTGATCCTTCCAGAGCCAGGTGGATCCTGTGTGAACTTGCTACTTCCAACGCCAGACAATCCAGTGAAGTTAAACAGCTGGTTTTGTAACTCAGCATCATAGTCACGACAGAAATCTTTCAAATCACAAATTATTTCTCCAGGGCGGTCTGTTTCTTTTATCTCTATCCTTTTAAAGAAAGGCACAAATAACTGATAATCCTTATTCCAGGCCAAATTAATATTGTACATGGGATAAAAATTCCATTATCTTTTGTTGTTTGCCAGCGAGTCCACTCTAGCCTTTGGCGGAGCGGCTGTGATGTCACAGAATGTCTATAAACATTCTGGTGGGGGAGCTTGGCTATTTAAAAAATGACAAAGCACAGCTTCTTTGGGAAAAGCAGAAAGTTGCTCTGATTATGAAAAATCTAAAATAGGTCCGGGGATGAAATATGAGCTGCTCGCATTTAGAAAGGAGCATTATGGGGCTGGAAAACATAAGAGAAGATAGCCAAAAAGGCAGGAGAGCTCAAGAGGGCAAAATTTGCTAACAAGTTTTGACAATTTGCTAAGAAGTTTTGACAGTGACTTAGGACAAGATTTTTAAATATATACATACATAACAACTATCCTACTACATTTTCTTATAAGGATTTTATTTTGCCATTTTATTATTATTACTACTATCATTTATTGAATTTATATATTTCAGTGGATAGTGTTGCTAGTACTGGAGAGTGGCCTTTATTAAGAAAATAATTTAATCCTAATGTTTTGGTGGGGCTTGGTTTTTATTCTAACAATAAATTACAATAACCACTACAACTTCATAACTTTTAGCTCAAACCCTGTGCTAAAAAAGATTCAGGAGATATAATCTGTTCTGAAAACTTGCTCAAATGTTGTGGAATTTGATAAAAGTGCAAAAATACAAATACCTGTAATTGTATTTGTCACATTCTGGTGGTTTGTCGTTAATATCTTCAATAGTTACAACAATTTCTGTTTCAGCATATTGTCCACCGCTAGGCCTATCGTCAACGCGAATGATCAATGTAATGTTGGGATGTTCTCGCAATGGGTCCGAGTCTCGGTCTATTCTTCTAGCCACCAGAAGCACACCAGTTACTGAGAAAAAAATATACTGTAAGCATTTCCAATTGCGTGCAGCACAAATATCTTCTGTGACTTAGGAATTTTATTTTGAAAGGGTGTTCCACATCCTACATACATTTGTTTCCAAACACCAATTACCCCACTCTACTCTCTCACTCTAAATATAGAGTTATGCACTCCCAGTTTTTCTGATCTGTGAGACATTCTAGAATCAGCAGCACTTGCTTCAGTCGGTGGGAGAGATCAATAGAAACTAAATAGCAGCTTTTTCCCTTAAATTAATTGCATTTAGGGTTTCGGTGCAGGAGGTCAACGAACACAGGGAAGGGAGAGTTCCCTCCACCCCACGGCTATGATTATCTCCGTCCCCACACCGAAAAATACCCAATGAATGGCAAATTGACTTGGGGGGAAAAATTTCTATTGCTTCCAATAGAAGGTTGGGATTTTTTAAATTTTTTAAAAAAGAAGCCTAATTGCAGCAAAGGAGGAACAGGGCACTGACCATGTGAAGCCAAAGTTCACTGTGACTTGTTCCCTTAATGATAAACCACAGGGGTTTTTTTTTGTTATCTCCAAACTGTAGAGAAGCAAGTAGAACAAAATCATAGAGCTCTATGATGACCTCTAATGATCTTTTCCATTAGATCTTTTCCTGCCCCTTGATGCAGCAGAGAGAGCATGTCTTTGCCCCCTTCTGTGCCAGCCTGTCAGGGAACTGCCATCAGCTCAGAGGTGAGAGGGGGAAGGGCAGCTGGATTACAGAGAGCCTCCAAAAATCATGGGAAGCAGCAATTCCTCATCGGAGGAAGGAAGCCCTGCCTCTAGTGGAGAAGAGCTGCAGGGCTCAGAGGATGCAAGAAAGAGCCAAGAGCCTGAGCAAAGCAGGGAGGAGGGAAGTCCCCCTTTCCCCAAGCCTTCCCTGCGCAGTAGGCTTTCATGCAGAGAGGGGAGGCGTCTGCTGGGGGTCAAGAGACTACTCTGCTGGGGAAGGTTTAAGGACCGCCCACTCTCAGATTCTGCTAGTGAGTGAGCAAAACAAGGAATAGAGGCGTTCTGCATTGTAAATGTTTTGCACCAATAATAAAGCCTTTGAAAAGACCAGTGAGGGACCTTGCCTGATCGCTCTCGAGCAACCACACTGATAGGCATAACACAGCCCTTCAGATATTTGAAAGGTGATATCATGACCCTCCTCTTGCCTTCTCTTCTCCGGGCCAAGCAAGCTCAGTTCCTTCAACATTTACTCAGTGAACTTGCTTTCTGTAGCCCACAATGTTTCTTGCCATTCTGTAATAATAGGGGTTGCTCGTGCGTAAGTTGCCGCCACTCCTGGCTAGGTTGCCTGGTTAAACCTTTTCTGTCTGGGTAGCCCTTCACTTCGTGGCTGTTTCAGTCGCTAGCAGAATCCGTCAGTGGGCGTTTCTTAAACCTTTTCCAGCATAAAAGCTGTTTGACGCCAAGTCTCCTCCTACTCTCCCTGCGCGGAAGTCTTCTGCGCAGGGAGGGTGTGGGTAGCAGAGGACCCGTTCTCTCCCCGCTGGTCTCCGGCGAGGAGTCCTGCAGCCCTCTCGACGATTCCCCCATCTGCCCCCCCTTTATCCCTGGTGTTACGCTGATTTCCTTCCCCAGCTGATGAGCTGCCTCTCTCCCTGCTGGGCCCTTCTCCAGCATCACTTGGGAGCCTTGCCTCCGCCTCTGGCTCCGATGTCAGTTCCCTGACACATTCCAAATCCTTCAGAAATCCGAAAAATGAAATGCTGACCTGTATCTATGGAGAAATAAGGAATCCCTTCAGGAATGATCCTGAAGCGAAGACTACTAACACCGTCCTCATCATCCGGATCCTTAGCTGTTACATTGGCAACCATGTCTCCTGGTAGACTTTCTTCTAGAATATTGAAAGCTCTTTGTTTCCTGTTGTAGAAAATGAAGCCACAGATGTGAATGTTTGAGCAGCTCTTCCTTGTATAAAAGAGAACCGGCATCTTGGGTTAAAAATATCTAGACTCTAGATTATTGTCTCTTTAGTGTGACCAGTGTGAATTTCATTAGGTGACGTTGAGCCAGTCACTATTTCTCAGCCTAACCTACCTCACAGAGTTGTTGTGAAGATTCATGACCAC
Source organism: Podarcis liolepis (assembly GCF_965112155.1). Taxonomy (NCBI): domain Eukaryota; kingdom Metazoa; phylum Chordata; class Lepidosauria; order Squamata; family Lacertidae; genus Podarcis; species Podarcis liolepis. Next base: position 67,838,704 of record NC_139562.1, read on the forward strand.
TTCCTTGAGTGCCTTAGACAAAAAGTATGATAATAAGCTGACCTTGATCTTTCCAGAGACAGGTGGATCCCAGGGCTGCTGCAACAAAAGGCTGTGCAAGCCTTTGGGAGGCAGAGACGCAAGAGGGCATCAGAGGAAGCAGCGAAGGAAAGAGGGACAGAGGCCAGTGTTGCCTGCGGCACCTTTGGCCATCATTCAAGGCACCCCAGGGTGCCATGGAACACTTTAACATGAGAAGCCCACTCCCAAGCTCCATTTATGAAGTGGTTTTACAACACAAAGTAACTTTTGTGGCACACTAAATGACACACCCACAGAACTATCCCATATGGTATGTCCTAGCATCGTGACCAGACAAAAAAAATTGTTTGGTGAAAATCACTGTCTAGCATGTGTCCCACATGCTAATCATTGTCAATATATGTAAACAGAAATACAGTGGTACCTCTGGTTACATACTTAATTCGTTCCGGAGGTCCGTTCTTAACCTGAAACTGTTTTTAACCTGAAGCACCACGTTAGCTAATGGGGCCCCCTGCTGCCGCTGCGCTGCTGCTGCATGATTTCTGTTCTCATCCTGAAGCAAAGTTCTTAACCCGAGGTAATATTTCTGGGTTAGCAGAGTCTGTAACCTGAAGCATATGTAACCTGAAGCGTATGTAACCGGAGGTACCACTGCATAGAACTGGGTGTCACTTTTCTGATAAAAATAAGAATGCCTCACAGCTGCTTTAAAGTAAAAACAACAACAAATGAATAATAATAATAATATCTAGAAGATTCAGCCTTGAATCTGTTTGACCCTGACATGCTGAACTGAAATAACCTGCCAAATATTGAGCAGAAAACTCAAATTTGTTGATCACTGTGTTGGAACCATCCAAAACACATGGATCATTAACACTGAAAGAGGACAGTTCCAGATGCCTCCTCCGTATTGAAAGAATTCACAGAAGGAGCAGAGGGCGTCTAGTCACATCCACCCACCACCTCACTCCAACCGTTCACACTTTCAGTGGATATCAAAAGGAGTTCTATGTGTGTACAGATGTACATAGGTAGAGCTCCTTCTGATGGTGGTTGAATGTGGTGGTGGTGGTGGTAATGAGGTGATCACAGGCAGGACAGGGCTTAGACTCATCCATCCCAGCTATGCGTGAAGTGGTTTGTGTGAGCTGCCATCCACTTATAAAGCCAAATACACTGTTTTGATACACCTAGAATTTTTCACTTACATGGTAAAATAAGGTTGTTCGTCATTCTTGTTTATGATAGTGACTATCAGAGTCCCACTGGTATTCCGACCAAGGTGGTCTGTTGCCGTAATGTTTAACATATAGCTGTAAAACCAAAACACCCAAAAGGTCACATTGTGGGTTCCATACGACAGATCTCTTCTCTGCTAGCAATAATCGATTAAAAAAGCCAAGTTGAGTGCTCATTTAGGGACTACCTACATAATACGTACTCACCTATGTGGATCTTTCTCATAATCAAATACCTTCAAGGAAGAAATGGTTCCAGTTCCAGAAACAGAGAACAGTGGTGATGCTGGGGTCATGGAATACTGAAATAAATGACACAAATTGGGAGATCACAGTACTGCTTTGTTGTGCAGTATGAATCCGAGAGATGCAAATGGCTAGTGAATTGTGCTCCATTTGGTAACTCACTCCCTGTTTTCTTTACAGGAAATGCTGCAGAGCCATAATTCCTCCAGCGATTAGCTCTGGAGCCAAGTGAGGATTCCCAGGTAAGATCCTCCCTCTATTGTGTGGGCAGGTAATCCCTCCCCCACCTGGCCTGATCTCCTTGGCAACGCTTCCCCCAGGTGGGATTGGACAACTGACTGGGGTAGGCGGAGACCTCCAGGTATCCCACCTGAGGGAAGGCAAAGCCAAGCCTATGCAGAATGGAGCCGCTCCAGATCCAGGGGCTGCGGCGTCCACGCAAAGGTGGCCCCCTGTTTTATGCGGGGAGCGGTCATTCCTCCAGCGATTAGCCTGGACAGTCTCCCCAGGTTATACCCAATCTCTGCCTTTGTCCTACTGCGTTATGTCATCACCTTCATTCTATTTTAACCCTGATGATTTTTCACATGCGCAACATCTTATCTTCACACATACTGTACATCACATAAAAACTGTTGTATTAAGCAATATATAAATTATTAAAATAAATACTCAGAACTGTATAGTAAAAAAAACCCCACAACCAATATCAACTTCACACAATCCCACGTGGGATAACTCCTTCTTCCAAGACAGAAACAATAACATCAAACCCTTATGAGATGGGTAGGGAAAGAAGCTAATGCGCTAAGAATTCCAAGGAGCACCAAAACACATCATCCTTTGTAAAAAGGTAAGCAAAGAAGCATGTGGTCCTAATATATAGTTGTGTGACCTGCAAAAACTCATTCTTAGTTGTGTTACTTAAGTAATGTTTGGGTATGGAGTGGAAACAAACTGACTAATAGTTTAGGGTTGCCATACGACCGGTATTTCCCGAATGTATCCGGAATCCAGTGTCTGGGCGGAAATCGGAAAAATGTCTGGGGAAAATCCGGGTGTATGGGAGCCCATGTCGGCTGTGCTGTTTTTGCCAATTTTTCATAAAAATAGCTCAACAACTTTGCCAAAAAAAGCTTAATAACTTTTCTGTCACTGTTTGAAATATGGCACCCCTATTATAGTTTAAGCAGGCCTTGGTGGTATTCTTAAGGGCAATAATGTCTCTCTGTCTGGATTCTGGGAAGTCAGAAAACGCTGACAACGTCTTGGCTGAACTAAGACAATGGGCAGGATCCAACCAATTTGTTTCATCAATGCAAGGATTTCCATTTGTGCAACAGAAATTCCCACTCTCACCTTCCATTGCATGCCCCATAAATCAGTTCTGAAATTTCTTCTGGAGGTTCTTCTGCAGGTGTTTACAAAAATGGAAACCAGATAGACTTAAGTGTATCAGAGTAGTTTATCTCCTTAAAAGCCTATTATTATGGGTCATTTTCCCCCCAGTCAGAGTAATGCACTATAGACTATACCCAAGCACACCAGCTCGTAAGTTATTTTCCTTACTTGTTCTACGCATCTATTTTACTGTTTGCTTTTCCTCTTTTAATTTTCATCTGTTGTTATAATTTTTCTCATTATAAAATACACCTTATAAGATGAATTTAACAATCTTTTTTAAAAAGAAGAAGTTGTTACGTCCCAACACCTGGAAATCTTCCAGCTACTATCAAGAGGAAAAATTATAAGGTAATGTAGACACATCTGAAAACATGAACTTTTTTTTTTTTTACTCAGTCTAGTTTTCTGTGTGATATCTTAATCCCCGCCAAACTGAAAACTATCCCTACTCACCAAAGCTGGACTGTGAACACTGTCGCTTGTAATATTGTTCCTCCACCCAGCTTGTCATCACAGTAACTCAGTCAATCAATGTCAAAGACTTCAGTGCTTGAGTGCAATAAGTTTCAGATATGCTGTGTGGCTTTTGATCACTTCTGATTACCAAATTCAGTTGAGAAAGAAAAGACTCTCAAGAGAGGAGGGGTTGTGGGTGGGATCCGATCTCTGCCACCCACTCACCTGGCTGGTGCACCACGCCCACGGGCAAGCGCCCAACCAGGCGGCTTGGAGGGGGCGTGGACTGCAGCTTAACTTGCTGCTGCACCAGCCACGCGGCCTCACTTTCCGCTGTGTTGTATTTCCTAGAACATTATTTTCTAAAATGAAACTCACATTGACTTACCTTAACAGGAGTGGTTACATTAATTTGGTATATGTTTCCACTTGGTGATCCTTCAAATTGGTAGATCATAACAGCTGTGGAGATGAAAGTATAATGTGCATTAAATTAAAGAGGTTATGAAGATATTATGCAAGCATATAGGCACCGTATTTTTCGTCCCATAGGACGCTCCGTCCCATAGGACACACCTAGTTTTTTGGGGGGGAAATAAAGGGGGAAAAAATCCCTTTATTTCCCCCCCAAAAGCAGGTCAGGGAAACCGAACCACGTCGAGGAACAGCGGGATGGCAGCGCTGCGCCTCCTTGCTGTCCCCCGAGCTTGTGGGGCTGGCCGATGTCTGCCCGGCGCGAGGGGCGCTCTGCTTCAGGGCGCCCCGCCCGCCGGGCAGCAGGCTGCTATCCGCAGCGTGGGGAGCCCTGTGGGGAACTCCCGCAGGGCTACCTAGGCTGCGGATGTGTTCCCGAAGTGCCGGGCGCTCTGCTTTCAGGGCGCCCGGCGCTCCAGGAAGCAGGCTGCCATCCGCAGCCTAGACATCCCTGCCGGACCTCCCGCAGGGCTTCCTAGGCTGCAGATGTCTACCTGAAGCCTGGAGAGCGAGAGGGGTCGGTGCGCACCGACCCCTCTCGCTCTCCAAGCTTCAGCAAAAGCCTGCATTCGCCCCATAGGACGCACCCAGATTTCCCCTTCATTTTTGGAGGGGAAAAAGTGCGTCCTATAGGGCAAAAGATACGGTAAGTAGGCCTGAACACATTATGACTTAATGCCTATATAAACCCTGTGTATCTTTCAGATGTAACACAATAAAGGGATTTTAAAATGCTTACAAAGCTTGCTGCTTTGTTTAAGAAGTCTGTTAAGTGTTTCTGGAAATGCAGCTTTAAGATGCAGTGTAAAGGACACTGGATGTGAAGCTATACTCAGAAATTGCACCCTCCTTGCAGAGTTCTTTCATGTGAAGGATCACTAACAGAACCATCCTATCAGGGCCCAGATTTCAAGGGCCATCATGGTTGGGCACCTGGGGCTTAGAAGGGCCCATCATCACTACCCTTTCCACCTGACCAAGGCTCCTGTTCAGTATTGCAGCCACCGACTGCCACACTGGGACCTCCTACTTGGTGCTGCTGCATACTGGGACCAGTAGTCACCCATCTTCCTTGGACATATCCCTGGCTGGTAGCAGCACTCTGATCCGACACACCTCTCTGATCTATGGTGACCAGCTGCAACCTTAGATAGCCTAAAATACAATGGTCTACATAGATTGCTCAAAATGCACTGCCTGATGAGAAAGATGGCAGGTGATGCCAAGCGTCAGACTGGCTCCCATCTTCATGAGCTGCCGCTGCCCAATGCCTACTGAGAAATGGAGGGGGGCGATTTGTGGAGGTAGCAGCACAGTACAATGGCAGCGGCACACTGGTGAGTGGCAGCAATGCACTGAGGAGTGCCATGCTTGAGGGTCCACCAATGTGCTTTTATGCTGGCCCTGAAGCCCATGCATGTTTACTCAGAAGTAAGCATTGGTTTATTGCACCTCCAGCTGAGAGAGAAAACAGATGCATAGAAACTGTTGTACTATGTGCTCGTTCTGATATTTTCCAGTGTTCAAATGTTACATAAATGCCACCAGTCTCTAGTAAGCATCAGCAGAACTGGAGGGAGGTTCTAACAAGAACATAACATTAGAGTCTAACATTAGGTCCTAGAGTCTAGGTTTGTAGAGTCGGAAGGGACCCTCGAGGATCATCTAGTCTGACTCCCTGCAATGCGGGAATATGCAGCGGGAATCAAACCTGCAGCCTTGGCATTATCAGCTCCATGCTCTAACCAGCTGAGCAAATCACAATAGACTATTCTTGTGTGCCTGAAGTGCTCACTGAAAGGATGTGGTCTGATGCATCTGCTTGATTCACTGTTCAGACCTTACCTAACTTCCAATCAAACTGTTGGCTTAATGCCTGCATGCTGGGCAAAACCATGTAGGCTGGATGCGTGGAGGAGGAGGACGAGGAAGAGGGAGATCTTACTTGCGCTCTCTTTCATTTTTTACATGGTCATTAGCAATGCAAAATAATTAATTTATTTACTGCTTAATGCAAAAAATAGGCTTCTAAGCAGTTTGGAAGCATAAAAACCAATTACACAAAGACTAAAATATAAATCTCCATAATTAAAATACAAAATAAAACATTTCCCTTAAAACACTAAAATATAAACTTCCATAATTAAAATATGCACTAAAAGAATCCCATTAAAACAGCACAGCAATTAAAACAGAAGACTCAGGACAGACATCAAGGGAGTGCCAGATGGGGCTTCCCATATTTAAGCAGGGAGAGCATTCCTTAAGTTTGTACTGTATGCATATATTGTATGCTGTCTCTACCCAATGATTAATTCAGAGTAAGACCATACATGCAAATGTACACAGGCAGTGGCGGAGGAAGCCGCTTGGGCACCTGGAGTGGCAAACATGATGTGCACCCAGGGGTGGGGCGATCTGCCCATGAGGGCACACCGATCCTCCTGGGGGTGCCAGTGCAGCCCATCGATCATGTGAATACACCCTGTGTGTGGCACTGGCTGCTGGGGATGTGAACACTGCCCACTGGGGGTGCATCCCCGGTGGCCAGTGCCGCCCGCTGGGTGTATTTGCGTGATCAGCAGGTGGATTTTCACGACAATCGGGAAAATCTGCTTGCCGAGGGTGTGAGCGCTGCCACACCGATCCGCCCGGGGGGATTTAGTCACCCCCCAAGGCATGACACCTGGAGCGGACTGCACCCCCCCCCCCCCCCGCGATGCCCCTGTACACAGGTTCCGTACATACGGAGCTAATCTGTGGGTACAGTTGGCATGACACCTCACCTGCTCTAAATGTTCAAACCACATGGTTTTGGACTGTATGAAAGCGGGTGAAAAACTCCCAATGTGGAGAAGCCTTGCTTGCCTTCAGAGAGAAGTGCACAGTGTGTATTTCCATGAACAGGACCAGCACTACCATTAGGCAGAATGAAATGACCACCTCCAGCGGTGGCCCGTACTGTTTCACTGCCTGAGGCAAAACAGGAAGGTGCTGCCCTTCATTAACCACAAACCGCAACATTTGGAACCCCCCCCCAAAAAAAAAACCTGTGCCAAAGTTTTGCAGTGAAAATCCCACATTTTGAAGCACCTCCCCAAAAAACCTAAGTAAATAATATTCAAAACAGGGGTCATTGGTAGCACCCAAGAACCCAACGTTGTCCAATTAACTCCAAACCAGTGCCAAGCTTTGGCAATTATTTTGCAGCGTTTTGCAGGTGGCTTCTGGTGAGATCTCATGAGAACTTGTGAGATCTCACTGGAAGAAGTCACTGGCGTGCGACCCCAGTGATGGCGGGGGACGGGCGCCCCGTAGGATTCTGCCAATCAAGGTGGCTGCTTCAGCCCACTCCATGTGTGAGCTGGCCCTGACCACATCCAGCAGGCAATGCTGGGAGGCCAGCACTGTGAACCCTCTTGCAGGTCCCCCTCTGACCACCCCTTCTTTAGGAGGATAGAGCTGTGCATAGGCGCCGACTCCATGGGGCCTGAGGGGGCCCGAGCCCCCTCAAAAATTTGTTTGGGTGGGCTCTGCCCCCCCAATAATCTCGGGCGCCCCTCCAGCAGAGCGCCGCCGCCGGCCCCCGCCTCCTCCCCACCTGCTCCCTCGCCAGCCAGCCAGCCAGCCAGCCGCACGCCCTAGCCGGAGAGCCCCGGCCGTCCCCGTCGCGCAATCGGCTGGATCTCCCTTCAGCAGGCCGTGCTCACAACTCGGCCCAGGGACCCCCCAGCAGCGGATCTCCGGCCCAGCTGAAGAATCCGGCAACAAGCCCCCTCCTCCCCAATCGCTCCGCCGAAATACGCTCCAAAACCCCCCAGATAGGCCGCCGGCCGCCAAGTCTCGTGGCGCCCTGAGCGAGGGTCTCTCTCCAACACCGCCACCTCGAACTGCGTTCTCCCGGCTACCCGAGCGAACCAGCGGCAGCTTCCCGGGGGCTCTTCCCGACTCTGCCTCTGAAGAAGAAGAAGAAGAAACAGCCCCCGCCGAGGTGCATCCCAAAAGTTGGACGACGACGCGTCCCGGTATGGGCCCCCCCAATATTTTTTATAAGTCGGTGCCCCTGGAGCTGTGTGAGACGCATGGCCTCTGAAACCTGGCCTGCTGCCATCAGGTGTGCTATCCTGTTACTATCAGCATTGAAATAGCATTCAATTGCCAATCCAATCAGCTTCTGCACATAGAATGGAGAGCTGGTGTTTTAAAATCATTATTGTTCATTATTTCATTTATATATCATCTATCCTCCAGGAACTCAAGGTGGCGTCCATCGTCTCAGGCAGCAAAATGCCTTGAGTCAGCAATGCGCATGAATCACTGCCTGTGAGTGTGCTCCCTTCCAATCACAAGGCAGATGCAAACCTAGTGGTGCCTTCAGACTGGGACTTTGGGGCAGATGTCCAAGGCCCCATTCAACAGAATGAAGAGGGGGGCCACCAGATCAGTGGAAACATTATGGGGGTGAAGGCAGGGGAGATTTTTACTATTACAAGTCTAATAGTAACGTGTTTCAGGTGTAGGTGAAGTCTTCTTCCAGTGGACGTGAGCTATCAGTAGTGTAGTAAACACTCTTTTTATTTCAAGCAAATGACTTACTTTGATATTTCAGATTGCCTAGAAACATTGGAGGTTCAGGTATATCCAGCACTTGGATTGTCAGTATTTGTAGGTCATTTGCCCCAGCTTCGTCATAAGCAAGGATCTGTAATTCAAATCGATGTGGCATAGCTTCATAATCTGGAACAGGGTTTCCAGTGGTAACAACCTAAAATTAAAATGAGTAATTATTAGCAAACATTGGGTTAGACCCAGAATAAGTGAGTTGCAATTAGTTCCTAATGAAATTGATGGTGCTCATGTTAATTATTATTTGATATAAAAATGGAAAGTGTAATGCTGGTGGTCAACAAAAGAGGTTTAAAGACTCTCTCAAGGCAAATCTAAAAAAAATGTAGTATAAACACCGACAACTGGGAAACACTGGCCTGCGAGCGCTCCAATTGGAGAACAGCCTTTACCAAAGGTGTCATGGGCTTTGAAGACACTCAAACTCAGGGCAAAAGGGAGAAACATGCTAAGAGGAAGGCATGCTTGGCAAACCCTCACCATGATAAACTCCCGCCCAGAAACCTATGTCCCCATTGTGGAAGGACATGTGGATCCAGAATTGGCCTCCACTGTTAAAACCATCTTTATGGAAGACAATCTTACTCAGCTATGAGTGATCGCCAAAGAAGAAGATTATTTGATACATTTATATCCCTTCTTTCCTCCAAAAAGCTCGAGATAACTTATATAGTCCTCCCTCACTTCATCTATGTGGGATAGCTTAGGCTGAGAGGTGGTGACTAGTGAGCTTCACAACCGAGTGATTGACACTGTCTAACCGCTAGACCACACTGGGCCTCAAGTCAAGTCATTACGAACTTTTTACACTTATTTCATTGGGCACTGATTGAATCTAACTTGACCCAGATCTACAGTTATGTGTTTAAATCCCCCTTATAGTACAAAATTAGAGCATATAAAAATAATGTTGCCTTTTATCCAACTCCACAATGTTTCCGCTTTCATGAGGGTTTTCTTTTATGGAATAAGTACTTGGTTTACTAAAATTTCTGCCACCTTTTAAAACCACCATTTCCCCCTCTGCTCCCGTCATCCCTGCTCTACAAACTTATGCCATTGTTTTAAATCACCAATTTCACCCTGTCAGTGTGTCTCCCTTCTTGCTCCTATCAGCAGCAGACCTTGGTAACATGGCGCCCTATGTAAGGCCAGAAATTGACGCCCCACCCCCACAGCCCTTGAGACGCCTTTCCCAAAGCTGGGTAAGGAAGGTGTCAAGCTTTGGGAAGGAGGCAGGAAGACCCTAGAACCCTGTCAGAGCCCTCACACATTCCGCCCAAAACCCAACGCTTACTAGGCTTTGAGAAGAAGGCAGCAGGTGCCCCTTGTGGGGGAACTGGTTCCACTGCCCTAAACCCACCTCTGCCAGGGCCACTGGTGTTGTGCAACCTGCCTTCTCTTTTTCTCTCCTCCTCTGTTAAGTTGTGGGTGAACATATCAGACGACACAGTGATTCTTCAAACAGCTCTTGTTTATTCACAGGCCAGAACAGAACTGAACTGAAGGGTTCAGTCAGCCTGCTTATATAGAGCTCCAGTACAACGTAACTGTAACACTTTTCTAAAACTATCCAATCACTGAACATCACTTTCTATCCCTTATTTGCATAACTATCTACAGTATCCCCCTGCTGGCCCAGTACATAACATCCTCCACACCGACTTCATGCAAAATCAGGATGGTGATGTGGCATTACAAATCCTCTAATGAGGGCTGTGGGATGACAGCCTTACATTTTTATGTTTATAGGGAAATATATTTAAACAACACTCTACTTTGCACTGGTTTCACTGAGATATTAGATTCAACATTCTATTATTAAAGGGGGGGAAAGTTATTGATGTTATAACAGTATCCTCCACCACCAGAATCTGACGGGCAAGATTTTGAGACTAAGCAAACATTTACCTGGTACAGAATTGTAGATCTAGAGTTGATCTCAAAAGCTTGTGTGAGTGGGTTTGAGTTTATTATTTTAGGATATCCGCTTGCCAATGAAACATTTGGGGTTAAATCAACACTGAAAGTATACACCACAATACCAGCTGGAGAATTTTCTGTTACATTGGCTGTATCAGGTAAGCCAGAAAAACTCAGTGTTCTTCCCCCTGCAGATTACAGAGAATCAAAGCATATATTGTTCAGAAATATTATTTTTAAGTGCAGATTGGTCAACAACGTACACTTTGTCTTAACAGGATCTTCCCATGAAATAGAAACCACTTTGCTTTCTAACTATATCCATCTGTCTACCTTAAGCTTTATGGCTGCAAAAACATTAACCCATTCATAGCACAAAAATGTAGTTTTTCTCAATCCAGAATCATTCATGCTTATGTTCAATATGCTGCTTTCAGTCCATATAGATTCTAGATCCTGCTGTCCACAAAAGTGGACATGGTTATTTGATGTGCCTTTGAAAACCATTCCCTTGATTAGGTTACCCACATATTTTCCTCCCTGGAGATGTCCCAGGTGAGTGAAGTGGTGCTTGTGATCTTGGTATATGCCCACCTACAATATCACTGTGCAGGTGTGGACACACACACACACACACACACACACATTGCTGGGACTGCCTGCATCTATTTTCAAATGCACACATTGTTGGGTAATACAGAATCAATCTACAATGAGCTTTTATTTTTTTGGAATCAGTGAAACCAGTTTATCAATAAGTGCTTTTCAGGGGCAAAAAATATACAATAGATCTAAATTATATGTGTACTACATAGGGCAGTAAAAATACTCAGCCTCCATTGATTCTAGAATAAAATGTTGTTGTGTGTAACCTAAATGCTGCATCTAGTCAAATGGCCTTTCTAAATAATCTATATCAAACAGCTAATATAATTATAGCAACAATAAAATCAATAACAACAGCAAATAGAGGGGAAATCATGCAATCAATCCCCATGTAAAAGCAAGTCAGTTAGTCATCCCCAAATTTTTTTTAAAAAAAGAAATTCATTTACTAACATTTAAAACACACACACATACACACACACACACACGAGAGAGAGAGAGAGAGAGAGAGAGAGAGAGAGAGAGGGAGGTAGGTATGAAGTACTTATCACATTCATTTCCCTCTAGTCTACAGTCAACACTGAGCTGCATTGATCTCACACCCCACATCCTATAACAAGCTCATTCCCAGTAAGCAATGCATCCGTCTTTACTTCCCATGTTTGCAATTGTGCACTATAAGTCCATAGCAAAACCACTAGGAAGTCACTGTCCAGTTCAGGATGGCCAGAAGCTGGATTGCGGTCCTTAGTGTGCCACCGACCAATTTATGGTAAATCACCTAACACCTGCTGATGTGCTTTCAGAGAACACTGGCTGTGGTGGGCCTTGACCTGATTCAAAAAGGCACTGTCTTATGTCCTTAAGCAAGAATATGAAGTAAAAATATTTTTTACGCTGATTAGTTATAGCTTAATTCAAGAAGTGGTCTGCAAGACCTAGCGATTCAGTCTGTGGCTTCACTTCCTTGCCTGTCCCAGGGAAAGCAATTAGACTTGAAAACAGCCTCCCAATTGAGGGAGGGGTCACAGTTAGGGAAGAGAGAGTGAACCCCATCAATTACCAATTAAGCCTTAACTGTTAAAAAGATATTTAGTACATTCCCTTTCATAGAAGAACATCAAAGAGAGACCCTGAAAGACTGGGCTTTGGTCTACTGATTACCAGAATATTAAAGATTTACTGAGAACAATCAAAATAGTGTTCCATATTTAATCTATGAATAAAATCATGTCCTTACCATATATTTCTCCTAACAAAAGAAGGAGGCAAAAGCACAGCATGTCCTGAGTCTTTCTTTGAATGTGGCCATCCATGATCAAACTGAGATATCTTTCTCCTAGCCTACTTCAATCTCATTGCTCAATTTCTTCCTTATCATGGAGAAGTGACAAATCGAACAAAGATTCTGCTGTAGCTAGGGCAGTTTCTAAAACATCAGTCTGTTTACCATCTTGTGAATGGCTCACTGATAACAATCCATCACAACGTTAGTGATCCTCATAGAGTAGTAATGAAAGGAGGAGGGCAGAAGATTTTAGAAAGTTTACAGGTAGCCAGAATTGATTATCTGAATGGCCTTTTTTCAATCTTAAACCACATGGAGAAATTCACATGGCAAAAACTGGGAATGTAAGATATGGTTCTACTAAAACAGCCTTACAGAATCAGTTTTATTTCTGCTTATCATTATTATAGCTTTTAAAAAGACATTTGATGGTTCTTATAAGCAGTATTTAATGCCAACGGGATAAATAAAACCTATAATATTAATTTGGGGTATTGGAATGTTGGGTAATCTCAGTGCTGAGTTTATGTACTGCTGGGGGCAATGGTTTAAAATCAAATTGGCATGGGCAACTGTAATAAATAAGAGAATTTATGGGGAGGGTTGTATATTTTATACCACTGTATCTATTTCTTCTCTTTCTAGGGTATATGAAGGATCTCATGGATGAAGAGAGTGCTTTTGAAAAAAAGTGGTAGAATAGATTCCCCAAAACAGACAAACATACAAATATTTGTATTCCACCTTTCCACAGTTCAAACCATGCTCAAGGTGGCTGACAACATGAAAAAATGCATGCAGTTCTTTAGGTAAAGGTAAAGGTACCCCTGCCCGTACGGGCCAGTCGTGTCCGACTCTAGGGTTGCGTGCTCATCTCGCTCTAGAGGCCGTGAGCCGGCGCCGTCCGAAGACACTTCCGGGTCACGTGGTCAGCGTGACAAAGCTGCAGCTGGCGAGCCAGCACCAGCGCAGCACACGGAAACGCCGTTTACCTTCCCACTATAAAGCGGTACCTATTTATCTACTTGCACTTAAGAGTGCTTTCGAACTGCTAGGTGGGCAGGAGCTGGGACCGAACGATGGGAGCTCACCCCGCCGCGGGGATTCGAACCACCGACCATATGATCGGCAAGTCCTAGGCAGTGAGGTTTTACCCACAGCGCCACCCGCGTCCCTACCCACCCGCATCCCTACAGTTCTTTACTGCATGTTTTGTTTCATAATTTAAAGTAATGGATGTATTTTTTCCCCATTTAAACGGTTATACAAATACAGCCTAACCATGGTTCACTTAATGCCTCTTATCAGTGGTATTAGGCAAGAACCTCAGTGCTTTACAATGTAGGCAGTGGATGGGAAGAGTATTTTAATAGTTCACAGGTCTCATTAACAAGGCTGCCCCTAAAGAATGCTTGGAACTGAGGTTTACTGAAGGTGCTGGGAATTGTAGCTGTTAACAGTAAACTACACTTGCCTCATACCAATCCAGATCAGTGGTCCATGTAGAGCAGTGTTGTTGTGGTGGTGTGTGGTGTAGTGGTTAAGAGCGGTAGTCTCGTAATCTGGGGAACCGGGTTCGCTTCCCCGCTCCTCCACATGCAGCTGCTGGGTGACCTTGGGCTGGTCACAATTCTTTGAAGTCTCTCAGCCCCCTCACCTCACAGAATGTTTGTTGTGGGGGAGGAAGGGAAAGGAGAATGTTGGCCGCTTTGAGACTCCTTAAAGGGAGTGAAAGGCGGGATATCAAATCCAAACTCCTCCTCCTCCTCCTCTTCTTCTTCTTCTTCTTCATAGGACTAAATCTGAGTGATCAAGTATAGGTATAACTTAATTTTAGAATGTACAATTTAGAATCTAGATATCTTCTGTTCCTCAAAATTTCCCCCCATTCTTGCAACTCTTTCCATATTCTTTGTTGAATCTTAATTCTAGGCTTGGGCTAGAAAGATTGTAGGACTTGAATATAAGGAAGGATCCAACCAGAGAATTTGAAAAGAGGCCATAGACACAGCTAGACATGCCCTGTAGAAAGGTCAAACGAAGAACTCCAGGAATAGAGCTCTTGGCTTCCTTTCTTAAATGTGAACTTAGAAAATCATGCTGCCTTTAAATTCCCACATGTCTATCTCAGCGCTTCTTCATGGATGAATAAATTTAATAGAGGTAAGTCTTCGCACTATTCACAGAAGGGTTAATTTTTATTACGTTCTTGATCAAACCTGACAGTCCAAATTAACCCAGCATCTAGCAGGTAACAAGACTTGGTGTTTGTTCTGATCCTGCTGTTCTTTAAATTTAACAGGATGTGTAATCTCTCTTCCTCTCCCCACCAGAACGGACAGTGAAAGGGGAAGTAGCAAAACCGGACATCAGAACTCGCTGTGCAGAATTCTCCCCGACACATGGACCTGATCTGTGCCCTGAGACGAGATTTATGCTGCGAGCAAATAGATCTGGATTTATCTTGACATACAAGAAAGGCAACTAAACTATTTGGCAGGCTGCAGTACTTACAGTTTATTTACTGACTCGTTTACATACTGCTGTATAATTGCTCAGCCTCCTGAGCTGATGAGATTGGCAAATACACAAATGTCTATTTGAAGTAGCAATTGGCACAAAGGAAACAGGGTTGCTTAAATAGGTTTACAGAAACTGTGAGGTTTCTATGTACAGAAACTCATGCCTAAGTTTTTCAATGATGTTATGTACCCACAAGGAAATAAAATAAAAGCTTGGTCTGACATTCGTAGTGTTGAACAGCATTGTAGCACGGCTGGATTTTTAAATGATGATGATGATGAAGAAAACAACTTGACAGTGGCAGCAGAGATCTGGTTCCCAGAATGTGTTATCTCTTCGTTCTTTGGCAAGGAACAGCTTTTCCTGCTTTATTAAGTGGGTTTCCTCCACACATGATCTGAACCCATGTCTACTAAGAAGTAAGTCCTTACTCCCAGGTAAATGGGGGTCAGGATTACAGCCTATATTTTTCACTCCCTGCAAAGATTTCATCAGAGGTTTTATAATGGATAAAATGTTCCTAGAATAACAATCAAAAATTATCTCCAGTCTTCCAGGTAAATAATTACACTACTCTATGATGTATGAAAGGGACGTGGGTGGCACTGTGGGTTAAACCACAGCGCCTAGGACTTGCCAATCAGAAGGTCGGCGGTTCGAATCCCCGCGACAGGGTGAGCTCCTGTTGCTTGGTCCCTGCTCCTGCCAACCTAGCAGTTCGAAAGCACGTCAAAGTGCAAGTAGATAAATAGGTACCGCTCTGGCAGGAAGGTAAACGGCATTTCCGTGCGCTGCTCTGGTTCGCCAGAAGTGGCTTAGTCATGCTGGTCCCAGAAGCTGTACGCCGGCTCCCTTGGCCAATAAAGCGAGATGAGCGCCGCAACCCCAAAGTCGGTCACAACTGGACCTAACAGTCAGGGGTCCTTTTACCTTTACCTTATGATGTATGAGATTTTGGCAAATGATGAAGGTGCACTTCCTTTAACTTGGCCTTCGACACCTGAAATGTGTGTTTTCAGGGCCCACCCTATTCTTGTGAATGTAACAATTTAAGTATTTTTATTCTGAATTTTAACATTGTCATAACCCACTCTGAAACCTGCTCATGAAGAGTGGGTAATAATAATAATAATAATAATAATATGCATTTTTGTGCATAATTTTTAAAATTTCAAACTGATGTGGGATATGATACAAACATAGGCTTGAGAAAATGAGGATCTTAGAGAAACTAACGGGTTCTTCTATCCCTTGTTGTAAATCAGATTCAGAAGTAGCATGCTACTGACCAGCTGCTGAGGAACAAGAGCAGGAGAACTTGATATTTGATCTGATTCACCAGAGCTCTTTTTGTGTGTGACTTGATAACTGAGGAATGAGCCTTTGGAAAGTGGAAGCATCAAGCCACTGCCAGATGCAGATGGAAAAGTATCTCAGGAACATAAGTCAATGGATGGGCAGAGCAGAAGAGAGCTGGCTGACCCGATTCACTAATAGCACAGTG
The DNA here is from genome assembly GCF_965112155.1 of Podarcis liolepis. NCBI lineage: Eukaryota > Metazoa > Chordata > Lepidosauria > Squamata > Lacertidae > Podarcis > Podarcis liolepis. Next base: position 67,855,019 of record NC_139562.1, read on the forward strand.
TTGCTTCTGATGGTTCTTGCTTGCTTGAAAGAAAGAAAAGGGTCAAGTCTTATACAAAGCAATGGGGCATTTTCCAGTCTCCACTGCGCCACTTCTCTTCTTAATCTCCGTTTTCTAGAAGATCTGTGCAAGGGTTGAGAAAATGAATCTGTGCTGTTCATGGGGCTGAAGGAGCAGGAAAACTGAGACTGAAGCACCAGTTGACAAAGTGGGGTGTAGACTGGGATCAGCAAGACCATCCCTCTGTTTTACATGGAAGCAATTAGAGCACTTTGTTTATAGTCCTATTTTAATCTTCCACCTTCAGGAGGCTGCCATGACATGTCTGAAAGACGTCCCTGCCTTCTTTGTATGTTCATCACTTTACGGCTTTGTAGCATGCTCTCAAAATATTTACTGAATGATTAATTCTAACAGTGAGTGCTGCTATGGCATTATAGAAGTGTTTGTGGCACTTGCACAAAAATTCCATCCGACAGGTACATGTCCTTTACTAAATCACCACTGCTTTCCTGAAGCAGTTTCAATATTTACCTAGAGATGGAGCAAGATACTGTTACTCAGGATTGTTGAGCAAAACTAAGAGTCAATAATCTCTTCCCACTATGCAAATCTGTTCCAAGAAAAATGCATAGTAAATTCAAGAAAGAAAAGTGGAAATACATTATAGCAAATACACCAGAGTTGGAAATCTCTGTGTCTAAATCAATCTGTGCTACACATACTGCCAAACTGAAAAAATACACTTTGACACAAGAAGGTGTCAAGCCTTCCCAGTAACAGAAGTATGGATATAGTATTGTATTTAGAGAAGGACAAAGAGACTCAAGTTCAAATCCCTCAAAGGCTGACTTAGTTGGGGTGTAGGGGGTATGTTGGGGTAATTTTGGGAGGAATGAGAAACTCAACTAAATGGGGCCCACTCTATTAACTTTTCATTTCTTCTGAAATGAATGAGTAATACAGTGGTGCCTTGCAAGACGAAAATAATTCGTTCCGCGAGTCTTTTCGTCTTGCGATGTTTTTCGTCTTGCGAAGCACGGTCCGTCGCAACTGCGCCTCTTCAAGCGGCTTTAAGAAAAAAACGCAAGACGTTTTCGTCTTGCGAAGCAAGCCCATAGGGAAATTCGTCTAGCGAAGCAACGCAAAACCGAAAAACCCTTTCGTCTAGCGAGTTTTTCGTCTTGCGAGGCATTCGTCTTGCGAGGCACCACTGTAAATGTTATGAATGGGCACTGGTTTCAGTGTATGTGTGAGAAAGAGACTGTATCCTCAGCAGCCCCCCCCCCCCATTGCCTCTACACTAGTCTCTTGGCAGATAGGAGGCACTGCTGGTCACTTTCTATCCTTATCCCCAATGTAAATCGTTCTTCCTCCCTTGTTCCTCATGTAGATCTTCACTCACCCCTTCTTCCCTGTTGGAGAAGCACCATTTTGTGGTTCGCCTCAGGTGCTAAACTGTTTTGTGCTGGCCATGGTGAGGTTCATGCTATTTCTGACACAAACATTATTTTTGTATAGGAACGTGTGTGTGTGTGTGTGTGTGTGTGTGTGTGTGTGTGTAGAGGATTGGCACCACAATTGTAGAATATAAACATTAATCCTTTGTCAAACTGCCAAAGAGAGAAAGCCTAGTTAGGGCACAAATTTACGCTGAAGCTCCATTAAACAAAATGGGTATTTGTTGCTTTAAACACACAGCTCTTTCATAGAAAAACTGAACTGAGACACTATCATACCTTCAAAAAAATAAGATACTTGCACAAATAGAGAAAGTGACATTTTTGTGACAATTGGGCTCTGAAACATATTTATAAGCAAGTGGTGGGCTTTTGAATAAACATGCTTAGGACCATGCCTCGTGTTGTTTTGCACATGTTTTTCATTTTCCCTTATTATTAATAAGAATCCCTGAAGGGAAACTGCAGGAATCCAATTCTTAACCTGATTATGAAAAAAGTGCGTGGGGGGGATCACCATTGAGGGATTCCATAATAGATAGATTCAATGATGTGATAGATTCCATGGGGTCATCCACACAGCACCTGAAAATCCGTTTTCTATTTTCAATTTGTCCTCTGCTGACCTCTGCAGGTCTGCTGTACCTGATCATTTTGTACACAACAAAACTGGGGCTGTGCATCTCTGTCACACAACTCTAGAGGAAATTAGAACTAGGTTGCCTTGTTGTTGTTTAGTCGTTTAGTCGTGTCCGACTCTTTGTGACCCCATGGACCAGAGCACGCCAGGCACTCCTGTCTTCCACTGCCTCCCGCAGTTTGGTCAAACTCATGTTCGTAGCTTCGAGAACACTGTCCAACCATCTCGTATTCTGTTGTCCCCTTCTCCTTGTGCCCTCCATCTTTCCCAACATCAGGGTCTCTTCCAAGGAGTCTTCTCTTCTCATGAGGTGGCCAAAGTATTGGAGCCTCAGCTTCAGGATCTGTCCTTCCAGTGAGCACTCAGGGCTGATTTCCTTAAGAATGGAGAGGTTTGAACTTCTTGCAGTCTATGGGACTCTCAAGAGTCTCCTCCAGCACCATAATTCAAAAGCATCAATCAAATCAGCCTTCTTTACGGTCCACCTCTCACTTCCATACATCACTACTGGGAAAACCATAGTTTTAACTATACGGACCTTTGTTGGCAAGGCGATGTCTCTGCTTTTTAAGATGCTGTCTAGGTCTCTCATTGCTTTTCTCCCAAGAAGCAGGTATCTTTTAATTTAGTGACTGCTGTCACCATCTGCAGTAATCATGGAGCCCAAGAAAGTAAAATCTCTCACTGCCTCCATTCCTTCCCCTTCTAGTTGCCAGGAGATGATGGGACCAGTAGCCATGATCTTCATTTTTTTGATGTTGAACTTCAAACCATATTTTGCGCTCTCCTCTTTCACCCTCATTAAAAGGTTATTTAATTCCTCCTCACTTTCTGCCATCAAGGTTGTGTCATCTGCATATCTGAGGTTGTTGATATTTCTTCCGGCAATCTTAATTCCGGCTTGGGATTCATCCAGCCCAGCTTTTCGCATGATGAATTCTGCATATAAGTTAAATAAACAGGGAGACAATATGTCGTACTCCTTTCCCAATTTTGAACCAATCAGTTGTTCCATATCCAGTTCTAACTGTAGCTTCTTGTCCCACACAGAGATTTCTCAGGAGACAGATGAGGTGATCAGGCACTCCCATTTTGTTAAGAACTTGCCATAGTTTACTGTGGTCGACAAAGTCAAAGGCTTTTGCATAGTCAATGAAGCAGAAGTAGATGTGTTTCTGGAACTCTTTAGCTTTCTCCATAATCCAGCGCATGTTTGCAATTTGGTCTCTGGTTCCTCTGCCCCTTCGAAATCCAGCTTGCACTTCTGGGAGTTCTCGGTCCACATACTGCTTAAGCCTGCCTTGTAGAAGTTTAAGCATAACCTTGCTAGCGTGTGAAATGAGTGCAATTGTGCGGTAGCTGGAGCATTCTTTGGCACTGCCCTTCTTTGGAATTGGGATGTAGACTGATCTTCTCCAATCCTCTGGCCACTGCTGAGTTTTCCAAACTTGCTGGCATATTGAGTGTAGCACCTTAACTTGCCATAGTTTACTCTGGTTGACACAGTCAAAGGCTTTTGCATAGTCAATGAGAGCTAGGGAATATCGCCATCTAGTGCTATAAGGAATTCTCACTTCCTAGGCAAAGAGAATTGTGCAATTCTGCTACATATCACATTAGCATTGCAGCACAAATATCTTGCTGTGGAGAGAAGGAAGGTGCTGGAGGAGAAAGCATAAAATCCCAAGACACACTTCTGATCTCTTAATAACAGGGAAGCCAGAGAATATTCAGAACCTTTAGAGCTTTCAATGAGTGAGGATATAACAAGGCAGGTGCAGATTCCTGTGCTTGTTCATTCCCTGCTTCTATCATCCACCTATGCATATGAGCTGGAGAAAGAACACCTGCCTTGACTGCTCCTGCCTTGTGAGACGTACACCCCCCACACCCTTCCTTCACATTATAAGGACATCTTACAATAACATATTAAAAACACAATAAAATAAGCTTAAAACTATAAAAGCAGCATAAAAACAAAATGTGGAGCCATAATGCAGGTCAACCAAAGTTAAAACACCTGGGAAACAATGAAGTATTTGCCTGGCATGGGAACAAATTTGAGTGGGTGCCCACTAAACCTCTCTGAGGGAAGCATTCGAAAGCTGGGGTACCATCCTGAAAATGCCTTTTCCCATGTAACCACCCACTATACCTTAGACAATGGGGAAACCCAAAGAAGGACCTCTGACTGATGACTCAAAGTATGGACAGACACATGAGAAGAGAGGCAATCCCTCATTTATTTGAGTGTTCACCAGCTTTGAATCGGGCAACTCTTTTTAACCAAACTACAAGAGTATTGTGTTTGCTATTTCAATTTTTACTAAAGTGCTGCAGTCAAGGTCATCAGTATAATTATCCTTGATCTCAGTGCTGGTGCTATCATTAGGCTGTGTAGGCAGCTGCCTAGGGCACAGACCTCAGAGGGGCACAGTTTGGTACCGATTAGGTTTTTATAGCTTATAAATTTCTGGTAATATTTTACTTTATTTAATATTCTGAATGCAGTTTCTCAAAGCTCAAACTTATAAAAACTAACATGTTGCAAAAGGGACTAGGTGGCTTGGCAACTATATCAGTTGAACATGCCCAAGTATCAGTACTTGACCTGAAGGAATTTGTGACAAAATTTACAAAGGAAAAGGCTGCAAAGTGAGAATTTGATGGGCCTGAAATTGGAACTTTTAAGAAATTTAAATTTTAACATCACAAATCACAAGATTATTTGAACTTATTTGTGTGCCAAAACATTTTATTTTGCATTTGAGAAAGAAAGATACTCAAAGTCTGTTGTACGGGCAACAACCATTTCTCGTGTGGGGTTTCTATTCCCAGCCCCCACGTGCGTCGACAGAGTGCATGTGAGTGCACATAAGCCTGTCCCACCCTCATTCTTCCCTCTTCCAAGTCCCTATGCGTTGGTGATCACCTGTCAATTGGACATGCCTAAAATGGTCACCAGGGACGCGGGTGGTGCTGTGGGTTAAACCACAAAGCCTAGGACTTGCCGATCAGAAGCTTGGCGGTTTGAGTCCCTGCAACGGGGTGAGCTCCCGTTGCTCAGTCCCTGCTCCTGCCAACTTAGCAGTTTGAAAGCATGTCAAAGTGCAAGTAGATAAATAGGTACCGCTCCGACGGGAAGGCAAACAGCGTTTCTGTGCGCTGCTCTGGTTCGCCAGAAGCGGCTTAGTCATGCTGGCCACATGACACGGAAGCTGTACGCCAGCTCCCTCAGCCAATAAAGCAAGATGAGCGCCGCAATCCCAGAGTCGGCCACGACTGGACCTAATGGTCAGGGGTCCCTTTCCCCTTTACCTTTAAAATGGTCACCACCTCTGTTACTTATTCTTGCAATTTAGATAAATTCGGAAGTTTCAAGTTTTGTGCTTTTCATTGTTTTCTACAGTTTGTTTTTTAAAAACTGGAGTTAGCCTTTCTTTGGAGGGGTGCAAATAGTCTTGCCTAGGGTGCACAATAGCCTGGTACTGGCACTGCTTGATGTCCATATTACGGATGAGAGGCTGAAGTCAACAAATCTTGTCCATGGCACAGTCTGACAATGTACATATTAGTGGCTTGAAACACAGTAAGGTCGTCCCCCCCCCAGTGTTTCAAGTCACATTTTTACGTTGCTCAACAGCAGAGAGGGAGGGGGGTGTATTCACCTGATGCACATGACCTGATTTGTTTCCCTGAGCTAAACTCTAATTCAATGAAGCTGTCATCTACACTTGCGCAACAACTGCCTGAAATGTACACATCTCAGCTTAACCAAAGCTTATTTTTTCAATTTGGATGGAAGCTGGTCTTAGGAAAAGCACATCAAACAGGATTATTTCTCAAGAAGCTATAGCAGGCATAGGCAAACTCGGCCCTCCAGATGTTTTTGAGACTACAACTCCCATCATCCCTAGCTAACAGGACCAGTGGTCAGGGATGATGGGAGTTGTAGTCCAAAAACATCTGGAGGGCCATGTTTGCCTATGCCTGAGCTATATAATATGGCAAACATCATGTGTACTTTGCTGGAGCCAGAGTAAACAATGATGGGTACATAGTCTCTGTTTACGGTTGAGCTGAGATTTTAACTAGGGATTTCAAGCTCATCGTCTTAACTGCTACAACTTATAAGCATGTTCTGGCCTGAACATGTCCTCTCCCCACATTTTATCATGGACTAGGGCAATTATGCTTCAAAGACTTTTCCTTTCAGTTTTTAAAGAATTCCTACCTCCTGTGAGAGTTGGGCTAATAGGACTGGGGGTTTTCCTGGTTCTTCCTGCACATTGTATACCACCAGCCATTCCTTTTGGGGAGTCAATATGGTTTTATACTTTACCAGAAATGTGGTTGTCAACCTTCCCCGAGACTCAGGAAATGCTAGCAGACAAATAATACTAATTCCTGAGTACGCCTCATACTGATTTTAAAGAGACAATAGATTATCTTCCTGCAGAATTACATCTGTGCTCTTGTTATAAACTGTTCATTTTATCAGGACTGAAGACGGAAAGCCAGCTCCACTACCAACCCCTCTGATTCCTTGCAAAGCAAAACAGGTGTCAAAAATGGTTGCGTGTTTGCACTTTGTTCATTTACTGAATCCACTAAGAAAAGCTTTGGGCAGGAAACAGCATCCAATTTTGAAAAGGTAAACTATCTCCAGTCTGCCATGCCTGAAGGCAAAACTAAAATCACAGCTTGTTCTTATTAGAATGCTACAGCTGTAGTGTACAGTCTGAGCAGGGACTCCACACAGTGTTAGCTCATTTTAATAGGGCAGCGATTAAGTTTCGCACTGCTAGGGTAAGAAAAGGCAGAGTGTCTCTGTCAGGCTCCAGCTGACCTCAGCTTCAGCAAAACCTGAAATGTTTGTATGTGACTAAAATATCTAATTGATTGCACTCAGAAAACATCATATATGTCACAGAAAGACTTGTTTTATATTGAAATCATAGTCTGTATTAACAAAGGCAAATTCAGATATTGGCAAGTTGAGAGAAATCATGTTTTCCTACCACAGCTTTAGCCTGGAGACAAGGAGCTGAAGGGAGAAAGAGGGTTTGCTGCCAGTGCTGTGCATATTCACCCCACCTTTGCCTTTAGTAAACAAGACTTGCAGTTTCTGCAATGTTTCAAAGCCCTGTGAGCAGAAATCAAAGCAAAAGAAATATGAATGTGCATATTAAAAGTAATATGGAATGGACATTGTCCTACAACTATATTTTTCTGCAGAACATTTTTTTCCATTTAAAAAAGGTACAGTTTTATTTTAAAAAATTGTGCTATAACAAATGGATAAAATGCCAGGCAAACTGATTAATTTCAAATTAGCCTTTTAGGTGATTAGCATTAGGAAACATAGCACACAATGTCTATTTTAAAATTTAAAAGCACTCATAATCCAAATAGCATTTAACTGTATGGGAAGACAAATCACATCCCAGCTCCTTACCCACACAAACATATGAAGCATCAATAGAGATGATAGAAGTGGCAAATAGCCCCTTGTGCTGGTGGGGCAAATAAAGGGAAGGAAATGCCAAAGTGGCAGTGGCAACTTCCTGTAGGAAGTGTTTATCCAGACCTTGTTTCCTGATGGACATTGCCAAGCACTCTGAAAGTGTTGCCTGGAAGATAACTGAGTGTTAAGGAAATTTTCCAAAATGCTTAAGCAGCAGGCAGTTGATCAGATAAGATTATGCAGTTCTTTATTTATTTCTCTGTACTGTCCCTGTTAAATTTGTTGTCGTTTTCAAATGCCGTATTGGTCAAACAGCAAATAAATAAAGCAGGAAAACAACAACAACAACAAAAGGTGTGTTAAGCTGCATATGAAATTAGCCAAATCCTTCAGCAAATACAGCAAGAAAAGAGTTGTCACAACTAAATGCATAGCCAATGCAATTTAGTATGTCTCTCATCTCCTCTGCTTCCTTCAAGTCCCGCAAATAAGATATAAATGTCCATTCAAAAGGCGTATCCATTCAAAAGCTATAGTCCCAAAGTATTTGTCAGCAGAACAGCCAAACTCATATCTGTGTTTCTGTTCCACATGATGAAAAGTTTCAATAAATGTGTGCCATAGGACATAAAATCTGTCTGGAGTTTTCTTGCCTGAGGCTTTCTCTCAGACACTAATATATCCCATGCACTGCAATATCACAAGTCTAAATCCAAACCCTCCAGTATCTTCCATTTTTGTGCAATGGCCAGGTGAGAAGGTTATGCATGGGGGAAATGGAAGAAGGTGGGGGTGAGGAAAGACAGCAGTCGAAGAGGAGTAAATATTTAACATGGGTATATAGACTTGGGGGAAGTAACTTCAGAAAATCAGTCTCCAGGAGAGAAATTGTATACAAATAAGGAAAGCCCAGTATGGAAGAGACAGGGCTCAGATGCAGTCCAGCAGTGGTCAACGGAAAATGTAGTAGGAGCAAAAGTTGCCGCAAACTAAAATATTAGTTTCCATTCCCAAAAGCTGGTAAATCCTACTGCTCTTTGCTTCTGAAGATAAAACTCACAAAAACAAAACAAAACCAACACAGCTTTTCCTTCCAGTACATTTTAATCAGCAGGCCCCGACTGATTTTCAGTATCACTGAGAAAATAAATTATCTCAAACCAAATCTGCAAGAGACTCCAGTCAGTAAACCACCAAAAATTCACCAGGCTCCACCCATAGCAGGTCAAACCCCACCCCTTCCTCTCCCTGTTGACCTGGTGCTTCCTATGTAAACACTGCTGCAGTCTAATTCTCAACACATTTCCATCCACTGCCATCATTACTTAACTGACCACATCAGAGCATTTTCAAAATGACATTGGAATTTTGGGATGTCAAGATTGCTTTTTGGTAGCTCTGGCCTGCTTCAAAAGAAAAAAAAGAAAAGAAAAACACACATTAATTTATTTTTTTTAGTGTGACTTTGTTGCCAAGTGTAAAGACTTCTCTGAAGTCAAACCACTATGTTGGCAGCACCAAAGTGACCTCAACTGGGCACAAGCCTGGGCAGCTTGCCTGGAGGTCCTGGGCTGCTCAGACAACAAGGACCCCCCCCCCCAGCCTCACTGATGTGGTCCAAAGGAAAGCAGAGCAAGACTTTGGCACCAGCTTGGCTGCAGGAGTTGCCAGAAGTTCACAGCACCATCCAACCACCTTAGGGACTCCTTAGCTTGTTCTTCTCCTGAAGATGTCCTGCAAGGAAGTGGAGGTTTAGGAACAGAGTTTTCCTTCTTTTAGATGGGCAGCCTTCCCAGGTGGACAAAACCCCACGAGCAAATTTGTTGATTCATTCAAATTTGTAAACTGCAGGTCTCAGGGGATGAAACCACAATACAAAAACACAAAATGCAGAATGAAAATAAAATCAAGAACAGCCCAATAAGTCCTCCCAAAAAAAACCCCATTGCATTTTAATGCGGCATTGTAGGTTAATATTAATGAAACAGTAACAACCCCTAATCATGGCAGGGGGGACAAGGAGGGGCAGCTGTCCCGCTCCCCAATCAAGTCAATCAATACTTAACTAACTGAGGTTCTGGTCCCCCCAACCCCAACCCCCCATAAATCCTGGCTATGCCCATGCCCCTCACTCCAGACTGCGTTTTACCTTCATCCCGGTCCTTTGTTGTTGTTGTTTAGTCATTTAGTCGTGTCCAACTCTTCACAACCCCATGGACCAGAGCACGCCAGGCACCCCTGTCTTCCACCGCCTCCCGCAGTTTGTTCCCACCATCTCGTCCTCTGTCGTCCCCTTCTCCTTGTGCCCTCCATCTTTCCCAACATCAGGGTCTTTTCCGGGGAGTCTTCTCTTCTCATGAGGTAGCCAAAGTACTGGAGCTTCAGCTTCAGGATCTGTCCTTCCAGTGAGCACTCAGGGCTGATTTCCTTCAGAACGGAGAGGTTTGATCTTCTTGCAGTCCATGGGACTCTCAAGAGTCTCCTCCAGCACCAGAATTCAAAAGCATCCATTCTTTGGCGACCAGCCTTCTTGATGGTCCAGCTCTCACTTCCATACATCACTACTGGGGGAACCATGGCTTTGACTATACAGACCTTTGTTGGCAAGGTGATGTCTCTGCTTTTTAAGATGCTGTCTAGGTTTGTCATTGATTTTCTCCCAAGAAGCAGGCGTCTTTTAATTTTGTGGCTGCTGTCACCATCTGCAGTGATCATGGAGCCCAAGAAAGTGAAATCTCTCACTGCCTCCCTTTCTTCCCCTTCTATTTGCCAGGAGGTGATGGGCCCAGTGGCCACGATCTTCCTTTTTTTGATGTTGAGCTAGGGAAACCCAAACCCAAAACCACGCCAGCGAGGAAGCGCTCCGAAGAAGCGGACTCTCCTTCCTGCAGAGAGCTCCCATCTCCCTGAAGGGAGCCCTCCGCTCTCCCGGCGGTCGGGATGATATGCTGAACCGCGGAGGAGCAGCGCGCCTCTCTGCCTGGCCAGCCTCCTGCGAGGAGGGGAGGCTCTTTGGCCCACGCCTCAGGAGGCACCGATCCCCGCTGCGAAGCGGGAGCCTGAGGGAAACTTTCCTCGCCCGCCCCCCCCCGCCCCCCAGTCACGCGACGCGGCGCAGCGCGCGCTGGGCTTCGGGGTTTGTTTTTTTGACAGGTGTCTCTTCTCCCGCTTCCCTCACGGAGCGCGGGAAACTCCGAGCGTCCAGACGCGCCCGCGTGTCAGGGACAGCAGCTGAGGCGGGCGAAGCAGCCTCGCCCGTCCACGACCCTCCCCTCCCCCCCTTGCTCTCTGTCACCCGAATTCGTTTCTCCGAGCCTCTTCCCCTCAGCGCGGTCTCCGAAGCGGAGCCACCTGAGGCGGCGGCGGCTGAGGGAAAGAGTCCAGCCGGCGCCTCCTCTCATCCCCGAGGCCCGACCGGGGGTCTTCTGGTCACTGGACTACGTGGGTCGGTTGCAGCGCCCCCCCCCCAGCTTCCCCACGCCCCCGAGCGGCGGCGGCGGCCCCCTTTCTGGTCGCGCCTCCCCTCCTCGCGGACTCGGGCGGGAGGAGGCGGCCCTCTTCAGGGCAGCGGCTTCGCCTCCTCGCACGGCGCCTGCGCGGCGGCGGCGGCGGCGGCCGGGGAGCCCGATCTGATAGGGAAAGCCAGGGCTGACACTACCCCCGTGTGGGCGGCGGAACGTCCCGAGGATGACGTGCGGCGTTCTCGAACCCCGTGTCTCGCTCGCTGGCTCCTCGCTCGCCTGTGCCGAAGGGAACGGGGGAAGAAGAAGCAGCCAGGAGGAGGAGGAGGGAGGAGGAGCGGCGGCGGCGGCAGGAGCGGCGCGGAGGAGGAGACGGAGGAAGAGGAGGAGGAGGAGGAAGACTCTTGCCGGAGGAGCGGCGGCGGCGGCGGCGCCATGGCGGCCCTGGAGCGGCCCGTGCCCAGTCCCGAGGCGTTCCTGGGCCAGCCCTGGGCCGCCTGGGTCCGGGAGGCCGCCCTTCCGCACACGCATTGCGCCGCCCCCCCGCACAGTAAGGGCGCCCGCCGCACACAAGGACCGGCCAGGCGGGGCGGCGGGTGGGGTGGGGGGCAACCGAGGCGCCCCTCTCCCCGGACACGCACATGCGATGCAGCCCAGCGGGGTGGATGCGAGCGAGCGAGGGAGGGAGGGAGCTTGCATGCCCTGCCGCCTCTTCTCCCCCAGCACACCACCGACCCAATGCATTGCACTTGCCTTGCATTGCACAGACCCCCATGGCACTGGGGTTTGCTCCCGCCCCCGTCACCCAGTTGCATGGAGACCCACCCACCCATGTGTGCGGGTGGTGCGCTGTGCCCGGCCGGTACTGTCCTGCTGGGCTCCTCCGGCTGCAGGAGAGGAGGAAGATGCTGTCTGGGTGGCTGGCTGTCAGAGGGACGGGGGGAGGGGCAGGAGAATGCCGTTGCATTTGGGGAGGGGGTTGGGGGGGCGATCTGGGCCAGGGTGCGGAATGAGGAGGCAGGAAGGATGCTTGGTGCCTGGTTGAAGGCTGCCCGGGGGATGGATGCTCCTGCCTGGCAGATGCAGCGATTGTTGCATCTTGCCTTTTTGCAGCCGCTGGCTAGCGGAGCACCCTTTAACTCTTTAGCGCTCTCGTCGGATACAGCGGCCTCTGCCTCTGCTCTCCCTTGACTTTTGCTTCTCTTCTGCAGGTATAGAGCTAGAAGATGCTGGAAAAGAGGGTGGAAAAAGCAGGGAGGTGATGAGGCTTAATAAAGAAGGTAAGGAAGGGGCCAGGGGTCTGACCATATGTTATTGTACCTTGCTCTCCGCTTGGCTCTGGTTAGAGAGCTCAGGGGTTTTTTGTTTTTGTTTTGCCAAGTATGGCTGGGGCGTCACAACCATGTGGATGCTATTGAATCTAACCACAAACAAGGCTTACTGGGCCTATGTGTTGAGATAGTTCCATGTATGAATATTCAGTACTTGCATGGTTCTCTTCAGCTTTTGTTTTATAAGAAACTGGCTATCCCATTATTAATTTGAGACAGTGCTGTGTTTTAAATATGCAAGTAGGTACACACTTATATCTGCTCATCTGCATCCAGGCTAGTCAGCTTTTCATATTCTTTTTACTAACTTATTCTGTAGCTGAAAAGGCAACAGCTGAATCAAACAATCACATAGTTTTACTTCTAGTGTTGCTGAAAACAGGTCTGTCATAATAACCAGATGTTGGATCAATGTTCAACATAAGCTTTGATTTTCATGATGATAAAGCTGTTGGTGCACAGAGGTGCAGTGCATAGTGAGTATTTAAGTTTTGGGCAACTTTTCAAACTAAATGAGCATTTTTGACATTTGTAAAGAAGCATACATAAATTGTAATTCAGAGAATTGTTAATATGGCACCAGGTTTGTGAGCATGTGTGCAACTTACGAGTGAGTGAAGTTGGCAAACAAGCCTATACTTTCTATCAAGGAAGAACTAATGACTGCAGACAGTTCCTATTGACAGATTTGTTTTGTAATGTGATCCATAGACTTATCAGCAAGCATTTGTCAGATTTTATGTACATTGAAGAAGCTGCGTGGGTTCATGATGGCATGAGCAAGGGTTTGACACACTCTTTTAGCAGAACTGAAACTAACTAGTGTGTATGTTGTAGAAAAGCACTGTATTTTTGGAACTTGATAGGACAAGCTAATGGCTAGATCTTGTTAACTAATGTGCTGAGACAAAACTTCATCAAGATCAGGCATGTAGATTCCAGGACCATTGAAGGTGGATAGCTCATTCTGCCATGATGGTGCAGGTGGCGAACTCTGGCCCAAGCACAGAAGCAGAATGAGCCAGGGGTTTCTCCTTTTCCACTCTACTGAGCTGTGCAAGGGCTATTTGTTTTAAGTGGACGTGTGGGAATGAGTGAGAATAAGCTTTTTAAGTGGCACCTGTCAGCATATTCTTAAGTGTTTTTACTCAGAGGTAAAGCTATAAATCTAATTGTGCCTACTCAAAAGCAAGTCCTCTTGAATTTAGTGGGGCTTCCTGTCAGGTAAATGCAGGTAAGGATTATAATCTTAGTTCTGCTGATGGTGTCCGTACGATGACATTCTAAGGGTACATTTCTATTAGCGCTGAACTGGGAGTCAGCCCCATTAAATATTGTGAGGCTTACATTCCCAGGCTTGCACACCGCATGCCATTTATCTGCCCTGAAGCCAAGAACAGTAAATTAACTCTATTACACCCTTTTGAGTTTTTGTGGTACTAGGAGGCTTTCGGAAGGGGCAGCAATGCTCCACCAGCAGATTAGGATATATAATTATTTACCTTGAAAGAAAAATTCAACTCCAAGTATAAATACATCAGCTTCTAATAAATCTTAACACAAGTCCAGGACCAATATTATTAATTATTTTCAGTATCACAAGCATACGTTTGGGGGATAGTTAGGTTTTAATAACATTTTGTAATATTGCTGTTGCCAGGATATATCATAAATTCAAATTAATCCCCCTCCCAAATTATATCAGACTGAGCTGAAAATTCTCTCACGATAACTGCCTCCAGATGTACCTCAGAAAATTCCGTTGTAGAACCACCTGGTCCGTAGTGTGGTCCATAGGAGGACACTTGAACTGTAGCATAAACGTTGCAGGCTAAAAATGTTCTCCAATTTTAAAAATAGAGTTAAATATGTCTCCTTGTTCAAATCCTCACATATATTAACTGAACTTATTTCCCAGGAAGTGTGCTGTGCGGCTGCTTTGAATTGCTTGATGACCCTCAATATGAAGATTAATGTAATATTTCGATAACTGAGATAATACAGTAGAAGGGAAGACCGAGAACTTAGTGGATGAATGTATTTTGCACTAGTTTGTATATAGACAGGGTCATTGAGCTTGCCGCAGTTTCAGCTCCTGTATGACGTGAGTCTTTAAAAACAGTAGTGTTTTTTTATATTTGTTGTAGAGTTCATTCAAGATGCGCTACTTCCTGAAGCAGCTTTTCTGCATGAATCTAGTGAACTGAGAGGTACGCCCCAGGGATATTCCTTGACATTGCAAAAGCCCTTGGCTCACATTCTGCTGTAATGGCTCCCCTAAAAATATTGTTGCTTCTGCGATGAAACTGGCCCCTCCATAGTTATTTCTTAGGGAGGTGGAAACTTTATGCTTTTAAAACACAGTGCAATTACTAAATTCAAATTAAACCTGTTATGATGTAAACATAACATATTAAAAGTTTACTTTTAGCTGTAGTATATTCCTAGCTTATTTTAGGCACCCCCTTTGTCGGGCCTAAACTGAAAAGTTTCCTTTCTGCACAATATAATCTGCTGCAACCTGCAGGCTCTTGTTTTCATTGTTTGTAACTGATGGCAGCTTTTTGAAAAGGGGTTGTGGTTGTGGTTTGCTTAAATGTTGATTCTTGATTTAGTACCTGAATAGTTTAGCCAAGGAATCTATGTGAGAACGAAAAGTGTTTGGCTGGCAAAGTTCTGTTGCTGGGGTCCCTCAACACCAATGTTAAGCATTTATCCTGTGTGAGAGAGCAGAGTAATGCCATGTTTTCTGATACCGTCATAGCTGTTGATGTACCGTATTTTTTGCACCATAACACTCACTTTTTTCCTCCTAAAAAGTAAGGGGAAATGTCTGTGCGTGTTATGGAGGGAATGCCTACGGGTGGCATGCCTACGGATTTTCCTCCTCTAAAAACTACGGGCGTGTTATGGTCGGGTGCGTGTTATAGAGCGAAAAATACGGTACCTCATTGTCGGCATTTGCCTCCTAAAGTAACATGCCTTCAGGCTGAGCCGTTGAATGGCGTGCATGAAGGTCCAGTTGTCAAAATGAGCTTTGGTTATACTTGTTGTTTGGTTGGAGAATAACTTTAATCTACAGTATTGGATAAGCGAGGCTTTCAAATTGAGAACTACTCTTTGTACTCTCTGTGGTTTAGACCACAGCACCACCCACATCCCTTTTTGTACTCTCTTAGCGTCTACCATTGTGGCACTAGGCTCTCTCGGCATCAGAAGGGTAGCAGAAGACTGCCTAGACACAGCTAGAAATACTACCGGGATGGGTGAGCAACTTCGCTTGGCTATCTTGCAGTTTATCTCACAGCTTACTGTAATATCAGTTTCTGGGGGTCGGGTCCCCAGATCCCAGAACGGCACCAGATGCTGTCCATTTGACATCTTGATCTTACGGCGATATTAAGCAGCTATAAAGTGCTTTTAGAGCACACTTCACGTCAGTTCTCAGCGAACTGAGGATTTCATTTTATTATGGATATCTTCATTTGGCAAGTGGTAGGATGCTGAGAAATACTGCCTTCACTTGGACTAGGGACCTACTGGCTTACATTCTTGGGCTGCGGTCTGGTGCACATTTATTTGAACACAGTGGGATTTAATTATGAATAAACATGCACAGGACTTCCTCATCAGCTGTCTTTCATCATTAGCTATTTTTCACTGTCTGGGGTAACAAACCCATTTCGAAGGTGGCAGGGAGTACAGTGGTACCTTGCTTTACAACCATAACCCGTTCCGGAGGTCTGTTTGTAAACCAAAACAGGTTGTAACCCAAGGCACGCTTTTGCCAATGGGGCCTAAAAAAAAAAAAATGTTCATAATCCAAAAAAAAATGGGCTGTAATCCAAAAAAAGTTTGCAAACAGGGACACACACTTGACGTGTTTGTAATCCAAAATGTATGCAAACCAGACTGTTTGCAAAACAAGGTTCCACTGTATTTTGTGTAGTCCCTTCTGCTCAGGAGCAATGCTGTGCTGCCACTTAGTGAGGCAGGGTAAGGCAGGTGGTGGGGTGAAACTGGGGCTCTGCGAGCACACTGGCAGAGCCAGTCCAGTACTCACACCTGTGCAGCCTCAACCTTGCAGCCTTGCTGCCCCACCCCTGCCCTACTAAGTGGTAGTGGTTATTCTGTTGGTTGGGAGGATCGCGGAATAATGCCTCCTGCTCTTGCTTCTTCTTGTACGTTGATGTTATCACACACCACAAGGGACACTGCCTGTCAGTCTTAGAGCTCAGAGTTCTGACTTGGTAGCAAATGTGTGAGGTCCATGGGGCTTGGCTGTCAGCACTGGCGGAGGAAGAGGAGTGTGTGGGGAGCTGTCCCCCCACCCGCTTTGGCGCCACGCCCCCAGGACAAACACCACGCCCTTGTGGGCGGCGCGCAATGCCCCCGAGACACACGCCTGAAGCTCCGCCACTGGCTGTCAGTACAGTCTAGGGAGCAAGGATAGGCTGGCTTGCGCAGTTCTGCTTTAGTAAAGAGTTGCTCTGATTAGAATTATACCGCAAACAGGTTATATATAATAGTCCTTTCAAAATATCTATTTAAGACATTTACATACCACTTAGTTATTTGCATTTCTGAGTGGTGGATATAAAAACAATCCACGGAAAAAGGAACACTAAAACAACACCTAAATTATCATAAAATTGAAGTACTGTAGTATCTTGACTGGGTGTTGTTGTTTTTTAAGCAGACCATGTGCTTGAATATATTGTTAAAATATGTTGCTGCACAACACTGAAATGTATTATAATAATTTAAATATTAAATGTTTTTCTTGCATTAAAGAATCCAGAGCCTTGTTCTTTTGGGAAATAAAGCTTGGGGAACAGAGACCTCATCCCAAGAGCACTGTGTGCTTAAGTCTCTTTGATACAAACGTAATCTGTGCACTAAATTTGCTTGTTTCGGTGCAATAGCATTCATTGCCCATGCAATCTCTTCAAACCACCCAGTGGTTGAAAAACAGTTTGTACAGAATCTGACTGGCTAATATGTGGAAATAACTGTGAGTGTGTAAGTGGTCTACTCCCATATGCAGTGTCATAGTGGAGGAACTATGGCTCCTAAAAGATTACAGTAGCTACTTCATTGAAAAGCAACTCCCTGTTTCTTGCACATCTGCTCCCGGGAAGAAGCCACTATGTACCTTCTGTAAGTGCCACTTCCGATGTTAACACTATTCACATGAGTATACTGCCTGCATGAGCAGCTTTTGCAGTCAGTTGCAATGCGGGAAAAAGTGATACTTGGCATGTATATCGCACTTTGAAATGTTCAAAATAGTAGGAAGGGTCATTGGTTGGGAGAGCTTTGCATACAGTTGTTCCCAAGTTTGTTCCCTGGCACCTTTAGGGTAGGCTGGGAGAGATCATGCCTTAAATCATGTCAGTGGTCCAGTTCACATGTACCACTAAGCCAAACCATGGCTAAGCATGAACACACGCACTGTAGTTACAGTAAAAAATTGCAACTGCTTTGCTGCTCCCTCCTTGTCTTGTTACCTGGAGCTAAGCCGTAGTTTGGCTTAGCATTACATGCAAACTGAACCATCGCAGACGGTACTGACCAAGAAGGCACAGTGATCTTTGTGTAAGGGAACTTTCAGTGTTTTTGTAGTACAGGCAATCCTTGTTTGGTGAAGGGGTTCTGTTCCAGACCTCTGTGTGTGTAAGCCTGCTCCATCCCTTTTCATGACGTCTTTATGATGTTTTGGGGCTACTTTCTGAGTTCTGAGCTGTGCGCATGTGTGTGATCGTTCGTCCTTCGGAGTTGCCTGTAATCCTTACAGTGTTATCTTAGGTCGCCTCCAGACGACCCGCTTATTGAACATTTCATACTGATTTGTTTGCACAAGGTTTGTGGGGAGGTTAGATGATGTTGGCTATTTATTGAGTATTTGTTCTGATTTGTTTTCAGAGAGGTTAGACAATGTTCTGTCAAGTAAGTGTTATCTTCCCACTTTCCAATTCTTTTCCCTGTCACTTTTCTTACAGCAAAAAGTCCAGTGAGGTGGTGGTGGCTACAGACGGATTTGTTCTGCAAGAACACTGAATCAACTTTAATCATGTAACCTGAATTTCTAGGTGTGATTGAATCCCACCTGAAAACGGCAGCAGTCTGGAAGCGCCCTTATAAATCATTATAATCATGTTAGGTCTGTCAGTATTATTCCTATATTTTAGATGATGGGGTGGAGGCTGAAAACGATGACTTGTTGTCTAGGGTTGCCTTCACAAGTTTCAGGAGTGTCCCATCCCTTAGCCATTATGCCACACAACGGTGTGTGAATCAACTCTTACATTGTGGTGTTTTGCAGCGATACTTTTAGTAAGTGCATATGGAGCAGATGCTTGTGGGTTTTAGTTGTTAGGGGATTTGATCATGAATGAAAAGAAATCTTTCTCACCTAGGTGATTCTTTGGAATGAAGCTTACCAATACGAGGAAACCTTGCATACGCGTCATAGTGTAAGGCAGGGTAGTGGTGATATGATTTAGGATTAGTGTTAGGGTTAGCTGTGCATTTGCTGTATTTGTAGCACTTCACTTGAGAAATTCTTTTGACTCAGCGCCGATATTGTTACTGAACCTCTGTGTCTGGAGTGGCAGAAACTGGCTCGTTGGCTTTGATGCTGTGAGTGGGGGAACCAAATAGGCATCTCCTGCTGGCTTCTTCAAGGCTGGAAGAGCTTGATTGATCTTTGTAAAACATCTTGAAAAAGAAGAAAGTAGTTCAGTTCTGTGTTGAAGGGAAACGTCTAATGTATTTTTTCAGCATGTTGCATGTCATTTATTGGGGGACCGAGATCTCCCAAGATCAACCTGGCCCTTATAATATGCAAGTACACTGTGTGAATAAATTCTCATTATTTGAAGTTAGAGGCTGAGGCTGTCTCCTTTCCCTAATAGTCTTGAGCAGAATAATT
This sequence comes from Podarcis liolepis, assembly GCF_965112155.1. NCBI lineage: Eukaryota > Metazoa > Chordata > Lepidosauria > Squamata > Lacertidae > Podarcis > Podarcis liolepis. Next base: position 67,874,312 of record NC_139562.1, read on the forward strand.
GCTCTTTGTCGTTCCCTTTTTCTTGAACAATACTATTTCATCTGCTACTTTAAGAAAATTTAGGTTTTCCCTGTTGCAGAGTATTGGTTGGTTTGCACATAGCGCAAATCATGGCTAAGTGTGAATGTGTGAGATTATTATAAAATAAAATCCGCAAAAGAAAGATTATTATAGCACCATGTAAGAAACCAGAACTCTGATCCTCCAGTGCAACAAATGCAAACTATAGATTACTCTGTAGTGACTCATTAAAATTTGGCATGTTAAAACTCAGGCCTCCCTATTACTTACTGTGTTCACTATGCATCTGTTGAGATAGATGTTGCATAGTTGGCCAATGGGCAAGATAAAGGAAGACAGAAATTTCCATTCAGCAGTGAAGGATGTGGGAGAGAGAATGGATGAATCCTTGTGCTTGCAGTAAAAAATTCTTATGCTTGAAGTTAGAACCCTCAAAATTTCCAGAGAACAAAGAGATATCCAGGACATGTTGAGCCTTTTAGGCACTTCTGTCTTACATTGTTAACTTTGAGCAAAACAAATTAGACTCTCACGTAAACAGCTAGTGTATCTTAACTCCCCTGCGCCATTTCTGCAGAATAACCCATGGGTTCCCTTCCCATCCCAACTGAAGAACATGCAGCTTGTTTGGCAGACTTGAAATGTGTCCTTCTGAATGTGAAATTGTATTCTATGAAGCAGGAGTGGGAAACCTGTGGCCCTCCAAATGTTGCGTCCCCAACTTACATCACCCCCAGCCAGCATGGTCAATCAATTGGGATCATGGGAGTTGTAGTCCAGCAGTGTCTGGAGGACCACAGGTTCACTATTGCTTATGGAAGACAAATGTGGAGAGAAATTCCATCAAATACAAATTCCGCCTCTACTAATTAAACCATTAGTAGTGTTGTTGTTGTTGTTGTTGTCGTCGTCAGTGAAGCCTAACATTTAGGTATGAAAGCACACTATTTGAAAGTTAGTGATAGATGGAGGAAAATATTTTTAAGGTTCCATGCTCATTGAACACTTTGGTTCAGTTCACAAGCTTTTACTTTGTCCATCTTGAGCAAAACTTTAATAAGACAGAATATGTTGGATTTCTTTTACAGCGAGAAAATTCAGTTTATCTTCATATGTTGCTGCCTTCCAGTGGAACTTATTTTAATTTTTGTTGCTTTTGAGACAAAATTCATTCCAGGTCTCATTTATGACGTACAATTGTTTCACCTATAAGGCGTGTGGTTTTTTACATATAGGTGTTTTACCTATATGGCATATGATTGTTTTACCTATAAGGTTGATGATCACATAGTTGGAAATAGATTTCAGTGGAAAGACACAAAGCATGGTGAAGCCTTGCCCTATTGCCACAGAATAGCCTATCGGTTACTAAATGATTAGTACAATACCCTGTACAACTCTGAAAGTAAAGTCTGAAATATTGCATGTGGCTGCTGTTGGTTACTGCTATTCCTTGCAGCCTTTACAGGTGTATGGGGTGTTGGGAGAGGGGTAGTACCTCTGGTAGAGGACAGGTTGTGCTTCTTCTGGGGTATTTCATCCACCTTTGGTCCCTACCCTGTGCTCAGCTCTCACCTGTAGCTCCTCGAAGCTCATTCGACAGCATTGTACAGTGGTGCCCTGCAAGACGAATGCCTCGCAAGACGGAAAACTCGCTAGACGAAAGAGTTTTCCGTTTTGGAGGTGCTTCGCAAAATGAATCTCCTATGGGCTTGCTTCGCAAGACGACAATTTCTTGCGAGTTCCTGCTGGCTTTCCCCCCCCCCCCTTTTTCTAAGCTGCTAAGCCGCTTATCAGCTGCTTAGCTAATAGCGCTAAGCAGCTTATCAGCTGATCCGATCAGCAGATAAGCCGCTAAAAGCCTCTAAAAGCCGCTAATAGCGCTAAGCCTCTTATCAGCTGATCCGATCAGCAGATAAGCCGCCAAAAGCCGCTAATAGCGCTAAGCCGCTTATCAGCTGATCCGATCAGCAGATAAGCCGCTAAAAGCCGCTAATAGCGCTAATCCGCTAATCCTTCAATGGGCTTGCTTCGCTAGACGAAAAAAACCGCTAGACGAAGAGAATCACAGAACGGATTCTTTTCGTCTTGCGAGGCACCACTGTACCCTGGGAACGGCTTCTACTAGCTGGATAAACCAGATGAAGCTAGCTGATAGGTCTCAAACCCTCGGTGAGTTAGGGATTTGCCCTGCATGCAGAGTCAAACTCCAGTGGATCGCTTGGACAAGACCAGTAGTGGGTCCAACGGTCAAGGGGCTAGTTTCTGTACGTGCTGTAGCAGGAAGTGAGGGGCAGATGAGGCTTGTCAACCTGGGAAGGTAGCCCATCTAGGAAAAGGAATGTCCTCTGGGAATGCAACACATTCACTCTTGATTCTCCTGTTCAAATTATAAGATGGGTGATGTCATGTCCAAATATGCTGCTGATGACCCAGCTGTGTATCTCATGGCCTGACGGAATATCCCTGCGTGGATACATCAATTTTCCTTGTACAAACTCGGCATGTGGAAGACAGAGGAAGTGATAATTGGGAGAGGGTGATGACACGAGCCTTTTCCTTCCCGCTTTGGTTCACAGTGGAGGCAGGAAATGGATAATTAATTTGGCCATATCTTTAATACAGAAGCTTGAATACATGAACTTTTTCTTCCCTTGGTACTGTTTGCATAAGCTTTACCCATATGTTTATCAGGCTGCCTCTGGCATAGCTTTCCATGGCATAGACTGCTCTGGCACCCTGCTTTTTCAGTAACGTCTTATGTGGGCTTCCAGTAGCGTTTTTTTATCACACGCACCTTGTTCTGGACCTATCTCCGTGGCTGCTTCTGCCCGCCTAGGCAACTCGGTGTAGCAATGGTAGTTGCTGTTTTTGTATGTTCTCTGGAAGTTCCAGCTGTTACAGTGACTAGACTGCTGGCAGTGTGTGGGCAGACGGCTGACGGCATGTGGCACTTCTGCAAGAACATTTACATTGGCTGCCCATATGTTGCCAGGCCAGTTTCAGGTTATTCTCCGTCTTACAGAGGCCCAACTAGCTTCAGCCGGAAGTTGGGCATTAACCTTTTAGCAGAGATTCAGCAGGCATCCTTGCTTTTCACTTCCAGGCATCTCTTGAATAGGTTTCTGTGCCGATAGGCCTTTTGATTTTTGAATTTTATTGTTATTCATGTTTTTATACTATATTTTATGCTGCTTTTATAATTAAGTGTTTTAAAGTGTTTTAAATTTGTTGTTAGCCGCCCTGAGCCTGGTTTTTGAACCGGGAAGGGCGGGGTATAAATAAATTATTATTATTATTATTATTATTATTATTATTATTATTATTATTATTATTTGCCGCTCTTTAATTAGCCAGTTACTTTAATTCACATTGTTTTTAATACTGTTTTATGTTTTATCATTGTTCCCTTCCCCAATATCTTACAGTATGGTGGCACAGAAATACTTTTATAAATAGATAAATATATATGGCATTTCACAAAGAAGAAGTTGACTCTAAGGGGTCTGCAATCTGACACAAAGGTAACGGGGGGGGGGGGAATCAAGTGGGAAAATAATACAGGATGAACTTCGGTTTTGCATGTTTCATCTTTTTTATGGTAGGGTTTTGAAACAAGGGGCATAAGTTGAGTTTGAAGTAAGTAAGGGTGAGGTCTTACAGGTGGTATTGAAGTTGATTCCAGGCTGTAAGTGTAGGAAGAGAGAAAGACCAGAATCTGCATCAGCTGCTTGCAGAGTGGTGGACTGAATATAAAGTAGCACAACCTTTTCAGGACTCTGGAATGGGATTGTGTATTGTGTTCTACAGTTATCCCCTGGTATTTGTCTGGCTTGGGTGCTGGTTGTTTGGGGATCCTGAAATCACACCGTACCATGGTGTTTGACCCGCTTTGTTGTAGCGCAGAGGTGGCCTCGTGTCTGTTATACTTTTTGCCCAGAAAAAATTACACACACCCCCTTGTACCTTGGTTTACAGACGCTTCAGGTTACAGACTCTGCTAACCCAGAAATAGTACCTCGTGTTAAGAAATTTGTTTCAGGATGAGAACAGAAATCGCGCGGTGGCAGCGGGAGGCTCTATTAGCTAAAGTGGTACCTCAGGTTAAGAACAGTTTCAGGTTAAGAATGGACCTCCAGAACGAATTAAGTTCTTAACCCAAGGTAAAAAGATAACGGGACCCCTGACCATTAGGTCCAGTCGTGACCGACTCTGGGGTTGTGGCGCTCATCTCACTTTATTGGCCGAGGGATCCGGCGTACAGCTTCCAGGTCATGTGGCCAGCATGACTAAGCCGCTTCTGGCGAACCAGAGCAGCGCACGGAAACGCCGTTTACCTTCCCGCTGGAGTGGTACCTATTTATCTGCTTGCACTTTGACGTGCTTTCGAACTGCTAGGTTGGGGGAAGAGCAGGGACCAAGCAACGGGAGCTCACCCCATCGTGGGGATTCGAACCACGACCTTCTGATCAGCAAGTCCTAGGCTCTGTGGTTTAACCCACAGCGCCACCTGCATCCCCTTAACCTGAGGTACCACTGTAATTAAGGCTCATTTTTCTCAGTGCAGCTGTCATGTGAACCAGACCCTAGCCTATTTTTTTCAGTCTTAGTTGTTTGGTTAAAGTTGTTACTGACACAACTGTGGCAGCTGGATATGATGGGATGATAGTCGAAAACATCTGGAAGGGACCAGGTTGGTGGAGGCTGGTGTGGCAGCCTCCCAGTTGTGTTTATTTCATGAATTGGTGCTTCTGAAATTACACCTTGCGTGGTTTCTCATATTTTGCTTTCTTGCGAGGATTCTGATGAATGTGTATTTAAGCCTTCAAACTGCACCACAACCCTTGCTGTGTTGCTTCTTTGCTTTGGTTATCGATTGTGTCACACTGCATTTTCACAGAAACTGTAAAAAGATGCCAGGTATGAGAATCTGATGTATAATAACTGGTTCCTTGTTATATTTTCATGGTGAATCTAGTGGAGGAATGATGTATGAACACTGACTTTCTCTCCCTTCATGTGGATCAAGGTTGTAACTACTCTGTGTGTCCTTAAAACTTTGAGGGAGGGGTGCAACTTGGGTTATAGTAAGAATGTTGGCATACAGTGGTGTAATAGGTATGAGTTACTCGTGCGTAAACTGGTGCCTTTCTCGGTTAATTTGCCTTGTTAAACCTTTCTGACTGCACAGCCCCTTCTCATCGTGGCTGCCTCAGTCACTGGCAGAATCCGTCAGTGGGCGTTTCTTGAACCTCTTCCAACATAAAAGTTGTTTGACACCCAGTCTCCTCCTCCTCTCACTGCGCGGGAGTCTTCTGCGCAGGGAAGGTGTGGGTAGCGGAGGACCTGGGCTCTCCTCACTGATGTCCAGTGAAGAGTCCTGGAGCCCTCTCTCCACTTCCCCCGTCTGCCTCCCTTTATCCCTGGTGTTGCGCTGATTGGCTTCCCCCTCTACTGAGCTGTTTCTCCCCCTGCTGCTGGGTCCTTCGCCAGCATCATCTGGGAGCCTCCCCTTCGCCTCTCGCTCCGATGTCAGTTCCCTGACAAGTGGGTTAACAGGTTCCCCTTTGTCTGGCAAAGAGGACTCTGGTGTTACAAAAGATGAGTGCCCCAGGGAAAGTATTGCTTCTTACCACTGCTGTGAAGGGAGAATTGGCCATGCCACTAGAAATAATGTTTTTGTTTGTTTTATTCTTTTGGGTTGTTGTGGTTTTTTTTGTCACTTTCCATCTCTTTGTGCTTTGCTATAAGGTGATGTTCTACTGAACAGGCTTTGCTGCTGGGACAGAGACAGAAAAACGGCCAAGATATGAGAGCTAATTTATATGAGGGAAACATTTTAAACAATCCCAGTGAAAGATTCCCAGAAAACTATATAAAATATTGCTTACCTGAAGTTATAGTTTGTGTTTTTGAAGGCAACCTTAATGATATTTATAAATTTAGGCTGAAGTGGACAATACTTAAGACATAACCTGCTGATTTTTTAAAATAAAGTATTAATTGCTCCCTTTTTTCAAATAAAAAGAACTAAAACTTCCTTAAGGCAATTCGAATATCATGACAATAGAAACAACTGGATAAATGAAAACAGAAAACAATGGGAAAATTTAAAGTGTCTTTAAAGTACAGGAGAATAAGAAGGTTCTGTTTTTATGCACAAATGCAAGTAATGAGATAGACACTAGCCCACGGGTAGGCAAACTAAGGCCTGGGGGCCGGATCCGGCCCAGTCGCCTTCTAAATCCGGGGAATCAGCATGTTTTTACATGAGAGGAATGTGTCCTTTTATTTAAAATGCATCTCTGGGTTATTTGTGGGGGGATAGGAATTCATTCCTGCCCCCCCCATATAGTCCGGCCCCCCACAAGGTCTGAGGGACAGTGGACCGGCCCCCTGCTGAAAAAGTTTGCTGACCCCTGACTAGCCATTTGCATGCAGGGACATGCTAATACAGAGCATGTCCTCCAGCCGTGGGTGCTGCTGGTCTTACTTCACTCAGTAAAGGGATGTGGAGCAAGGCCTCATCCGGTAACGTCTAAGGAGTGGAAAGGTTGGCATATATGCTCATCCCAGGTCCTTTAGGAATTTCAGCTAAAGTTCCATTCGAGACCCCTCAGATCTGGACCAATATCGGTCAGTGTTGATTTGCCAACCCTGCAGTGGTTGGCAGCCCTTGAGGTCTCAAATTTCAGTGATGCCAAAAAAAAATTGCCCCATGCCTCTCACGCAGCATTCTAAATCATATTTGTGGTGTCCTCTGCAGTGCCTGCGAGGCTCTGCACCCAATGCGACTAAACAGTGTAAAGGTAAAGGGACCCCTGACCATTAGGTCCAGTCATGGCCGACTCTGGGGTTGCGGCGCTCATCTCGCTTTATTGGCCAAGGGAGCCGGTGTACAGCTTCCGGATCATGTGGCCAGCATGACTAAGCCGCTTCAGGCAAGCCAAAGCAGCGCACGGAAACACCGTTTACCTTCCCGCCAGAGCAGTACCTATTTATCTACTTGCACTTTGACGTGCTTTCGAACAGCTAGGTTGGCAGGAGCAGGGACTGAGCAACGGGAGCTCACCCCGCCGCGGGGATTTGAACCGCCGACCTTCTGACTGGCACGTCCTAGGCTCTGTGGTTTAACCCACGTTCCCCTAAATCTGACTGCCTGCAGCCAGTTCCCAGTGTTAAATGCACAGGTGAATTCTGCTGTAGCTGCAGCTTCCAGACAGAACACTGTACAGTAATCAGCTAGATCAGGGGCTCCCAAACTGTGGTCTTTGGTCGAGTTTCATTCAGGTGATCTGTGACATGCGGGTTGGTTTGTGGCTGCAGATAGTAGACAGCACATCTTATACGCATTGTAATTCCACAGAATTCAAGGTGTAATTGCTAGGACAGGCAGAAAAATCATAAAGCGGTCCAGCAAGCCGTTTTCAAATGGTTCGTGGTCTTGGTGGGGAAGTAGGAACCGCCAAGCTTAGATAGCCTACTTCTCTATTTTTTGTTATGATATAGTCTGAAAATTATTTAATTCCCCCTCTGCTTTCTTTTAGGAAAGCAATGAATTTTTAATTCTAGTCATTTAATTCTATTCATTTCTGCATTTGTGATCACACTTTCTACAAGGTGCTGTGGAGACAGGTTAATGCTAATACAGCAACTACAGCAGCTATTTTATAGGACATAACAGGACTCCTAGTGTCTATGTTTCTCTCTCTCTTTCTCTCTCTCTGACTACTGTGTAGAAGAGAACACGAAGCTACTTACTTGCAGTCTGGTATTCTTGGTGTGCTACACCCGTGTACATCAGGTTGCTAGTACAGTGGATGCTCGGGTTGCGAACCTGATACGTGCGGGAGGCACGGTCGCAACCCACAGTGCCACGTCTGCGCATGCGCGGGTTGCGATTTGGCGCTTTGCGCATGTGCGACCGCCGAAACCTGGAAGTAACCTGTTGTGGTACTTCCGGGTTTTGGCGCGTCCATAACCCCAAAAAACGCAAACCTGAAGTGTCTGTAACCCGAGGTGTGACTGTATTGTTGTTAATTACATTTGTATAGTGTCCTTCATCCAAAGAACACAGAGTGGTTCGCAGCATAAAAACACAAAATGAGAACACAAAATACACAATAAAACAAAAACCAACCAATAACCACCCCCTCCGACAAGCACATTTAAAAAGCCGTAGAATGTTAATAACCCAAAGACCTGGTTTTAGAAAAATGTTTTCGCCTGGCGCCTAAAGAGATGTAATGAAGGTGCCAGGTGAGCCTCCTTGGGAGCCACTGCAGGAAAGGCCCATTTTCATGTTGCCACCCTTCAGACCTCTCGTAGGGGAGGCACGCGAAGAAGGGTCTCCGATGATGATCGCAGGTTGGTGGCAGGCTAAGTGGTTGCTTGGCCCACCCTGCTTATGGATTCTCAAAAGATATGGCATTTATCTTAGGGAGCTGACGTAATTGTCTATAAAAACAAAGATCGAAACTGAATACTGGCCAACGATAATTGGACATGGATGTAACGTTACATCAGTCTGCAGCAGAGGAGGGAGATGGGATGCAGGGCCACTCCGTCAGAACAGCTGGCAGGCCAGCATCTTTTGGTTCCTCCTCTCCTTGAATCTTTCCATCCCGGCTGGTAATTGGAACAACTTGCAATTAAGAACTGGAACCTGAGTTCGCTTATTTCCTAGCTCAGTTGGTTAAAGCATGGTGCTGATAACGCCAAGGTTGCAGGTTCAATCCCTATAAGGGACAGCTGTATATTGCTGCATTGCAGGGGGTTGGACTAGATCAGTGATAGCCAAACTCGGCCCTCCAGCTGTTTCAGGACTACAGTTCCCATCATCCCTGACCACTGGTCCTGTTAGCTAGGGATGATGGGAGTTGTAGTCCCAAAACAGCTGGAGGGCCGAGTTTGGCCATACCTGGACTAGATGAACCTCAGGGTCTCTCCCAACTCTTATGATCCATTTTCTTTTGCCATGTCTTTTTAGACTGTAAGCCTGAGGATAGGGACTTCTTTCTTTCTTTCTTTCTTTCTTTCTTTCTTTCTTTCTTTCTTTCTTTGTAAGCCACTCCGGGAACCTTTTCTGATGAGGAGAAGGATAAAGCATGATTTTAAAGTAAATGTATTTACAGGAATCAGTCGTTTCCAATTGAATCAGAGGTGAACTGGATCAAAAAGGGGACGATGTAAAGAAACGTTACTTTCTTCCATCGGAAACAAGATTTATTTGCTGGAGTGGTTGCAACATTGTTGCAACATGTTATTTCCTGAGCCCTGCGATGTGTTGTTTACTCCTCCATTTTCTCAATCACTTAATTTATATTCTCCTTTGGACTGCTCCAGAGGCCATGCCTGCACCACAAGAACTTGTTATTTAGTGTGGGCGCTGTACATTTACATTGGCTTACTTGTCTGTTAGTTTCCTAAACTTCAGAAGCGCCATATCTTGGTACAGCATCTGTTCTACATGCAGAAGGTTCCAGGTTCGAACCCTGGGCGTATCCCTGCTTTAGGGTTGCCATATGTCCAGATTTTTCTGGACACGTCCAGGATTCAAACAACAAAAATAGCATCCAGGGGGAATGTTTTAAAAAGGTCAAAATATCCGGAGATTTGGGAGTGCAAAAAGCTGTACCCTGGAAGTGGAAGTGACCAGGCACCCGCCTCTTCAGGTGCTGGAGTTCCTGTTTGCCAGGAATTCCAGAGTCTCTGGGAATGCAGAGCTAGGGCTGTGCCGGCATCGCAAGAGCCCTTTACGCTGCCTTGTCAACATCAGGCATGCTTTGGGAAGGTGCTCCTAGTCTACCGGCAAAAGTGTTTGCACAGCAGGAGTCCAGGGCAAGGCTTGGATGGCTTAAGGTGGTTCTGGAGATTGTGCAAAAAAACCCATCTTTCCTTACCTGGGCATGCTAACTCATGCGAGAGAGAGAGAGAGAGAGAGAGAGAGAGAGAGAGAGGGAGTTACTGCCATCACATTGCCATTAAGTGTAGCCCAGCCTTTCTCAGCATCTGTGGTCCAGATGTTGGACTACAATTTCCATCATGGTGGGAGTTGTATTCCAACAACATCTGGGCACCCGAGGTTGAGAGACGCTGGGGTAGACAGTGCTGAGCTATACAGACCAGTGACCTGGCTTTGCAGCTTCGTCTTTTCCTCAACTGCTGTATAAAAACAAAACTCCTCAGAAATTATGTTAAATCGTGAATTGCATCATAGATGAGCAGCACCACTTTTTTTAAAAAAAAAGTCCTAATAACAGTGAAATTGGTGAAAAAGCTTCTGAGAACTGGGGTGTGGGTGTGTGTGTCATCTGTGATGTACTCTGGTTTGCATGTGTGATCGGGGAGGGTGTTCATACTTTCTATTGTACGGAGAATTCATAACTGAGAGAACATCTGCTTTTCAAACAACCACAGGTTTGACCACAAAAAGTAGCATACAAAACCAGGTGTTGAGAGTAAGCTGCTGATTCCTAATACAGTGGTACCTTGGGTTACATATGCTTCAGGTTACATACGCTTCAGGTTACAGACTCTGCTAACCCAGAAATATTACCTCGAGTTAAGAACTTTGCTTCAGGATGAGAACAGAATCTTACGGGAGCGGCGCAGCGACAGCGGAAGGCCCCATTAGCTAAAGTGGTGCTTCAGGCTAAGAACAGTTTCAGGTTAAGAACGGACCTCTGGAACGGATTAAGTACTTAACCTGAGGTACCACTGTACTGACACAGAATCATGATTTAAAAAGAGGAACTTCTGGACAGTCATGAGGAATTACTGAAGTGGAAATGCAGGAATCACTTGTCTTTACTGTTGCAATATACAGTTATTAATTCACACATGTGTGTATGAAAGGGTTAATCCAGGCATAGGCAAACTCAGCCCTCCAGATGTTTTGGGACTACAACTCCCACTATCCCTTACCACTGGTCCTGTTAGCTAGGGATGATGGGAGTTGTAGTTCCAAAACACCTGGAGGGCGAAGTTTGCCTATGCCTGGGTTAATCTGAGCTCAGGCTGCAAGTGGGTGGCTCTCAGCAGCCTCTGCTCCCCGCTTCTCATTCTCTTTCTCTTTTTGCTATCTGGAACATGTGGGCATGGCTTCCTGCAAGTAAACTGAATCTCTCTAAAAGGAGATTTCACAGCTTTGCGCAGTGGCAGTATCGTAGCCAATGAGGTTAATCCGAGGCACGATTATTGCTAATTGAAAACTTTCCCCAATACCCCGCCATGACGACTTGAAATATAGTCGGCAATGGCAATAAAAGATAAAAAATAAATAAAATAAAATAAAATAAAAGGAGATTTCACAGCCTGCATATTTGCTCATTCAAAGATTGCATTGTCCTTTTTGTAAGAAAACTTTGTACTTTTATTTTTAAGTTGTTTGGAACCTTTCCCCCCATCTTTATCTACGACCAAGTGTCTGTGATTTATTCTACCCTAAGTATTTTCACGGGGAATATTTGCTTAAAGTGGATTTTTGTGGATGGGGCAGATACAAAATCTAACCAAATTATATGTGCTCAAAGCAATTGCTGTTGTGTTTAACGCTGCTACAAGAGAGTAAGAAATATCTCTTCCAAACCTCTTTCTTCAACAATCACCATGTGATGTTAATCCATTTTGAAAATTTGCTTGCTCATGATGTTATGGTGCTGACTATCTTTGAGTATTATAGAAAATCACAGTATATTATAGCATAAAGTTATGTAGTCCTTTTTGCTCCTGAATAAATAGTTTTGCTAATGTTTTCAATGCTTACATATCCTTTGACCAAGTTCTTGCTGGGGTAGCAAATTTGGGTCTTATGAGAACCACTTTAGACAGTGAGTGAAGGCTCATTTGTTGGTATGAAAAAAAAAGTTTACACATAAGGAACCAGTAAGTTAAGCAGAATGTTTTCCCCTGACGTTCTAGTTTTCCAACAGCAGAGATTCTTATTTACCGTATTTTTCGTCCCATAGGACGCTCCGTCCCATAGGACGCACCTAGTTTTTTGGGGGGGAAATAAAGGAAAAAAATTTTCCCTTTATTTCCCCTCCAAAAGCAGGTCGGGGAAACCGAACCAGGTCGAGGAACAGCGGTATGGCGGCGCTGCGCCTCCCTGCTGTCCCCCGAGCTTGTGGGGTTGGCCGATGTCTGCCCGGCACGAGGGGCGCTCTGCATCAGGGCGCCCCGCCCACCGGGCAGCAGGCTGCTATCCGCAGCGTGGGGAGCCCTGTGGGGAACTCCTGCAGGGCTCCCCACGCTGCGGATGTCTGCCTGGCGCGGGGGGCGCTCTGCTTCAGGGCGCCCCTCGCGCTGGGCAGCAGGCTGCTATCTGCAGCGTGGGGAGCCTTGCGGGGAACTCCTGCAAGGCTCCCCACGCTGCGGATGTCTGCCGGGTGCAGGGGGCGCTCTGCTTCAGGGCGCCCCTCGCGCTGGGCGGTAGGCTGCTATCCGCAGCCTAGACATCCCTGCAGGACCTCCCACAGGGCTGCCTAGGCTGCGGATGTCTTCCTGAAGCCTGGAGAGCGAGAGGGGTCGGTGTGCACCGACCCCTCTCGCTCTCCAAGCTTCAGCAAAAGCCTGCATTCGCCCCATAGGACGCACCCAGATTTCCCCTTCATTTTTGGAGGGGGAAAAGTGCGTCCTATAGGGCGAAAAATACGGTATTGTCTTCTTTGGAATGGGGAAGCATTCAGTTATGTGAGCCCAATTGCAGCCTGAAGTTGTTACAGTCCACGCACGAGGTTACTGTCTTGGTGGGAATCTAAGACTTTTTAGTGATGCGCCAAAAAAATAAAAATAAAAAATAGACAGTTAATCGTCCTGACACCTTAATTGCTAAACCTTGATAGGTCCGCCTCTTTTCCAGCTCTCTTTTAATTATTTGAGGCTACTTAAGCAATCTTTTTAAAATAATTTTTATTAAAGGTTTTTGTTTGTTTGTTACAGTTGTCTCTAATTGCTCACCGAAGGCAGCTAATGGTTCTTTCAATAGCACCATTTCTGGGCAGAAAGGTTTCTGCTGTTGTGCACCAGTAGTTTATGTACAGGATGAGAAACTTGTTAACTTTGAGGGTGGTCACCTGGCTTCAGTGTGCTCTGAATAAAAGAGAGTTTTCCAAAAAGCCCCTCTTCAAGGTTTGCTGGATATTTTGCTATAAATGCCAGGAAGCTGGAGCAGGAGAATAAGAAGGTTCAAAAACTTGAAGGTGTTCTCCCCACTGCCGCTGGCATTTCTTCCCTCTCATTACTCCCTAGCAGAGAGAAGTGAATCTCCTTGGCATGTGATACCTGTATCAGAGTTCATATGGATCTAAGAGGGTAACTACAATCAGCTTATGGTATTAAATGGCGTGAGCAAGGATTCTTTCTAGGTCTGCAAGGCTGTGGATATCCATCATGGATTGTTTGTTTTTGTTTTGAAGAAGGGTTCTTTTGGTGACTGGGGGGCAGATAAGAGAAAGTTTGTGCTTCTCTGTTGTTTAGTCGTGTCCGACTCTTCGTGACCCCATGGACCAGAGCACGCCGGGCACTCCTGTCTTCCACTGCCTCCCACAGCTTGGTCAAACTCATGCTGGTAGCTTCGAGAACACTGTCCAACCATCTCGTCCTCTGTCGTCCCCTTCTCCTTGTGCCCTCAATCTTTCTAGTACAGTGGTACCTCTGGTTGTGAACAGGATCCATTCCAGAGGCCCATTCGCAACATGAACAGAATGCAACCCGCAGCGGTGCGTCTGTGCACGCGTGGGTTGGGATTCGCCACTTCTGCGCATGCGCGTGACGTCATTTTGCGCGTCTGTGCATGCACAAGCGGCGAAACCCAGAAGTAACCCTTTCTGGTACTTCCGGGTTGCTGTGGGACGTATCCTGAAAGAACATAACATGAAGCAGACTTAACATGAGGTATGACTGTATGCTGTAATGTCTCTCTTAAAGCTGGGGGTTGGGGAAGCTACAACAACCGTTACAGTGGTACCTCTAGTTACGAACTTAATTCGTTTTGGAGGTCTGTTCTTAACCTGAGGTACCACTTTAGCTAATGGGGCCTCCCCCTGCCGCTGCCGCACAATTTCTATTCTCATCCTGAGGTAAAGTTCTTAACCCAAGGTACTACTTCCGGTTTAGCAGAATCTGTAACCCGAAGTGTTGTAACCCAAGGTGTTTGTAACCCAAGGTACGATTGTATTTCAATTTACTCTGTAGCTCCCTCCCCCGAGTGAATTGTTCATGTTGGGAAAGCCTTCCTCAAGCCATTTGCGTAAAAGAAGCTGTGCACTGCAGAATGCATTTCACTGCCAGCTCACAGTGGATGGGGCAAAAGCATTTGAGTTGGTTCACCTTTGTAAACATTACAAAAGAGGATTATTGGTTGTGTAGTACACATTCATAGGATCTTAGAGTTGGAAGGCACCTGTGCTGGGCCCGGGGGTTAACCTGAGCAACGTGGTCCAGGTCCAGTCCTGAATCCAAGGATTCCACGAAGAGTCAGTCCAACAGGGCCAAGGCAGGAAACCAGGCTAGGTCAGGCGCAGGGTTACAGGCAGGTAGAAGCAATGTTGCTCCCGCAACCTGGGGCAGGGTCCAGCAGCCTTTTATCTCTGTCGGGGTAAGGGCCGGTCCTGATCTCCCAGTGACTCACCTCCCTTTTTTGCCCGAAGGCGAGCACTCCTCCTGCGAGTACTCAGGGCTCTCCTGCTCTCAGACCTGAGTCTCTGCATCTCGGGAGATGTCGGTGGGTTACTAGACCCAGAGGCCGCCTCAGCCTCCCCTGACCCAACTGGTAGTGGAACAGCTGTAAGTGATTACCCAGCTGAAGGCAACGAGGTAATCCCCACATCTGGAGCCAGGGCAGGCTCAGGCCCCTGACCTGGCCCAGCTGGTGTTTGTTGAAGGAGAACCTGTGCAGACTGGGACTCTTCAGGATCAGGCCCGAGACTCAGTTCAGATGCCGCCTGAGGCAGAGGATCCGGTGCGGACCAAGACTCCTCCGGTTCCGAGTCCGAGTCCCAGGCCATCACAGCACCCAAGGGTCATTTTGTCCAAACTCCTTCAATGCAGGGATCTCAGCTAAAGCATCCATGACAGGTGGCCATCCAACTTCTGCTTAGAAACCTCCAAGGAAGGAGAGTCCACCGCCTCTTGTGGGAGTCTGTTCCACTGCCAAACAGCTCTTACTGTCAGAAAGTTTTTCCGACTGTTTAGTCGGAATCTTCTTTCTTGTAGCTTGAAGCCA
Organism: Podarcis liolepis; assembly: GCF_965112155.1. Taxonomy (NCBI): domain Eukaryota; kingdom Metazoa; phylum Chordata; class Lepidosauria; order Squamata; family Lacertidae; genus Podarcis; species Podarcis liolepis. The sequence goes on from NC_139562.1 coordinate 67,889,559, forward strand.
TTGCCTCGAGTCCTACCCTCCAGAGAAAGCAAGCTTGTTCCCTCTTCCATGCACTGAAAGATCATCTTTTCACATTCTGGTGAACATAGGTACCGTATTTTTCGCCCTATAGGACGCACTTTCCCCCCTCCCAAAATGAAGGGGAAATGTGTGTGCGTCCTATGGGGCGAATGCAGGCTTTCGCTGAAGCTTGGAGAGCGAGAGGGGTCGGTGCGCACCGACCCCTCTCGCTCTCCAGGCTTCCCGCAGCTCTGCGCAACACTCCAGAGCCCGGCGCGAAGCTATCCGCAAGCCTAGGGAGCCGCGCCCGGGCTTCGCGCAGCTCTCCGCAAGCCTGGGGAGACCGGCACAGCTCCCTAGGCTTGCGGATAGCAGGCTGTTCTGGGGGCTGGGGTCGGGGGAAGCTCGGGCTTCCCCCATGCCTGCCCCGTGCCTGGGGGGGAAATAATTCCCCCCCTTTATTTCCCCCTCCCCCCCAAAAAATAGGTGCATCCTATGGGGCGGTGCGTCCTATGGGGTGAAAAATACGGTATTTCAGATAGACAGACAGACATATAGTTCCCCCACCCCTTTAAGAACAGAGCACATGTTAAGTTGCCTTTGGTCACATGATATTGCAAATAAGGTAAAAGAGAATACCTTCTTCAGCTAATGCTGTTTTTCTTCTGCAGCAGTGTTTATGCTTTTTATAAAACCCTCCTATACTTATAAGGAGTCTTTTACTAATACAATATTGGAATCAAAGAGTTAAGTCATAACAATGTAAAATTTAGGCAAATAAAAGTGGTGTGCAATGTTAAATGAAACTTTATTATTTGAAGGGCAGAAGGATGGTCTCTGGAGTCTGTTATGGGCCTCATTGGTAGCAATTCAGTTTGCCTTCAACTAAAAAGTATGAATTTTGAAAAATAAAACAAAAAAACTGAATCTTTCATACCTTGTTTTAACTTTTCATCAGCATAGATTCTTACCGTGTTGTTAAATGAAATAATTCCACTGTGTGGGAGTCATCAAACCCCTTCCCCCCATGTCATTGAGATAAAGTATTTGATTACCCCCTATTCACTTTATTTGGAGGCTAACAGTCAGCGAAATCCTCAGTGTAAGAACAGAACCAAATTTCAGAGATTGTGGGGTTTATTCTGAGGTGTTTCCATTTCAGCCTCTTTATTGTAGGAGAGTTTAGAAAGTGTGAAATAGCAAAGGGGGTTTTCCCATGGGAGGGGGCAGGAGGTTTTTTTTTGGGGGGGACACATACTTTTGGGGTCAGCTATGGCCCACAATATGTAGTAGGGTTATGGTTTAAGTTAGTCTTATCATTCAAGACAGGATTTATTGTTACAACTATATCTTTATTGGAGAATAAATCTGTTTTCTTCTTTTGATAATGTCTTATTTCTATAACTGTTAAGTTGGTAAAATACAGTGTGTATTTTCTAAGAATGCTACTGTAGTGCAGTAAAATTGGAAATCTTAGCTGCATGTCTGCCTATGTTGTGGATTTTAAAATGTAACACACCTTTCCAATTTGGCCTGTTTAATTGCTACATTCTCAGGTTCATCCCTGGATCTATAGCAATTTTACATTGTGCTGTTGTGAATATTAGAGCGTCTATTAAGACAGTGTGATCCATTCATTTCCTGTTGGGATTCTGTTGGAGAAATGTCTGGTGGATTGTGCCTCTTGGCATTAACCACAAATGTGCATCATTGCTTTAAAATACTAAGTAAAGGACATGAACTTCTTGTTTCCTTTCAGTGGTGAGAAGATAGCAAGATTCCTGAGCCAGGTAATCTTAACTCTGTACCACAATGTGAGATAGTAAAAATAACCGCGTTCTCTGCCAAACGCAGCATCTCTGTTCAGCCCTTTTCAACTAATCTGTCCATGTATTTCTCACACATTCTTGAGATCATGGTTGGCCATCCTCATTAAGCACGCCACACTTCACTCTGAATGCATTCTGGTGAAAAAGCAATTGTCTGTGAATATTATCTTAAAATGGGCTCAGTATAACAAATTGACTGTTGCATGAGAGGCCTAGCGCTTTAATTATGTGCAGCACCATGGCTTTACAGTCTGTGAACAGACACGTCCAAGAAATTCAGCAATTTAGTGATAAACAAATGGTTTTCACCCCTCGCGATGGGCCTGTGGATCTGTTGTCACTTGAGGCTTCTACATGGTGGACTTCATCATGAATAGTTGCAAAGGAAAAGGACCAGAGAACAGTGTGCAAATGCAAAATATTGTGCTGTAGGTTGTGTCTTTTGGGACTTAGTATGCTTGCGAAAAGCATGCTGTACCTATGCACTGTTCTATGGCATATATATTACTGTCTTCCTAAATAAGATACAGCACAACTTTCAGCGTGATCTGAAGTGTGCTGACTTCGAAGACCCACTGGTTTTCAGTATGTAGTTACTTCTGAGTAACTGTGCTTGGAACAAGGGCTTTCTCAGGTGCAACCAGGCTGGTGCTTTTGCAGTCCCTTCCACCTCAAAGCCTGAAACCTTTATGAGGTTACCAGGCCCCTGAATCCATCTTTTGCTTCTCATAATTGTGGGCAATTTAAGGGGATGTCAGTAAGCTAGTTGGATTCCTTGCCTTCTGCCTTCCCCCTCTCCCATTGATGGATCAGGTGCTTTTCAGGTAATTTTTTATCTGTTTTAGTATTTTAACTTTGTTTTAAAGTGTGTTTGTGAATTTTTCTTGATGGTTTATCTTTTTGTAAACTGCTTTGAGGTGGTTTTTTTTTTTAACAACCGAGTGGAGCATAAATTTTATGAAATAAATAAATAAAATAAATAATTTTGTGTTGCATAGAAAATGCTCAGCCTGCAAAAAGCTCAGCTTGTCAAAGATAGGCAGCTTTTTGAAGTGGTGGGAGCATTTCCCTACTTCATTTATACATCCCTTTATACATTACATTATTTTTTAGGCACTCACTTAAAAATATATATATAAACTTGTGAATATGGCAAATACATGTATTGCAAAAGTGCACTTGTTGGAGAGTCATGATTGGCTGCACCTTGCAGAGCTCATTGGCAAAATTGGGTTTTCCTTTCTGACCCATAGGGGAATTGTTTGGGAATATCTCCCATTCCAGGACTTTTCCAAACAGCTGAATTTTGCTGCTTTTGCTTGATTCTCTCTCCCCACCCTCCAAACACACACACACACACACACAGAGAGAGAGAGAGAGAGAGAGAGAGAGAGAGAGAGAGAGAGAGAGTTTATGTGAAAACAGTTCACAAATCTTGGCACAATTGCTAAAGAAGTTTTAAAGCTTTGCCAAGAGACTCTCTTAATGACTTGCCGGATTTCTTTTGTTATCTGCTTTAGTGCTATCTCCTCCGCAAATAATTTGTCTGTGCGTCCCATGTTTGCTTTCACCCAAAGGGGATGTATTTGTCCGAAAGCCAAATGATGCCTTGCTACTACTTATAACCACAGAATTTTTGCAGGTGTCAAACTGCAAATCTTTTAATCTTTCCTCATTAAACCTGCCCACTGAAAGCACATGCCCCCGACTTTACATTTACCCCCACTAAATGAAATCGGGATCCCTTCTAAGATTAATGAACTTGCAGGGCCAGCGTGCCACATTTTTAGTGATTTCTGAGTTATTTACTTGGAAGTTGTTGTTCCATTCTAGGCGTGTGTTCCATTGTGGGGACGTAAGAGTGTGATTCCTGTGAAAGAGTCATACAGCTAAATTGGTATAATTCACTTGGAACATCTTGACCTTATTCAAAGGGGTAATGATAGGATTGCATGGTTCTAGTCTTTGAATTCTTGTTAGTCCTGAATACTTTTTCTGTGATTTGAGTAGTGTGATTCAACTCTATTGTGTAAAATCCATACTGGCAGGTTAGGTCTTTAAATTATCTTCTCCTTGGAAGTGTGTGTGTTTATACAGATAAATATATCTACATATTTACATAAGAGAACACACAGAGGACATATGTATAACTTCAAACCACAAATCATTTCTAGTTTCATTTGGGACAATCATCATTTTATCAAAAACAATTATTGTGATGTTGTTCAAATATCCTCATTTAAAATGCCAATAAATGATTTGGAAATCTAAACATCTATTCTGAGTCTGCTATGAGAGAACATTAAAACATGCACTCTTGCAAACAAACAAACAAACAAATCAGGAAACAAAATGAATGTATTTGATCTATAGTTGTGCAATTATGGGGGTGTTTTTTCCAAGGGGAGAGGAAATATTGCCAGTAGTTTTATACACTGTTAAGTCGTGGGTTGACATAGCAGCCGGCACAGCGATTTCTTCAAGTAGCTCTTTATTATGGTAAGCTGGAATAGAACTGACTGCGAACAGCTCAGCCGGCCTGTATTTATAGGCAGCCGGCTGTCAACATTGTAACCACAACAGCCCAGAGTTCCCGCCTAAAATAACTGGCGCGGACCTGAGTGAAAACTATCTACAGACCTGAGTGAAAACTATATACAGTATCCCCCTGTTGGCCCAGGGTGAAACTACACTACATAACATACATCATCTGTGATTGCGCTCCAAAGCAGGAGGGAAAAACTAATTAAGTATCTTACCTTTATAAAGAGTTACTTTGAAGACCCACTATTTCTTTTTTTACCTCCTTTTTATGAGCTTGCTTTAACCAAATTACAGAACTGAATGGTGGCAGTGAATTTGTTCTTCTGTTAGTGAGCTTTTAGTGCTGGGCGAGGGATATTGAAAATTTCAAGAGTGGCATGGAGCCTAGATTCCCATTTTTCTCCCTAGGAATCTGAATTGGGATTTATGCTGCTGAAGAGAGGCCAAGTTGAAGGGGATGGGGAGTCCCACTGGTAAACTAGTTTGTTTGGGGTAATAAAATCATTTGAGAAGATAAGATGAATTTGCGTTTGAGCTTAATCGACAGAGCAATCCTTGTTCCCCAGTACAGGGAGAAAGATGCCACCCCTATGTCAGTCAGCATGATGTCCACCATAGCCTTTGTTTTTCCAGCCCAGAACTGGAGGGTGAAAACAAACTGCTCCAAAAGGCACAGAATGGAGCAACAGCAGCCATGTTCCCAGCACCCATGGCAACACCATCTGTGCCCACCTATCATGGGCACCCAGGGACTCCCCCATGTTGGCTGGATGTGAAGGACACCCGGCTCATAAGTACTGTGTTTGAACACAGAAAGGGAAGAAAAGGCATGTAAGCCCGGCATGTCCAAAGTCCGTTTCGGGGGCTCTGTGGCAGATTTTCCTGGGGTAAAATCCTAAAAAAACCTCAACTTCAATCCCCCCAAAAAGCTCAACAACTTCAACCCTTAAAAAGCTCAACAACTTCAACTTCAATCCCAACAGCCCACACGGCCCTCCACTTCATCAAATCTGGCCCTCTTTGAAAAAATTTGGACAACACTGTTGTAAGTCATCTTGATGGTTCTCAGAGGACCAAAAAGAAGGAAACAAATTGGGGGGGGGGAATGAAGTGGTTTTAAGTGCATTAGATTTACATATTTTGACTGCAGATAGGATGGCAACACTGCCAATGCCCTCCTACATATTTTATTTTCAACACTGTCGGGTTATTTGCCGTTTTCCCCAAATTACACATTATTGAGGTGAAATTTCATATCTTTCAGTCTGAAAAGTGTTTTCTTATGAAAAAGTTCCACCACCTCGTTAAGTGTGTGTTTAGCTGTGGTAGCAATCATTGGTGCAGCCCTGCTGTGCTTTTAAAACTTCAAACCTGTAATCCTCTTTAGTGAATCTTTATAACGGCTGTTGAACTGCATCATCTCATTGGATTGGGTGCAGTCTAGGGGACGTTGGGCGTCTAAATTTTGTTGTGGTCTGTAGAATTCAGGTGCACAATGATGTGCTCTAGGCTCGGTCGCTTTATTTTCAGCGAATGGTAGGCACACTGTTTTCTCTGCGTTGCACCTTGAATGTGTTAGCATCTAACATTGCAACTTCTTCCACTGTTGAATCTAGTGTGCTGGGGGTTTTGTGGGCTTCCGTTGGACAACGTGAATTAAAAGCTGGTGGCATTTGTAATAAAATTGTCATGAGAAATGGACAAAATTCTGTTTTCTCATAGGTAAGATGCTTTAGGCGTCAAGAGCAGGACTTTGGAAGTGGTACAAGTAGCGATACAGGATGGTGTACACCTCATTGACATCGTGCACAGAATAACCCCCTTTTTAAGGTGTTGCTGGAGATAAATGAACTCTCAGTTAGTCTAACCATTCATAGTTCCACTTTACCATTCATTTCAACAAGGGTTAATTGAAATACCGATTGCTTAAAATTAAAGCTTTAAAAGAAAGAAAGAGTTGAAATTGTGGCAGGAGAAGAGATGGAACACCAGGGAATGACTGACCTCATAATCATTGAAGAATGGATGGAGTTGGTAGTTCAGGTTTTTTAGAAAATGTTAGGGATATTTCAGAAGGGTGGCTGGTGTTCGCTGCAAGCCTATTAGCATGTGAGAGTTAAGAATTGCCCCTTATCTGAGAACCTGTTAGGTCACTAATTGAAGTCACTGGAGGTGACTGATAAATGCAAAGGGTCGAATCCCAAGGTTCCTTTCCTCTGGCTTGAAAGAGCCTTCCTCCTGTGGAAGAAGGAAGCCTTTGAATTCACAATGCTGTGTTTACTCGAATCTAATGCCCACCTTTTTTGGCTAAATTAGGTTGTGAAAATTAAGGTGTGCCTTCGATTTGATGGCACATTTACATTTGCCAACAAATACTTTTTTTGGTTTCAAGGTTCTGAAAATTGAGGTGCGCATTCCATTCCATGGCACTTTACACTTGAGTAAATACGGTATTTGCAGACAGTGAGCTTTTTATGCTTATTAGTGAAAAGCAGTGCTGCGAGTCCTCATGTTGACAGTTATTGACCATTGCATTCTAAGCTGAATCATCCTCTTTCTTTAAGAGTGAAAGAGAATGCCTTATAGGTATATTGCTGCATGTACTATATTTTAAAAAGAGACTGGGGAGTGAGATTGCAAGTACTTTAAGTGGGATTTTGGGGATGACACTGCACAGATGCACCATCACTGCTCTCCGTGTTGAGACCATGACTCATATTTGATTTCTGTTCCGTGGATGTAGAAGTCCGAGGGCAGACTAAGCTAGTCATATTTATTTATTTTTTTGCTGATTGTTTCCTAATTAGCTGAACAGTTTTCCCAGGTTTGTTGTTGATGGAAAATTCTATGCCAATCATTTCTATACCTCACCCCTAGGTTGTAAAAATTAATGAGAAAGGTGAAGGCTGCACCTCAGCAGCTTATGTGTGTGGAAACAATGGGTCCTTGGCCAGGAGTTCATTTCAGTCTGCGTTGTGTAGGACACATCCTTGGGAATACTGAAAATAAAAAATTCCTTCCAGTAGCACCTTAAAGACCAACTAAGTTAGTTCTTGGTATGAGCTTTCGTGTGCATGCACAGTTCTTCAGATACACTGAAACAGAAGTTGCCAGATCCTTCTATATAGTGAGAAGGTGGGGAGGGGTATTACTGCTACTGGAAGGAATTTTTTATTTTGACTATGGCAGACCAACACGGCTGCCTATCTGTAATTGGGAATACTGGTTGAGGATTGGTAATCAGCATTGACATTTCCTGTGACTACCAACACAACCAGGGGACATTTCTCCTTGTTCCCCTTTCTGTCTTGCCTTGTCACTAGTTCCTCACTCTTTTAAGATTTCATCAGGAGCCAAACTTTATATGACTATAACTTTGGGTAAGCTTCCTTCTTGAAATAACTTCAGAAATTGATTCTTTTTTTTCTTTTTGGATGGGGGTGATGACAATTGCATTGGTTCTTCTTTTACCTGAACACCAGTTACCTTTGATAGTCACAGTGATTGAGCATGTTGTTTTTTGCACTGAGGTAATCAGACGCCCCATCCCTGGTATACTAAAAAGAAAAAATATATAGACTTTACAGAGTTAGAAAAGCTGTATTCCTAAGATTCTCTTCTTTGTAGTGATACTAATATATTTTTTCCCTGAGTGTCTTTTTAAAATACAGTATGGTAGAATTTTAACTTTTTCTTTAAAAAAACATATTTTTTTTGAAATGACAACTTCTAATACTTGTATATATATATTTTTAACTTTCCCACAGATATGCACTTATTTGGCCATTATCCAGCTCATGATGATTTCTATCTAGTAGTGTGCAATATCTGCAATCAGGTAGTCAAGCCACAGGTTTTCCAGTCACACTGCGGTAAGTGAAAACTTTTGTTCCTGGATTACGGGCTCGCTGTACATGTCCCAAAAGAAATGGTGCATTAGCAGTTAACTCCCTCCTTCCTCTTTTTCAAGCTGAGCTTCTCATCTTGTTAAACCACTTGAAATTCACTTACCTTGCCGAGGTTGGAACCCTAAACACACAGGAGACACTTTTTTTTAAAGGGTGGGATGGCAGGTGCATGTTTGTTGCTCATCAAAGCCAGTCCAAAAAAGTTCTATTACCTAGGAGAGAAAATCCAAGTGGCACTTCCCTTCCTGCTCATTGGGGTTTATTTATTTATTTCATTAAATTTATATAACGCTTGATGGTAGAAAATAAACATCAGGGCAGTTTACGAAAAAGACAAAAATTTACAACATACAGAAGGTTAAAAGTTGCAATAAAATAGACTAAAACAATTTTAAACTCCTACAAACTTTCTAAACATCTGTGCAGGCTTTCAACAGGTGCCAAAAGGAATACTGCCACATGGTAGGCACGGTTATGTGTACTGACCAGTGTTAGGTCTGCTGCAGAGTGAGATTTGCGCCACTTGTGCTCTGGTCCTCATCCAGATTGTCTGGAAATCCTCAGAGTAGCAAAGGGATGCTTGGGCTCCCAAACACCAAGGAGGATGCTCAGGAATGATCATGTTAACTGCCCAGTTCATTTTGCCATAATCAGCCTTCCCTTGCTGCCCCTGTTCCTTTAAATGTCAGGGACTATTCCCTGTGCTAACTCCTACCAGAGCATTCAGGAACACACCAAGTTCCATCAGTCTTTGAGGGAATCCCACCCTCTCAAAGGTTGGGCTCTCCAACCTTACAGGTAGGAATTGCCACTGTTAGTCCAAACTTAACCAGGTAATGGTCGGACCCTGACAAGGGAGTGCATCGCAGTCCCCCTATCTTCAGTCCATTCTTGTATCACTTGGGGCAAAGATCAAGAGTGTGCCTTGCCTGGTGTGTGGGACTGATGAGCATCTGAGAAAGACCCATGGTTGTCATGGAGACCATGAAGTCTTCGCCTGGCCCGACAGCAGCCTTTGTGTGGATATTGAAATAATCCAGGATTATTGTTTTAGAGTCCTCCAACAGAAACTACCTAAACCAGCCTGGTCAGGATTGCAAGGAAGTCAGTAGAGCAGCAGCATCCCTGACGTGTCTCTCTGGCTCAATACCAGATGCAGACCCAAGCCCATTCTGTGGTCAAGAGGAGATGGTGTTCTTGTAGACAACAGCAGCATCCCCACCTCAACACCCGGCCCCCAGTCTAGCCTGGTACAGTATCGAAAACCCGAGAGGCAGGGCACAGCTGGGTAAGGTCAGGGCCACCCAGCTCACTCACCCAAGTCTCAGTAATACAAGACAAATCAGTCTGCTCATCCTCAGTCAAGTTTGTTGTGGACTGATCTGTGATTCAGCAACAGAACCACCAGATCCAAGGGCTCAGCGGATATGCTACCAGAGAGTGTGGGAATATTCAGGGAGGCAGGAGAGGATATATTGTTAAATTATAGCCTTCCCAACTTGTGTTAACAAGTTCTACAATTTAGCAGAGTAACATTCCCCTTTTTAAACTTGTACAGCGGATAACGTCTTTGCCAGGCTTGTATAAGCCTCTAAAATAAGTTTCCTTGGTAATTCGCCTTTATTCCCTCATAAAAAGATAGACAAGACATATAAAAGTATATAAAATAGTTTACTCACATTCTGTTCACAGTAGGATCCCAGAAGGCAGACTTAAATATATACACCTGGAATCTATCCCATAAGGAGATAGTTCCTTTGACCTTTCTTGGCTGGGAGCCAAGAGAGCATCTCAGGCTAATAAGATGTTGCTTCCTCGAGGAATGGAGTCAGAGAGAGAGATGTTTGCCTTCCCGGAGGTATTTTGTTACCTGCACAGGTGAGGCCACACCCACCTCTGGTCACATGCAGAGGAAGTCTGCCCCAGCCCAGGAGGAAACAGGAAGTTCTGACTGGCTGATCCAGACATCCCCTTTTTATGTCCACTCTAGGAATGTTGTATTTGACTGCTCTGTGTTTCACATCCCACAGAGAGTTCCGGTGGAGTGAAAGGGCTGGAACAAAGAATGAAGCCCCCCAACTCCAGTCATGCTTTCCCCTGCCCACCACCACTGGAATTGGAACAGCCTCACAACTGCCACTCCACTCAGGAGCATTACCTAGGGTTGCCATAGTTCAAAAAGTGAAAATCCGGACAGAAAAGTTGTTGACGCCACCATTCATGGACCACAGAACAGTAAACTAAGGCCCAGTGATAATAGGCACCCCACACTTACAGAGGTAGATGTTGACTCCGCTAGCTGCCCTCCTCCCCTTGCCTCTCACACAGGGGGAACTCCACCAAACCAGATTTCCCCTCAGCTAGGCTCTCACCCTGGCTCAGGCTCACAAACCTGTCTCACACAGTGCCAGGCCTACACTTCTATGCCCTGACTGACAGAGCATCTCCCCAAAGTGGCGATCAAAAGTGGCGAATCCCTTTCGTGTTGTCCCCTTCGGGGCCGAACCCTAGATCACAGCTGCACCCCAGCTGCATGCACTCAGCCAGCAGTTAAAACACTAACCCCCACTACAAAGAGCGCAACCAGATGATACACGGTCCAAACAGCTGTTGCAGCGCAAACACACTTGCTGGCTAGGAGAGAAGACCAGGCAAGGACCAGGCTGGCGCAACATTTGGGGGCTTTTTAGTTTAGAGAAAAGGTGAGGAGAGGAGTCGTGATGGAGATGCCTCAAATTATTCTTGGCTTGGAGAAAGTTTTTCTCCCTCTCCTAAAACACCAGAACTCAGGGGCGTCCGATGAAACTGCATGTTGGAAGATTGAGGACAGACGAAAGAAAGTCCTTCTTTGCACAGTGCAGAGTTGAACTATGGAATTCGCTTTCATGAGCTGTTGCAATGGCCACCAACTAGGATGGCCCATTTAATGGAGAATATGACTATTAAGGGATGTGGGTGGCGCTGTGGGTTAAACCACAGAGCCTAGGACTTGCCGATCAGAAGGTTGGCAGTTCGAATCCCCGCAACGGGGTGAGCTCCCGTTGCTCAGTCCCTGCTCCTGCCCACCTAGCAGTTTGAAAGCATGTCAAAGTGCAAGTAGATAAATAGGTACCACTATGGCAGGAAGGTAAATGGTGTTTCCGTGTGCTGCTCTGGTTCGCCAGAAGCGGCTTAGTCTTGCTGGCCACATGACCCGGAAGCTGTACGCCAGCTCCCTCAGCCAATAAAGCGAGATGAGCGCCGCAACCCCAGAGTTGGTCACGACTGGACCTAATGGTCAGGGGTCCCTTTACCTTTTACCTTTAAGACAATCTGTAGCTGAAAACCTTAATGGCTGCGCTTTGTTTTCATTGTTGGAGGCAGTGTGCTTCTGAATACCAGGAGGAGAGAGAGTTGTTGCCCTCAGGTCCCGCTTGCAGGCTCGCCCATCCCTTTGGCATGGCAAGAAGGGAGACGGGTTCTGTTGAGTGAGCTTGGTCTCTGGACCTGGAGGCAAAAGTCAAATGCTTCTGTACTTCCAAGCTACAGGGGTTAGTGAGAGGCTTCTTCCTGCGCTTTTCATTTTCTTCTTCCGTGCCTGGGGGCTGCTCTGAGTGTTTGTAGGGCACAAAAGCAGAGCAGGTCAATGCACCTGTGAGCTGAAGGGGTAAAGGTGGATGTGCATTGGCTTGCTCTGCATACACGGTACATGCCAAGATTAGAGAAGTTGCCGAGGCAGAGCGAGCCTCTGATTTTCTGCCTCTCCTTCCTAGCCACAAGGTTTAAGCTAGAAAGAGGAGCAGATTTTCCCACGAGCTTGCTGTACATTCGACACTTGGGATAAAGAGGGTCCCAGCTGCAATTAATTTTTGACTGGCCAGGAAATCACATTCTGTTGATTGCTGCCACTAATTAACACAGGGGACAACCTACAGATATGAGGTATTATCCCTGTGCAGCCACCATTGGAACAAATATTTATGCCCATGGATCAGAATTGCCTGTCTCTTCAGTGGCCAAGTTTGGATTGCTTTCTTACTAGGCAGAAACTATTCAACATTTGCAAAGGGGGGAATGTAGAACTCATTGTACATGGGTCCAGATGTTGCAGTCAGTATGCTACATGCAACCTGGGAATCTACGAAGTGGGAAGGGTGGACAGAGTCCTGTCCCTCCCCCCCCCCCCCCCCGTTCATAGCATCTGTGCAGCATGAGGACTGCGTGAACTGGGCCACAATCAGTCTTCCCTTGCTTTATAGCTGGGCTGCCTCTGTTCCTTGAAATGTCAGGGACTGTTCCCTATGCTAGGTCCCACCAGTCCACATCACAAGGGGCAATGAATACAGGACTGATACAGACCTGCCAGTCCATGGCTGTATGCATTTATTATTATTATTATTATTATTATTATTATTATTATTATTATTATTATTATTGTTATTGTTATTACTACTACTACTACTACAGTGGTACCTCTGGTTGCGAATAGGATCCGTTCCGGAGGCCCGTTTGCAACCTGAGCAGAATACAACCCGCGCCTGTGCGGGTTGCAATTCGCCACTTCTGCGCATACGTGTGATGTCGTTTTGCGCGCATGTGCGAGCGACGAAACCCAGAAGTAACCCATTCCATTACTTCCGGGTCGCCGCAGGACGCAACCTGAAAACGCTCAACCTGAAGCAAAAGTAACATGAGGTATGACTGTATTATTAAAATTTTATACCGCCCTATTCCCGGAGGTCTCAGGGCAGTTCACAGAACAAAATCAAAATATAGCACCACAAAATATATAATCAAAATTAAAACAACAACCTAATAACACCCCCCACCCTCCAAAAACCCACATTTTAAACGGGCATAGGATTTGTCAATGAAATCAGCCAAAGGCTGATGAAGGTGCCAGGCGAACATCCCTGGGGAGAGCATTCCACAGACAGGAAGCCACTGCAGAGAAGGCCCCGTTCTCGTGTTGCCAACTTCCAAACTTCTCAAGGAGGCACGAAAAAGAGTTTCAGAAGTTGATCCGAGGGTTCAAATGGAGAGAGGCAGTCCTTGAGGCATTGCAGTCCTGAGCCATTTAAGGCTTTATAGGTCAAAACCAGCACTTTGAATTGGGCCTGGAAACTAATTGGTAGCCAGTGCAGTCGGACCAGGATCGGTGCAATATGCTCAAACCGTCTCTCTCCAGTGAGCCACCTGGCCACTGAATTCTGCTCTAGCTGAAGTTTCCAAACTCTCTTCAGAGGCAGCCCTACATAAAACACATTTGTAGCGTTAACACATTCCAAGCATGCATGCGCACACCCAAATAGTTCTGGGAGCTGTAGATGGCTAAGGGTTCTGTAAGCTAGGTCTGCTAACAAAATACAGTAAGCCTGCAACTCACACAGGGGTTACATCCAGGGGATCTCGCCTAAAGCCAAAATTGTGTATAGTCAAAACCCATTGGGTTCAATGGCGGGTGGTTTGGCCAAAGTAATCTTCCCCAGAACCCTGCCCCCTTCCCCCCTTTTTTTGCCACTTGTGTAAAGCTGAATGCACACGAGTTCAGTGTGCATAAATTGTGGGTTTACTGTGTGCTTTAAATGTGTGGTGTGCATGTGGCAGAAGTTGAATTCCACAAGCTTCCTGAAGAAGGGTACCTGCTGTTTGCAGTTCTTGCTTAAGCAAGTGTGTTCTGCACTTCATCACAAAAGCAAGCAGATCAGGACTGTGGGAAGTTCCTGCCTCAAAGCATCCTTACTCAGCAAACCACTCCCTTTCAAATTAGTGGGATTTGCTTTCAATCAACATACTTAGGTTCTGGTTTGAAATTATGTTGATCCACCCTGCCGAAAAGAGTATTGCATTAGAATGAACATGTGCCAACTGTGAACAAATAAGATTTCCACCTTGAATCTCTCCCCCCAACACACTGGCCCAGCAAATTGGTATTCAAGCCGTATGAAAAAGTAGCTTGATGCAAGTGAATGGGCACAGCAAAATATTCAATTTAAATATTGGAGTTCATATCAGCCACATGTGCTGTTTTCTTATTGTCGTGCTATATGCATTGCCTCCTCTTTAATAATGCGGAGTTGAGCTATTTGGAGATAAACCTCATTTTAAAGGATTGGCTGTGAGTGCGAACTCTGTTTATGTCGATCTGGAGGTACATCCTGGGCCTGTGTGTGTGTGTGTGTGTGTGTGTGTGTGTGTGTGTGATGGAGCAGCATATTCCATTGTGCTAAATTTACAGATTGCCTGTATAAGTAGAGGAAAAGGCTTCAGATAACTTTTGTGGCTAAACAGTTTGCTTCTTTAGGCTGCCCTTTCTTTGAAAGTGCACAGCTAATCAACAGCCTCATTTTATTTTCAGCATCTGAAAGCTTCCTACACATTTACGCACTTGTTAGGCTCACTTCCTTGGCTGCTTTAAATAACAGCTACCTCTTGCGTAAAAGCCGAAGGCACCATAGGCCACAACACCAACTGATTTTATTGACAAAGAACTGGGGGTTCTCTTACAGTGTGAAATAAAGCTGGTCTAACATGTGACTTTGTGGCCCCTTTGTAAAGAATATGATCCTTTAAAACTGTGTTTAATCTCTATTTCTCTGTCTAGTATACGGATCATAACATTCCCATTCGCAAATCATAGTAGGTGTGGGTCATCAGGGAAAAAAACCCTCTCTTACTGTAATTCTCACAGTACAGTAAACCACCACAATATTTTGTGACTTGCTATCTCGTCAACGGGACGTGGGTGGCGCTGTGGGTTAAACCGCAGAGTTTAGGACGTGCCAATCAGAAGGTCGGCAGTTCGAATCCCTGCGACGGGGTGAGCTCCCGTTGCTCGGTCCCTGTTCCTGCCAACCTACTAGTTTGAAATCACGTCAAAGTGCAAGTAGATAAATAGGTACCGCTCTGGCGGGAAGGTAAACGACGTTTCCATGCACTGCTCTGGTTCGCCAGAAGCGGCTTAGTCATGCTGGCCACGTGACCCGGAAGCTGTATGCCGGCTCCCTTGGCCAATAAAGCGAGATGAGCGCCGCAACCCCAGAGTTGGCCACGACTGGACCTAATGGTCAGGGGTCCCTTTACCTTTACCTTTATCTCGTCAAGAGATCTAGGAATGAGGTGTAGATAAGAGTTAGAATTTTTTTTTAGAATGGGGGAAGAAATTCAAAATGCACGATGTTAAGGTGCTTCTTCAAACCATAGGCCATATAGGTATGGCTGTAAATCTCTTACAGTTGTTTGCTTGCTATTATGTTGTGGCTGAATCTTTCATCAGGCAGCTTGGGATGATGCCGGTGTCCAGCATGGGATGTCTTCCTTCCATGCCTTTCAGCTATTTTTCTTTTCTTTTAAGAAAGTTGTATAGCATGCTAGAGATATGAGGGGAATAGTGAGGCTGGGGAATGTCTTTCCAAATATGTGTGCCTGCAAGACAGTGTGTGGATTGAAATTATTCACACCATAGCTGAGGAACTCTGACCACTGTTACATTCAATTTTGTATTTTTGCACGGCCCGTGGGTTTATTCAGGAATTTCAGCACAGGAACAGGAGGAAAAGGCTATTTAATTTCCCAATGTGGCAATAACTTAATTTATGTTTTTTTCCTGTCGTTTGAAAAGCGTTCTATTGGAACACTCAGATTTTCATAGCTTCTCAGCTGCTTGCATATACATAGCCAGCAGAGGGAGATCATATCATTACATATTTGGCCTTGCATCTATTGGCCTATTCTGGGATCTGAAGGAGGCTTTAACAGTAGAAAGCTGCAGTCAAATGCTTTCATTTCTGCAGGTGTAATTCTTGCCATCTCACTTGGAAGTTTAGCCCGCGAATTAACTGGTGTCCTAAAGGTAAAGGTAAAGGTACCCCTGCCCGTACGGGCCAGTCTTGCCAGACTCTAGGGTTGTGCGCCCATCTCACTCAAGAGGCCATGGGCCAGCGCTGTCCGAAGACACTTCCGGGTCACGTGGCCAGCGTGACATCGCTGCTCTGGCGAACCAGAGCCGCACACGGAAACGCCGTTTACCTTCCCGCTGGTAAGCGGTCCCTATTTATCTACTTGCACCCGGAGGTGCTTTCGAACTGCTAGGTTGGCAGGTGCTGGGACCGAACGACGGGAGCGCACCCCGCCGCAGGGATTCGAACCGCTGACCTTTCGATCGGCAAGCCCTAGGCGCTGAGGCTTTTACCCACAGCGCCACCTGCGTCCCTAACTGGTGTCCTAGAACTCTTTTAAAATTGGATTCAAATTTTAACCTGCCCTGTTGCCTTTCTTGGTTCACAAACACTGCAGCAAGTAGCAGAGCAAATGAGAACAAACTTTCCAGAATTGTATGAATCTCATCCGACAGTGTTGCTCAGTAAGGTGTAGAAACAGATTTCAGCTTTCCTCACTCCCCTCCTTGCTCCCTCCCTAAACTGAATAAGATTTGAAGCAAATTTATCTCATAACATGTCATACGTGAACAAAAATATATCCAATACTAGATCTATTGTTCCACACTTGATAATCACCTGATGGCTTTCCCAAGAGGAGCAATGTATATTTAATTTATTATTAGTTGTTATTCAAGGGTTTGTTTTTTCCTGTTACAAGAGTGACTGTTGCAGGCTGGCGTGCTCCTTCCGCCTGGAATTACTTTAATATTCTCTTGAGCCCTGTTTATTTTATTTCACCAAATTAGACTATAGTCACCATTTGTAATATGTTGGTTTTTTTTTTAATGCATTATGACACTTCTCTGTTTACATAAAACGCACAAATGGGTTATTTGGCTGGATTTTGCCAAGTATTTGATTCTATAGAGGAACCATATTTCAGTGAGTAGAGCACATGTTTTGCATGCAAAATATTATAGGTTAATTCAGTATAAATGAAACTTGGGTAATAAGGTGGGGGAAAACCTCTCCTTGAGACCTTGAAGAGCTGGTGCCAGTCACAATAGTAGCAGGGACAAGTAACTTGTGGCCTTACAGATATTTTTGGACATCAGCCTCAGCCAACATGGCCATTGTTCAGGAATTATGGGAGTTGAAGTCCAGGAATAGCTGGACCAATAATCTTACACCATATAAGACAGTTTCGTATGTTTGTGCAGCAAATGAAATAGTTGTTATGCGTATGCCTCCTCATCAGTTGGTTGCAGAACTCAACCAAAATATGTAGCACAGTGTTTCTCAAACGTGTGTCCCCTGCTGTTGTTGAACCACAACTCCCACCATCCCTAGCTAGCAGGACCAGTGGTCAGTGATGATGGGAGTTGTAGTCCAACAACAGCTGGTCACTCAAGCTTGAGAAACACTGAGGAGCAGTGAATAAACTTTTGACAGTAGAAAAAGAAGTGATGCTCTCTTGACTGATTGAACAGACAAGATAGCTCTGTTCGTGTGAACAGAGTTGCTGGCCATTGCTAAGCCACATTGTACACAGACAGTACCTAATTGTGTGGTAGTCCTGAGCTGTGTTTTCAAAATGCAAAAGGCCATGGTAATTGGGTTTAAGTTTACCGCCATCCCTACTTAGTCACCTTGAGATTTGCCCCCAACAAAACTTTATTAATGTGCGGAGTATTTTCCTTTGATAATGCATGGTAGTTGTCTTTCTCTTTTTGAAGCTGTTTAAAAAGTTATATTGTCTAACTGGTAGGGTGTGAAACCTGGTTAGGGATGGTGTTTTGTGTCTGTAGTCAAAACAGTTGGCGGCTGCAAGTGTGCCGCTTACTGGAGCAGACGCCTGCCTCGTTTCCAGCCTTTGCAAAATACTTAATCATATCGCTGTCATTCTCTGACAGTGTCCGTAACGTGAATCATTTCATGTTCCAGCAGTACAAGTTGTTTACAGTCGCCCTAGAATTGGATTAACTTGGCAGACTGGGCCTCGGTGTAAGTCCTTTTAGTTTACAATTTCTTCTAGCAAGCTGTTTTGTATACTGTGTCTTCTTGCTGATTTCCCCCTCCCCAGCAGAAATGAGGAGGTTTTAGCTGTTTTATGTCGGAAGACAATGTGTGTAACCAATACAGGAAAAGTGCAACTTGGTGGGTATTTCAGCTGATTGTTTTCCAGTTATGTCTCTGGAGTTAACAAGTTTCTTAAATTGCTTTTTTTTTTTTAATCAAAAACATCAGTACTCTTCTTCGACCCGGCAGTCTGTTTCCTTTGTCAGTTTACACGAAGAGCCAAAGCTAAACTCTCTGCCATTTCCTTTTCAACCGTGCAAATACAATTGGAGTGGATTCAGTTTGAAGATTGTTTTCAACCAAACTTGAAACTATGTTTATCCAACTCTCTCAGGTTATACATTTTTCTTTGGATGTTTTCTACCACTCCTACAGCGCTCTAATTTGTTAGTAGACTTTCCCTCTCCCTTCCTTCCTTTCTGTTATTTAATTTAATGGACAACAGTGTGTGCTAGACTTTGTCACAAGGAAAATGAAAGTGTTTAGCAAGGTGTTTATGGCGATTGGCTGTGAAGTAACTGCCTGTTATCCCTAATCTCCCCAATGACTCAAGTTATTTGGCTCATTACAAGAGTATCCTTTTTTGTATTAAAATATTCTTGGCATTTGGTTTAATGTTTAAACCTTTTAAACTGGAAGCATATGTCATATCAGTTACTAAGATAGTAACCTACAAAGTCGTTGACTTATGAGGGGTATGCCTGTACGAAATCAGTTTGGTTGCGTGCTTAATGAAAATTCCAAATGAAGTGTGTCAATCTATAGTTTTGCGATATTAACAGGAAGTACATTGCAGTAGCACATTAACACCATTGTAAATTAGTCCCTACCTTGCTCTGAGTCTCTGGTTTTCAATTTTGTAAGCTAACATTGATAAGTAGCTTTCTAGCTGGGTTAGTGGTGGCCTGATTTTCCAGTTTTCACTGGGGATCTTGAGCTCTATCTCAGTAACCCAGCCTGAGACAAGTAAAATTTTTGTTGCCTCTGTTCTTCTTTTGCTCCCAGTATTTTGTCTGCCCACAGAGTTATGTCCCCATATCTGGCACTCTCTGAGCACTTAAATGTTGGGAAGGCCGTGGTGACCTGCAGGGTTTCATATAACGCTATGCTCTATTTTCACGAGGCTCATTTTTCAATGTAAAAAGTGCCCTTTCAGTAAGTTAGAAGAATCTGGCAAACTGCACACCTTCCCTTCAGTTACTTCGTGCATTTTTTGCACCTTATTTGCAACCATTATTTGTTGAATTACTGCTGCGGTCTCATTTTATTTTAAAGGGCTTCTTCACGGCATAGTCCATGCCCATCAGGGTCATGCAGTGAACATAATGACATCGTAGCACTGCCTGGTCCAAGTCTTATATTTTATAGAGAGCTTTAAAAAAAATACAGGGGGTTTTAAAAAGACAGAATATCAATGGAGGAATTCTAAGCTCTCTTATTATCCTAACTGTGAATGGAGAGAGGAAACCTTTCCCATTGATTAGGCAGCAAGGCTGATACTATCAGATTTGCCATATTATGCTGGCGTTTTTACTGCCCACCAGTGGCGTAGCGTGGGGGGATGCGGGGGGGGGGGCCGGCCGCACCGGGCGCAACATCTGGAGGTTAGGGGGCGCAAATCCATGGGCTAGGGGGCGCAAATTACTTGCCTTGCCCCAGGTGCTGACAACCCACGCTACGCCACTGCTGCCCACCACCATTGCATGGGAGAACTCTTGCCCTGATGCAGCTATGATTATTTGCAACAGAATGTTGTTGGTGATAAAGACGATACATTAAATCAACCACACATGATCTGATAGGGTGGGGGGAACACTGCCTGATTGCTTTGGCAGTGGAAGCATATCTTTAAAAAGTTTTTTTTAAAAAGCACCGACCGAAAAGGGGCTCAGCAGTCCTTTTATGGTTGGTCCAGTAAGGAAGAATGCTTTAATCAGCAGAAATGGGGTTGAAATGGTCGCATTCTTAGCCCACCAAGTTCCTTTTATAGATTTTTCTTTAGTAACTCATTTCTACTCTTCTGCCTCTGACTTAGCATCCTGTGGCTGCACAACTGAAATTTACTTCACTTCCTGCCTTTTTGCATTTGTTGTTCCTAGGGCTTTTCATATGATTCTTTATCCTGAGATGATAATGACTTGTTTCACTCCAATCAGCAATTAATCTGTAAGGCTTGGGGGAAATACAAAAGCATAGTAATAATTTGGAGTTCTTGGCTCTCACCTTTTTGTGTTTTTCTCTGAATAACTGACAACTGTAGCATATGGTGACTTGGGTAATCACAAAGTTCAAAATTCAATACAAATAAACAACCTTGGATAATAAACAGGAATGACAAAACTTTCTTCCGGCATATGCACAAATTGTTGGCTGAAGACTGTAGCATGAATAAACACAATCTGATATGCTAGATTTTGATAATGTAAAGGCATAAATATTCATTCTTCTAGGCATTGTTCTTCTCACACATTCCTGTTATCTCTTTTCTCTAATGTTTGCAACGTTACTTGTGATACTTGGCTTGTGTTCTTTTTAAGAGCTCTAGTAAGCGCTGAGCATTTTTGAGCGGTTGAGATCATGTTGCTACTAAAGATCGATTATCCAACTTCATAATCTATTGACATAAAGCTAATCCACACAGTTTTAACGTTGGTGTATGTGAATTAAATGTATAACGAGGTATTGGCTTTTGCATGCATGAGACTGTACAGCCAGTGAGATCAGCTTAGACATTTGATATGTTCATGTGCTGAGGAATGGAAGAGAGTGCATTCTTAAGAGAGGCCCTTGACTCCGACACATTGAGCGCCTTTCCCCTTGTATTGGTCGGACAGAATGTGACCTTTAAGGTCCATGGGCTTCTCACTTTAATTTTGCTGAAGGATTGAAGAAGGAATTAATGTTGTCTTTCTCGCCCTTTTGTTTTTAACTGATTATGACCGTTAATATAAATAGTTAAATACTGATCAGTATAAACACTTAGGCAGTTCATTCAGATTCAGTTGGTAGTTCAATTTTTCGTTGCAAAAATAGGACCTGGCATTTCCTATAAATGTGGTAATTAATGGTCCCTAATGAGAACGAGTATGTGCAAACTGTTACTGCAGATCAAATCATGAGCAAATGAAAAGGCTGAAATTTGAAGTTTTGCATATCATAGTACATCATTTTGTGTTTGCTAACAGGCACAGGAAGTCAGGACAAAAAGTTTAGGACTGTTTCAAAGATTGTAACTGATCTGTGAGCCAGTTACTTTTATTTTCTGCTGCTCAAGCATGGGATCACATGATGACATATATGTACAGCAGCCATTTCCTTGACTGTTCTCTTTTTATTTGAAAAATGTGCCATTAAGATCATGGGAATTGCCACCACGTCTAAAATTATTTGCCCTAGTCTCAACATTTCTCTATTCTTAATTACAAGTCTACAAACAAGACTTGGGGGGAGGGAATGTTGGGAATTATTTTTGTGAGAGAAATGTAGCTTTGTTGTGTAATTATTCGGCCACCCTATTAAGCTGAATAGCACAGAATGAAGAGGTGCTGATATGTTTTGAGTATGCATAAGGAAAATTCTATTTATTATCCATACAGCTTGTATCTAGGCCGAAGATACCTGCAAACCAGCCCACTGATCAGACATAAGAGTCCCACTTAGTTTCCATTTGGCTTTTCCAAGGACGGTATTTCAGTGCCAGCTCAGCAATAGCCATTAGCATTGATTCACCAAGCACACAGTGTGGCACTGTACTCCATTTCTGTTTTGGCCATCTATATATTATAATATATATTATAGTATAAATAATGTTTTAATAGCAAATCAGTTTTATTCGGGATGCTTTGGGCTTATGGTTTCTATACTGCTTGGGTTTCTTTCTTTTTTCTTACCTAGCTGCCATTGTCTCGCATATTCATTGTCTCTGGCTTTTCCCCTCCCTGCTTTAGAACGAAGACACGGTTCAATGTGTAAGCCTTCCCCATCTCCAGCTTCTCCACCCTGCAATTCCAGGGCATCATTTATACAGATGAAACCGAGATCCTGTATCAGCGGCCATAACCCTGTCAATAACAACTCAAAGCCATTCAAAATGCCCAAAGACAATCTAATTACCTCCACTAGCAAACAGCACATGGTCTTTTCTTCGAAAGTATCAAGGGATAAACCTTGGTAAGTCACTGTTCTGGAAAACTGTTGGGGGTTTTTTTCTTCTCCATATTTCTTATAAAACAGGCACGGAAATTTAATATGTGGCTGAATAATGGATTTCTTCTAGTGTTGGAGTAGTGTGTGTGTGTGTGTGTGTGTGTGTGTGTGTGTCTTAAATAGAAAATCACAAGATGGACATATTGTTTTTGTGGTGTACCACAAAATGACATAAAATAAACAATCAGATTATATCCACAAAACAAAGATAGCACAAATTAGTAGCTCAAATGAATTTATCAACATAGTTGAATTATCCCTCAAAGAAAGTCTGAGTGAACAGGTGAGTTTTAAGCAGGTACTTCAATGCTAATACTGCAGGTGCCTTCCTGTTGTTGAGGACAAGTGCTACCACACTTAGGACCCTGAATTTGCGCGCCCAATACTTTCCTGCCTTTCCTTAGTTCCTTGTGCTGTGTTGACGGTTGCTCCAAAATTTCCCCTGAATTCCGGGTGTTGCTCTTGGTAGGAAGAGCTCCAGGAGCACAGCTGGAAGTATAGAATTCCCCATTTGGTACTTGGATCCCAGACAATAGCTGTATATAAGAATAATACTGTTACTGCAGGATTTGTGTGTTGCATCTGCCCAATTGCCCAATTGCCTGTGGTGTTATAATTGACTAGTTCCTTGTGAATTATTTACATATGGGAATTCATTCATGGCGCAAGAGCAGGAAACCTCCATTTATGCCCTATGGGGTGTGGGTGTACTTAACACATGTGCATATGCGCACACCTAAAAAAAAAATCCCAGTCATTTCATGTTGCAGCCCCATTGACATTAATAGGAAATGTTTGTTTAGTGGCAGGCCCAACCAGCTCTTAAGCAGAAACAGTAGATTTCTGGGTACCATTAAAAGGCATCAAACTGTCAATTATTTCATTTATCATTGTATTTGTGCTATCATTCTGGACTGTAACCAGCCCTGCAGCCCTGCTGCTGCAACAGACTTCCATGCATGTGACGGAATGTCATCTTCAAAAACCACAGAGCCTAGGACTTGCCAATCAGAAGGTTGGCGGTTCGAATCCCCGCAACAGGGTGAGCTCCCATTGCTCAGTCCCTGCTCCTGCCAACCTAGCAGTTCGAAAGCATGTCAAAGTGCAAGTAAATAAATAGGTACTGCTCCAGTGGGAAGGTAAACGGCGTTTCCGTGCACTGCTCTGGTTCGCCAGAAGCAGCTTAGTCATGCTGGCCACATGACCCGGAAGCTGTACGCCAGCTCCCTCGGCCAATAAAACGAGATGAGCACCGCAACCCCAGAGTCAATCACGACTGGACCTAATGGCCAGGGGTCCCTTTACCTTTACCTTTATTGAATGAGGACCTGTTTTTTCAGCCCTTTGGGGCTGCTTTTTAATAGCACTTTATGCCAAAAGAGTTAAAACATGCTTGAATACACATGTACAGAAGGAAGTCTCCCTTGCAAAACAAACCTTAGGCATTGCTAAATGACTGTCAGGATCTCTAACAGGGCCTGCACTTCCTGAGATCTGGAAAACTAGGACTTCAGCGAGGAAGTCAGATATACTATATCATTTTTTACAGCTGTGGTGACCCTTTTCATCATGTCTCCTTTGTCCTGGATTCCTGTGGCAGTCTTCAGTATATAGACCCTCCCTTAATTTATAATCTAGAACAGCCTCTATGCCTAGGGCAGCATATTGCCATATCTTGCTCTGGCTTTCTCTAGAAAAAATAATAATTTGTCAATATTGCATTTGATATTTCTGTCCTGGAAACATCTGGAGAAGAGCAACCCTAGGCCTTTGTGTGATAGGATATCCTTATTGTATCCTTATTGCAGTTTTTAATATTTGACAAGGCCCATTACTGAACAGTTTTCTTTCCTAAGGGACAAAAGTTGAATGCATCGTAATTGTAGCATATAGAGTAGAAAGGATGGTTCCTTTATCTGTGAGAATTAGATTGGATATGATGCAGTTCAGACCCTCCAAGTGTCCCTATTTTTCAGGGACGTCCCTGATTTACAGAAGCTGCCCCGATTTCTGATTGGATCCCAGAATGTCCCGCTTTTCCTTAGGACATCCCTATTTTCATTGGAGAAATGTTGGAGGGTGTGGAGTTATCCGACCCCCAAGCCATCTGAAGGCAATCCTGTATAGGGAAGTTTTTTTTAAAATGCTTAATGTTTTATTATGTTTTTATATATGTTGGAAGCTGCCCAGAGTGATTGGGGCAACGCAGTAAGATGTGTGGGGTATAAATAGTAAAATTATCATTATGGAATGGGGCGTCCCTATTTTCATCGGAGAAATGTTGGAGGGTATGCTTCTTCATTTGCTCTTAATTAAAAATGACATAATATTAGAAAGGGACGTTACTGATTTTCTCGGCTGCCATTGTGCTGTTTCCAATGTGAGACTTTCCTTTGGACCACATTTGGTGACACCAAACTTGGGTCCATTAAATTCTGTGGGTCTACTCCGAGTAAAAGTTAGTTGTATATGACCCAATAAGAGGTTGTGATTTTGCAAGTTAATAAGGAATTCAGACTTCCTTTGGAAAAGACATTTCCTGAGGAGGGGATAGGAGGAATCACATCAAAATGGCTGAACCCCACTCCATGACAACATGGCGACAGCAAAAAGCTGGTGAAATATTAGTTAATCCCAGTAGTTATTTTATATACCGGGGGAATGTCTGCTACTTTTTGTTCTTGGATTTTAACATCAAGAGTATGAATTCTCAATACGTAACATGCAATATCCATTCCAAAGTTGTCGTTTATAGGCAAAAGGTAGCAACCACAGACTCAAACCCATTTTAAAACAGAGAAAACAGTCCTGTTTCTACTGAGAGGCTGATCCAGATTAATTTTTCAAGCCTCTGTCCAGCATCTACTGAAAAGCAGCACTTAGAATCATAGAATTGTACCAAAAGACCAGTCCTCTGCAGTGCAGGAATATCTTGCCCAGTGTGGGGCTCAAACTCACAACGCTGGAATTAAGAATCTTGTGCTCTACCAACTGAGCTATCCCAACTTGTATTCCGGTTGGCTAGGGTGCCTTTTCACCAATCCCATATGTTCTCAACTACAGCTTTATCACTAGGCTATTTCTACTCATCCTAATGTCTGGCTTCTTTGTTCCCCTTTACTGGATTGCAGTTTTACGGGGTTTTTTTAAGGGATAGGACCTGCCTCATGGAATCAGTTGTGGCTTTGACCCATCTTCTTGCAAGTTGCCCAGTTTCAAAACTCAGTCATTGTCACTTGTGCAAAATAAAGTTCTGAATGATTCACTTACCCATGAAGTATATGCCATCATGTTTATTGTAGAGATGTACTTTGCTGATACAAGTTAGCTATGACAGTAACTCCATTATAATTAAATTCCAGCACCCAACAACGGATGCTAAAACACAGCCAGAGCTGGTTTAACCATCTTGATATGATAGAATAGGGCCTCATATGCAGTGATAGCCTGACAGCACTTCTGCTAAATTTTCTGTGTTGGGCTCCTTTAAAATTCTGCACAGATTGGAACACAGTGAATATTCTCTCATCATGTGACTAAAGGAGCAACAGCCCTCATTTCCAACTGTAGAGAAATTTAAAAACTGGTAAACACAGGACAGATGCTGCACGTAGAAAATCTTCCATGAATGAAAGAATAGCGTATCGTGACATGGAGAAAGATAATATGGGTTGAAGGCAAAGGAGAGCATATTGATGCATGAGACAAGAGAGGCATGGAGCTTCATGCTATCGTTCTGCCTATGACTACATCTCTATCTCTGTATTTATACTTCTGAAGTACTGAAAACAAGAATAACAACAACAAAAAAAGGAATTGGTATTTTAAAAGGGGAAAAATTGAATGCCCTTTTCAAGTTCTTAAAGCAACCAGGTTAAACATTTCTTACAACAAGCTAACTTTAATGTGAAATTTTACAAAAGGTATTGGCCAGAATTTTGATTGTGAAATATTTTTGGCAATCAAATATCTTCGCAATGTACTAATGATACATGATGATTCAGGCTATTTTGACTTATGGCACATTTACCAAATCTCATACGTGGATGTAAAATCTGTATTGGTTAAACTGTACGCTGGGTTTTTAAATGTTTGTGTCTGTTTCAGTGTATTTTCCCTTTTCACTGGGCAGTGTGCAAGGCGGTTAACATAAGTGTACTTAAAGCACATCTCTAAATAATAATATAAATAATTAATGATTAATAATAATAATAATAATAATAATAATAATAAGTAAAATATCAGCAAGATAACTATAAAACAGAAAAGCCTTGGTTATAAAGCCTTCGAAATAAGTTAGTTTTAATTTGGCACTGAAATCAACACAAATTATTCACAATGCCAGTGTCTATTACCATAGTTTTCCATTGGCTAGGCAGTAGGTTTCCGGTCTAACCAGTAAAAGCTGGGGCACCCAAAGAATGGCCTACAATGAAGATCTTAAAAAATGCCAGTTTCCTTTTTTCTTTTTCTCCTGTATCAGCAACATTAGCTAAATGTGTTTTTAGTGTTGTGTGTGAAAGCTACTTCTGAGTTTGACTGAGATCAGAAAGTGAAATTTAGTATGGTAATAATATAATAAAGCAACAAGACTATAATGGAGCGAGGAGAACTTAAAGCTGAGTGCAATGATCCTTCTGGCTTGCTTTGTATACTTCTGCCAGTTCCACTTCAAAATATGTATTTGTCACTACAGTGTCTGAAAACTTTTTTTTAATTAATGAAACACTGAATCTGTTATTATAATACGATCAGTGTACATAGTCTTCTACAGAGTAAAGGTCTCTGTAGTCATAGGACTTACAATTTTGAGAGTCTGATTTTGTGCCCAGTACCACATTTTGCAGTAGTTTGGAACTGAAATACAGGTGGCAATCATTTTGCACAGGGGTTCCGTTCTGGTCCTCTATTTCAGGGTCCGTTAGATTTATTAAATGCTGTGACAATATTTAAAAGCATGCCATTAAAATCTTTTAAGACTTCTCTTCTGTCTATCAAACACTTTAGTTTGGATGATAAATTTGAAAACGTTAATATTCTTTTGACTCCTTTTTTTCGCTGTGATGGGACGTGTGTGGCGCTGTGGGTTAAACCACAAAGCCTAGGACTTGCCGATCAGAAGGTTGGCGGTTCGAATCGGGTGAGCTCCTGTTGCTCGGTCCCTGCTCCTGCCAACCTAGCAGTTCAAAAGCACGTCAAAGTGCAAGTAGATAAATAGGTACCGCTCCGGCAGGAAGGTAAATGGCGTTTCCGTGCGCTGCTCTGGTTCGCCAGAAGCGGCTTAGTCCTGCTGGCCACACGACCCGGAAGCTGTATGCCGGCTCCCTCGGCCAATAAAGCGAGATGAGCGCCGCAACCCCAGAGTCGGTCAATACTGGACCTAATAGTCAGGGGTCCCTTTACCTTTACCTTTATTCCCTGTGATAGAGGCCTGCACTATACAGCCAGTAAGCCTTATAAATTTACACTATCTCAAGAGTAGGCATAATAATAATCAAAGAGAAAACATTTTTTAAAACAAGTACAGATAGGTTTTTAAAAATACATATATATCCCACCACTTATATTTTTGTGTTTAGAAGTGGCCATTAAGAAAATAGTATGCGCACATGTTAATAAACAGTATAACTAAATGTGCCGGTTTTAGGTTAATTCCAGGGTTAGTGGCTGTAATGTGAAACCAAGCATGGAAGGAAGTTGAGAGACTATATGTCGCATGGTGCAGAAAACACATCTTGAAGACTTTCTCTTTGGTGTTTCAGTGTTCCTGTTCCCGTAGTCAGTCTAGAGAAAATTCCTAACCTAGTGAAGGCAGATGGTGCCAATGTTAAAATGAACTCTGCAACCACTACCACCAGCTCCACCTCCTCGGCCTCTTCATCTACCACATCCGCTCCAATTAAATCTGCTTTGACATGTAAATCGGTGCCACCATCGCCAGAAAAGATTTTGAATGGCAAAGGCGTCATAGCTCCATCAATAGACAAGAAACACCAAAATGGCACTAAAAACAGTAACAAGTCTTACAAGAGAGTTTCAGGTAAGTAGCATTGTAGCATGACTTGATGAGATCCCATCATTCTTCGTTAGTAGCGCTTGTTGCTATTTATTATATCCCATAGCTATTATTTACATAATGGTGATCTCGGCCCACATGTCAAATCTGTTTATGCGTCAATACCGAAGCACAACTTGCCTCACACTTTATATTGGTGTTCTGGTATTATTTCTTAATTTTGCAAAACGTAACGTAGGGGATGTGGGTGGCGCTGTGGGTTAAACCACAGAGCCTAGGACTTGCTGATCAGAAGGTTGGCGGTTTGAATCCCTGTGACAGGGTGAGCTCCCGTTGCTCGGTCCCAGCTCCTGCCAACCTAGCAGTTCGAAAGCACGTCAAAGTGCAAGTAGATAAATAGGTACCGCTCTGGCAGGAAGGTAAACGACATTTCTGTGCGCTGCTCTGGTTCGCCATAAGCTGCTTAGTCATGCTGGCCACGTGACCCGGAAGCTGTACGCCGGCTCCCTCGGCCAATAAAGCGAGATGAGCGCCACAACCCCAGAGTCGGTCACGACTGGACCTAATGATCAGGGGTCCTTTACCTAATATAACGTAGGAGAGAACTAAGGAACAAATTCTGTAAAAATCAAACAGGATTATCTCATAAAGAAGGCTATTGGCTGCTCTTCCCTTCAGTGGTTTTTAAATAAAATGGATTTGGATCTGAATATTGCCTTGCCCCAGTGGAAGGCGGGAACCTCTGGAACTAACCCAATGTTCCCAAATTTGAACAAGCAAAAAAAAAGCAATTGGTTGCACAAATGAGAAATGCTACTACTTCTTCTCTCTTGGATAAAGGTAGGTGTCCTTTACTTGTCTCATTTGTCAGCATTCCCTTCATGTGAATATTCATGCCTTTGTTAGAACAAAGGCTTGCTGTAATGACACATAGCTTTGCTCATTGCATTTCAACTGGCAACCATGCACTGTATAAACTACTAACTGTTGACTTATTACTGTACTCCTAAAAACTTAAAGAAGTAAAGATCATTTCATGTGCACTGATGGTGACCAGAAGATAGAACGCCTTCTATTGCAGGAATGTTGCTTGTACAATTCCATTTGGTCCATGATATAGGAAAGAATGTGATTTTTTAAAAATGTGTTTTGTTTGTTTTCAGCGCTTAAAATCTGGACAATGCATAAAATTTGAAAAGTAAAGATAATCATTGGCTCTGGGTTCGTAGCCATGATAGACTTGCAAGATAAGGAATAGAACAAGAGAAAGGAATAGAGGATGGGAAAGGAGGAGTAACCATGGGACGCTTAGGAAATGATTATTTTCAACGGGTTGGTTTTTTAAAAAGGAAGGAACATACAGTGGGCCTCCGGAGGAAAGGGATAGATTTAAGAAGGAAGGTTAATGGGAGAGTGGAGAATGTGGTGGAAGAAGGAGAAATAGGAAAGGTGTAGCGGTCCAAAGGTACGAAGATGCTTGAAAGCAAGAAAGTTAGTGGTAAATCGAAACAAGAGGAAAAGGGAGAATATTCAGAGCAATTCAAGTGAAGAAAGGAACTGAGAGTAGGACAAAGGTCAGAAATAGGAGGACCAGAAAATAGAATCTTATAGTGATGCAAGTCTAGAATTGAGAGTTGTGTGAGCAAGAAAAATAAATGAGAATTAAGAAACATTTGAGGTGAGAAAGCAATGCTGAACAATCAAGTCATCTTTGTTCAAATGTTGGGGGAGAAATGTACACAATGCCTGAGTAAAGTATTAGCGCTTAACATTATGGGAGAGAAACTACAATTCTGGAGAAATTTGTGTGTGCTGAAATACTAGCTCTTGTACAAAGGAAGTTATCCACTCACCCCCTTTGATTATCCAGATGCTTTGTGTTATTATGAATCTATGCATGTTGCTTCAAAGCTGCAGTGTCTTTTTGCAATTGGACAAGCCCAACTGCAAACTCCCTAATGAGAGATCAAATAAATGGGAAATGCACAAATATGGATGCTGTCTTTCTAGCAGACAATTCAGATTACTTCGTATATGTATAGTTTTCATTATCTCATTTTAGTGGTTTAGTTCAAAGGCAGCAACAGGGGCATTTGGCTCAAGACTGTGTGCCCTTGTCATTCAGCACTGTGATGCTTCTATGAAATGAGTGAAAAGCTTTCCAGGAAGTTTTATTTTTCTCAAAGAATTGACTTTTAGCAGGCCTGTGCAATAAAAGAACATTGAAAGATTGTATTTGAACATTAATGGTTATTTGGCACGTTTTATTAATACCTTAGAAATACTAAACAGTAATTGGTTTGATAGGTATTTGAATGTACACATTCGTATTAGCATAGTTATATAGATGTTCTAAGAAAAAACTTCCCACCATAGCATTAGTCTAATAATAGCAGCTTCCTGTCCTCCTAGACTTTATTATGTGTTGCATAGTACTTGCATCACAGATCTGGCACTCATTTTTGGCCCCAACTTTCATGATTAGGGGGGGTCTCTTCTTAATTTTTTACCATGCATGTGTTTGGATGTTAGTGCAAACAGTGAGAGTCACCTTCTCTTAAAGGTAAAAGTACCCCTGACCGTTAGGTCCAGTCGTGGACGACTCTGGGGTTGCGACGCTCATCTCTTCTCTTACTCTGACTTAGTTGTGGGTCCTGACCCACCAGCTGAAGTATAGCTGTAGGTTACTTGAAACGGGTATCTTACAGACTCAAATTTTAATAGGCCGACAGGAGGAGTTCCCCAGTTGTGGAACACTCATCTGAGAATACCTCTCCATGTTTCTCTCAGTTTAAGTACACTTTACAACATCCTCTGCCCAGGGATGATAGTGAAGAGGCAATGTTGGTTTGATAGTAAAGGCTGTGAGTGGTATGGTATACGGAGTAAATGAATAGTATCCTCTTTCTCAGCATTGGCTGGTCCCCAATTGGAGTATGGTGTTCCGCACTAGGTGCCACAATGAAAGAACATTGTCAACAAAGAGGAAAAGTTCAGAGGATTCTGTGATGAGGGTGACAGAAGGTCCAGCAGGCAAGTCATGTAAGGAAAGGCTGAAGGAGTTGGGTATGTGTAACCGAGACAAGATGAAGGGCAGAACAATATTTTAAAGAATGTCAGAAAGCAAAGTTGGGAACGTATGTTTACCACAGTTAGTAAGGGAGCACAATTAAATGACCTGTTAAACATGTAATACCAAACTGTGATCTGGCATTACATGAGCAAGTCTTGGGCTTGCATGTTCCCTTGTCCCTCATGCACTCCAGTTCCCTCACTGACTTCAGTTTTGGGCAAACCATAGCTTGCAATCGCATCCAAATGAGCATGCTATGGTGTATGCTTTTCTCCTGACATTAAAAATGAAACAAAAAAAAAAAAAAACCTTGGTGGAGAAATAGAACAAAATAAACACAAGAAAGATCTTTGTAATTAGTGCATAATTATGCCATATTCAGGAGTGTTTGCAACCATTCGTAAGAGCTAATGCTAGACCTTTAACATGCAGTCTGCCAAAAGTTGCAAGTGGCAAGAAATTGGTAAGAAATGATCCTCTGAGAATTCTTATCATATTCTTGGCTGTTATGTAATAGTAAAAATGACGCATTTTATTGTGGGAAAGTCTTCTGATCCCATAAATTTCACCACTCATGCTTTGATCAGAAATACAGAATCATCTGACCTTTGCAGATTGAGAAAGGGGCATGTCTGTTCTGTTTTTGAAGGACATACCTTGAGAGGCACATACTTAAATTTAGTGTTGTGCTTTGTTTAAATGGCAGGATCTAAACACTGTTCTGTATTAGGGAAACACTTTTTCATGTTTGATGATGTCTTTGTGCATGCAGATTGGGTCCAATCCTTGACCTTAAGTGGGGAGCCTATGGCTCTACCAAACGCTAATTTTCTTCAACTCCCGTTGACCAGTACAGGCAGTGATGATGGGAGCCATAGGTGCCAACTCCCTGGCGCCTTGGGGCACCGACAAAAGTCCCCATGAAGGAGCCGGGCACCCACAAATTTTGGTGCCAGGGCCATGCACACTGCATGGCACCCAAGGCCCTGGGCACCCACAGTCACTGGGCCAAGCTGGCATTCCTGATGGGAGCTGTAGTTAGACAACATCTGGAAGTTAGAGGTTCCCTATTCCTGGCTCTGTAAAACGTTTTGCCTGGATGGAAGAGTGAACAGGTAAGCTACTGCATGGGAGCTGATCGAAAACTGTTGTCAGCCCTGATCTAGCCCAAGGCAAGTGTAACCAAAACAGGATGACTGCCCATTGCTTTGATCCTAAGAGTATGAGTAGCCCATAACTTTTCTGATAGAGCAGTTGGGACAAGATGCTCGTTTTGTCCAAGCCACAGGAAATGGAGGGAAGGAAAAGAATAGTTTCACATGCCTTCTAACAGGTACGAGAGTTCTGCACACCTACGCCCATAGCAAGAAGCCTGCAACCTCCATCGATCTGTCTTCCTCCAGGTCTTTCATTACATTTCATATTGAGCTTAGTGAAGTGCTAATAAATCCATCCGTTACACAAGAACAGTATGGAAAGCAGGCCTGCACCAGCCGTTCCCTTTGCTACATTAAATGCTCTGCTGTTAAGGGGTAGGTGATGCTGGTGGGGTCGTTTTCAAGCTTCAGTTCAAGAAGCAGAGCGGAACAGAGAAAGTAGCTTTGTTACTAACTAGATAGGAATCTTGCTAAGTTTCTGTGTGAGAGTGAAGTGTCTGTGAATCTGTTGTCTGCAAGCATCATACCTTGATGTAGGTATGCTAAAAACCAGAATGTGTTCAGGAAAAGTACAATATCTTTATATATTTATTCTCATCTGCACCATTAAAGTGTATTTAGTTTTTGTTTCATGTCACTTTAAACATGCTAAGGTTTTTTTTTTATAAAAAAGGGAGAAAACCCTCTCACTTTATTACAATTATTATTTTCAAACAGAAAGAGAGTTTGACCCAAATAAACATTGTGGAGTATTGGATCCTGAGACAAAGAAACCCTGCACAAGATCACTCACCTGCAAGGTAGTTTTCTTGTTAATTTAAATATCTATAATGCTTTGCCGTGACTGACATTTTTACTAATGTATAAAGGTCATTCTAATACGTCGTGTATTTTTAAATAGCAAGAGCAACTCCATATTAAATCAAAAGGGTGATTTTGGTCACCGTGGTTATTCGTTGCCAAACATATGAATGAATGAATGAATGAATGAATGAATGAATGAATGAATGAATGAATGAAAACAATAGTTCTGCAGTAGTGCAGTCCTCATTTATGGATAGGCTTTATCTTTTTTTCTTTTCGTAGCTAATGCATAGGGGTTAAGCACTTGATACTGGATGAAGTGTTGATGACTGGAGGAGTAAGGGAGGCTGACAAGGCATTTAATGGCAGGTTTCAGGCATTGGAGTGCAAGGAGGGACAGCAAGAGGAACCAAACAAAAATCCCTTTAAGTGGAGTAAGCATCTCCCTGTCTCTTCTCAGTACTGGGGAGGACAGAAAGGAGCTTGTCTCACTGGAGGAGCTCCCAAACTCAGGCCTCCAAAGCCCAGACCAACGTTATCTGACCAGGAATATCCAGTTTGGTGGTTTCCAATTAAAGGGTTGAAGCACACAGACGTATCTGAGCTGTTTGTCATATATGACAACTTACTCCCTTAGCTAAGGAAAATCCTTTTAAGGCCATAATTTAACAGATTACAAAGGGGTAGGGGAGAATAGTAATATTTGCCTTCCCTTTTAAGAAATGTGGAAAAGTCAGAGTGCATCTGAGTGACTTCAGCATTGCAGCTCCCTTTTCAGAGTAAAGAAAATATTATTTTTGACTGATTGACCCAAACTGAGAACCCATCTCTTTAGGATATATTGCCTTTTGTAAAGACAAGAACACCTGCTTTCTACCCATTCATTTAAAAACAAAAGGAAAATATTCCTGCAACTTTGTTTTGAATGAATTAAAGAGTTCTTTTTTTCTTTTTTGGTTTGGTTTTATTCTCTTTGTAAACTGCTTTGAGGACTTTTTAAAACTGGTGTATAAATAATAAACAAACTTGTAGATGAAAAGCTATTGAACATTTATGTTGAAGGTACAGAGAATGCAATTTCCAGGTCTGGTTTGCAATTAATTTACACAGTGACATCATGGAACTTGTGCTATTTCCTGGATTAATATATTCTAACTGTTTTTATATTCACACCCCCATTTTTTAAAACCACAATGCTCTGTTTATGCTACTAATGTGTA
Organism: Podarcis liolepis; assembly: GCF_965112155.1. Taxonomy (NCBI): domain Eukaryota; kingdom Metazoa; phylum Chordata; class Lepidosauria; order Squamata; family Lacertidae; genus Podarcis; species Podarcis liolepis. Next base: position 67,924,254 of record NC_139562.1, read on the forward strand.
GAGTGTTTTCATGGAAAGTTTTCTTATCACCAAAATAATGTTTCATTAAACTGTATGTGCCTCCGAGGACAGGTGAACTAACCTGTATAGAAGAACGGTTTTGTCTTGTCATAAAATCAATGATCAGTCAAATATTTCTAGCTATCTTCTAGATTAATATTTTAATTGATTTTTATATTTACACCCCCCCAAAAAAATTTCAACTACCCTATTTTTTTAGACTCATTCACTTAATCACCGGCGAGCAGTTCCAGGCCGTAAAAAACAGTTTGACATTCTCTTAGCTGAACACAAAGCTCGATCGCGGGAAAAAGAAGTCGCAAAAGACAAGGAGCATCCGCAATGTATAAGGGAAACTCATCAGCCCCAGCCTGTGCTAGTCCAAGACGCTCCGTCGGGAACATCAGTGAACTCTGGGCAAGAGCCCAAAGGAACGTCGCCTGCAAAATCAAGACTGCCCAATTCAGCATTTCCTAGGTAAGTGGAAATGGGCACAGGATTCTGGCATTCAGTGAGCATTTCCACAGGAAGTAGTGGGCCCAGGGAAATGCCAAATTATGATATGAGCAAGCTCAAATACAGTGGCGTGGATAAATTATGGAAATCATATTTATTTATTTTGTGTGTGTGTGTGTACACACACACATACACACACCTCGTGTGCAGTGCAAAATTTTAGAGACTGAGGGGACTCTAGCAAGAACCAGGAACTTGTTTTCCAACTGCTTTCCACAATCAGGGCTTGAAAGTTGCGCCTTTTTAATGAAGTAGGAAATGATCAGGTTCCATTCTGAATTTCATTGAGAATTCTGCAATTCAGTTCCTGATAAAAGTCCCTGCAGACTTCAAGCCCTTCTAAATTTCTGATATCAACATCATACTATACTTCAAAAGCTTCTGTGCTTTCTGTATAGTGCGGGCATTGAATGTTGCAGCATTTTGTATCTTCTCCTTTTCTGTAGGAAATGTCTATTTTCCGATCCAAACTTTCTGTCTAGCAGTAATGCATTTAATGTTTCAATACTAATGCCATTTTGAAGATGGATTTTTGTAAAAGGTTTTTATGTGCAGAGTTTATTGAAACGCACACAGCTCAATCCTATGCACATTTATTCAGAAGTCAGTAACAAAGAATTCAGAGGGACTTACTGCTTACTTAATGTGTTTGTAGTACAGGTGACTCTCCACTTAGTGGGAGTTACGTTCAGGAGATAGCGCGGAAAGCCAAATTGTGTATAGTCAAAACACATTGGGTTCAATGGTGGGTGGGATTGCCAACGTCTTTTTTCCTGTAAGCCCATCCCCCGTTTATTTTATTTTTTGCAAAGTGTGTAAAGCTGAATGCACACAAGATAAATGTGTGCAAGTTGTGAGTTAGTTGTATAAGGCTTCCATCGTAAACATGCTTAGGATGTAATAAGTTTTATTGAGCATGGTGACATATACTCCAGCATAAGTATGTGTTGCAGTATCCTACTGTAAGTTTCCTTTTAGCTAGGAAGGTAGTTGTGGAGTTTGAACCCTGTGTTGGTCATTTTACCCTCTTAGGCCTTCCTCTGCAAACAGCATAAATAGCACTAGTTCTTCAAACCATGGTGGTTATGCTCCAGAACTGCCTCTGCCTTCTATGGGAGGAGATCTGCCTAGCAGATTATCTAGTGATGAAGGCGAAGTGGAGGGATCCGAAGAATCTGAGAAGTTAGACTGTCACTATTCCGGACACCATCCTCGACCTCTTGGGGTATGTCTTTTTATCTCCAGTAACCCTGTTCATTGCTGACATTTGTGACTGGCTGTATACACTTACGAAAGAAGTACCTCATTGCTGAAAGCATGTGTGTTATATAAAGACACATCTTATTAACAAACTGGCTGTGTTTGCATGTAATGCTAAACCATGGTTTGCTTAACCTAAGTATGATTTGCCTAAACATTTGAACCTGCTCTGAGCAAGTAACCATGGTTTGGATTTTAACAAGCCACCATTTGAACTCATGATTGCTTGGCTTATGAATGGTGGCTTGGTACCATGGTTTGTCATTACACCCAAACCTAAGATCCTGGAGTAACCTTGATTTGTTTGAGCATCCCACTCCAGCTATTCACCAACATACAGAGGCAAGGCTGTTAGAAAGTGAATCTACTCCCCAGGCTAAATGACCTGTGCTGGGTTCTTTTCCAGAAGTAGCCCTCTCTCTTGATACTGACTTTCTCCACCCAACTCTTCCATGGCATGTCCTAATTTACTTTGTAATTCATAATCAAAGGCAAGGGTGAGTGAGGAACCTGTGAACCTCCAGATGGTGCTGGTGTTCCACCACCCCTCACAGCTGACCAGCTGAGGAGGGAGAAAGTTTGTTTTCTGCTGCTCCAGAGAAGCGGACACGGAGCAATGGATCCAAACTACAAGAAAGAAGATTCCACCTAAACATTAGGAAGAACTTCCTGACAGTAAGAGCTGTTCGACAGTGGAATTTGCTGCCAAGGAGTGTGGCGGAGTCTCTTTCTTTGGAGGTCTTTAAACAGAGGCTTGACAACCATATGTCAGGAGTGCTCTGATGGTGTTTCCTGCTTGGCAGGGGGTTGGACTCGATGGCCCTTGTGGTCTCTTCCAACTCTAGGATTCTATGATTCTATGACCATGTTGTCTGGGCTGATGGGAGCTGGAATTCAACAATGTTGGAGGTTCTCAGGTTCTCCATCCCTGATCTGAGGTCTCCCAAGTTGGTAAGCTGCCCTGCCCAACGCTGCTCAAACTTTGTATGCCAACGTCAGTCTACCCAACTGTACCGTTGCATTGCTGCAGATCAGTCAGTCATGTTGAATGATACAGACCACAAGCTGTGAACGTGCAGATAATAATAATAATAATAATAATAATTTTTATTTATACCCCGCCCTCCCCAGCCAAGGCCGGGCTCAGAGCAGCTTACAAGCAATAATAAAAACAAGTTGAATGATTACAGCTTAACAAAATTAAAATACAACATTAAAATATTGAAACATTGAAATATTAAAATGTAGCCTCATTGCAGGAGGAGAAGGAAAAGAAAAAAGAAAGAGGGAGGGAATCAAATTGGCTCCAAGCCAAAAGCCAGGCGGAACAACTCTGTCTTACAGGCCCTGCGGAAAGAAATCAGATCCTGCAGGGCCCTGGTCTCATGAGACAGAGCGTTCCACCAGGCCGGAGCCAGTGTTGATAAGGCCCTGGCTCTGGTTGAAGCTAATCTAACTTCCTTAGGGCCCAGGACCTCTAGGGTGTTGCTATTTATGGACCTTGCTTTCCTTAGATATAATTGCTTCTATCCTTAGTGATGTTAAAGTAGGGACATAGATTTGTGTTTCAGGTAGAAGGCAGCCCATTAATACTGAAAAACAACTGAATGTAAGATGGCCTCAGGTGAGACTTGAAATTCCACCTAGTGATTGAAGGCAGAAATTCATTTGCAGATGCTCCTGGACCAAAGTTCACTCTGTGACCACTCTGAGAGCCAGTGTGGTGTAGTGGTTAAGAGCGGTGGACTCGTAATCTGGGGAACCGGGTTCGCGTCTCCGCTCCTCCACATGCAGCTGCTGGGTGACCTTGAGCTAGTCACACTTCTCTGAAGTCTCTCAGCCCCACTCACCTCACAGAGTGTTTGTTGTGGGGGAGGAAGGGAAAGGAGAATGTTAGCCATTTTGAGACTCCTTCGGGTAGTGATAAAGCGGGATATCAAATCCAAACTCTTCTTCTTCTTCTGTTTCTGGCTTCACCTTGAGTGTTTGTTGAGCACGCACTTTACCTCCTTCCTTCAATTTAGGTGTATTTTTCCTCATTTGTTCCCTTCTTGGTTTGTGTATATGTTTTCCATGGAGCTCATCTAGATGCCTATTTTCCATTAAACTCTCTCTCTCTTTCTCTCTCATATCAGTTTGTCTATCCATTCCCTAGGCTAGTTCCTGAGGTTTCCCCGCTTTCCCATTCCTACCTTTTGCCTTTAAGTAGTAATAATAAAAGAGCCCTTTGTCACCTGTGTCCATTTTCATCTTTTTCCTGCTTCACAGAAGCTCTTCCCTTTGTGAAGGTTGTGCCCCCAGTCGTTCTTCCTTCTCTGTCTCCAGCAGACCTGTCGTGCCCCAGACTTCTTGTTTTGTTGTTGTTTAGTCGTTTAGTCGTGTCCGACTTTTCGTGACCCCCTGGGCCAGAGCACGCCAGGCACGCATGTCTTCCACTGCCTCCCGCAGTTGGGTCAGACTCATGCTGGTAGCTTCGAGAACACTGTCCAACCATCTCATCCTCTGTCGTCCCCTTCTCCTTCTGCCCTCCATCTTTCCCAACATCAGGGTCTTTTCCAGGGGGTCTTCTCTTGTTTAGCTCCAAGCAAAGTGTTTTGCAGCAATTAGGGAAAAGCAGAAGTGCCTCCTTAAATGATGCACACAGCTCTCTTGCCAAACCAGAAGGCTGTGTTTTGGCCTCTGTGGTTAATGTAGATGCAAGTGACCCCTGCCCCTCCCAGCTTGAGGGTGGTTTGGTGAAGCATCACCTTTGGGATCATGAATGTGCCTCAGGAGATTTCAGCGGCCCCATCTGATGCCCATCTCAACCACTGGGTTGGAGGAAAGAAGAGCCAGGAGCAGCGGTCTATGTCTTTTGCCTTATTGCCACTGGTCTTGTGTTCTGTTCTCTGTATGGCTTGTCATAAAAGAACCAGCCATATGGTTCAAGTGATACCCAGAAGCTTCTGCAAATGAACAGCACTTCCTGACTTCAACCACCAGGTGGAACTCGAGTCCCACCTGAGGTCATCTTTAGATGTATTTAGAACAGGCATAGGCAAACTCGGCCCTCCAGGTGTTTTGGGACTACAACTCCCATCATCCCTGACCACTGATCCTGTTCGATAGGGATGATGGGAGTTGTAGTCCCAAAACACCTGGAGGGCCGAGTTTGCCAATGCCTGATTTAGAAGAATGATTTCACAGTAAGTCCAAAGATCCTTAACTAATTTGCAATCTTGGCTCCCTATAGTATACCTTGAAGCTCTTCTGATTTCAAGAATATTTTTTGTTTTAGTGTATTTGTGTGAAATTCCTTCTCATTTAATCTAATAGTAGATTATACTTTTTTTACCAGGTAGATAACCTAGGAGTGAAAGTAAGATAATAGCTATTATAAAGCTAATAACATCCTCTAAAATTATAGTATTTAAGGCTGTAGCTTTTGCAAATGCACATGTTAATGCAATTTGTGGCTTTTCCCCTGCTGTGTTTTGTGATGACTTGCATCTTACTAGAGGATGCATGCACAGCAAGCCAGAGACCGCAATATATATATATATTTACGGCAGCATAAATTTAGGGATGTTAGTTACAGATACCAAAAGTGATATACATCCAAATCACCTGAAAATGAAATCAAGTTTTGGGGTAAAAGGAGAAAGCCATAGGTATTTACTAATACAATTATTTTCACTAGACTCAAATAGATAGCAGACTAATCCCTCTTTAGTTAGCACTTTTAAACTTCTGTAGTCAATGTATTGATCAGCAGCATCCTGTGATTTTTGCAAGATCCCTATATCTTTTCCCCTTTATCCTTTCCAGTTTTGTTCATTTGGAAGTCATTTGATGGGAAGAGGTTACTATGTGTTTGATAGAAGATGGGATCGTTTTCGACTAGCACTGAATTCCATGGTAGAAAGACACTTAAACTCACAGATGTGGAGGTAAGTAAACAGCTTCTGCTTTCATGTTATCCTACAGGTCTAAGGGTGGGGTATGAGAGCAGAAAATAATGCCAATGTATTTCACATCTGTCACCTCAAAGGGGTGTTTTTTTTTGGGGGGGAGCAGGTAAGCCCCGTGCTGCATAATTGATCACAGCACACAGTGCATGCACCCATTTGAATGGCAATGCCCATCAACTTTGGGGGGGCAACCCCCTCAAATATATTATTTTGGGGGAGGGGCTGAAGGGGCCTTGGTCCCTAGAAGTTGGCTCCTATGGCCCCTTTGGTTTCAGATAGTGCATGGATAGATGAGTCTAAAAAGCCCATGACACAAGTTTTCACGGCCCTCTAGAGTCTAGTGGCTGTGGTGGTTCATTTACCAGAATTAATGAATTTAGTGTTAGCTCTGGAAGTGTATATACTCGATTCTGACGAAACTAAAAAAAAACACAGGACTGTAGAGGTAGAAAAGGTGCAGAAACAATCGAGAGGTTTAGAGAACCTTCTTCATGGGGAAAGGTTAGAATGTTTGGAGTTCAGTATTGCTTTGTTTTAACCAGGGAAAAATGTGAATGAGAGACATAACAGGTTTATACCATTATGGATAGTATTCAGAAGTGGATCAAGCAAAGTTCTATACTCAACTCAACCAGCTTGATTGGCCTGACAGATTCCGGGCAGCCCCCCCACCCAAAAGAGAAGTATTCTGCACAATGTATTCAGTGTCATTGCCACAATCTGTGGTGATATCCACTGGCAGAGATGGCTTTAAAGGGATTTATACCAATTCATAAGGGCTCTCAGAGGCTATTTGTCTTGATGGTTTAATGAAGCCTCCACTGTGACCATAGGATAGAAAATTGCCAGAAGATCTTGTGCCTCTTCCTTGTTCGCTGTGTGACCCCCACAGGGCCTGGGCCGTTAAAAGCAAACTCTGCGAACTTCTGAAGATTGGGGTTGTGATTGCCATTTGCAATGTCTTGAACTTGGATGTTGTCACTTGTAACATTTGCCTGAAGGACCATGGCTCACTTGTTCTTTAGTGGTAATTTATTGATGACCGCCCTGAGACCTCCAGGTATAGGGCGGTATATAAATTCAATAAATAATAATAATAATAATAATAATAATAATAATAATAATAATAATGTACAAGAGTTGGAACTTTGGGGGGTCAGACTTGGTACATAGTCTTCTGTTAACTTTGCACATCCCAATACTAATTGGTTGTTAATGTTTATGATAGTCCTTCTATATTTGAAGCTATTTGGATTGCAGTAGATTGTCTGGTGAATTTAAGGAACTTGCCTGGGAGGGAGGGCTGAACGTGGCTGGGGGAGGCGTGAACAACATCTCCCATCCCCTGCAGTGTCTCCTGGTGATGGCAAGAGAATGGGGAAAATAGGACTTAACTGCTTAGGAAACCTACTCTGACACTTGAGTGGTTCAGGCCCAGTTCTGTGTATGATTTGAGTACTAACAACACAACTGTGGTGTTGCTTCTTTTTGAGAACCCAGATTAAACTCAATTGATCAAAGTAAGTTTAGGAGCGTTCCTGATTAACTGGTAAGTAGAAAAGAATGGAAGGAAATTTCACACAAGACGGCTGGGCAGGGAAGTTGGGAGAGCATACGTGATTGAGTGGCATATACCCTCAGTCCAGTGTGAAGTAAGAGGAGGACCAGTTGCAAGAATCCGGAAATAAATCCCAAAATGTAATGAATTGGAACTGGTAAATTAAAACTATCCAATAATTCTTATTTGTGTGTGTGTGTTTATTGCTCAGTCCTTGTAGCGAGCTGAGTTAGGAGGTGCCCGAACCTCAAAGTATTTCTTTTTCTTTCCTGTTACAGGAAAATCCCTCCTGCGGTGGATAGTCCGATGCCCTCTCCAGCAGCACATATCTCCACCCCTTTTCCAGCATCGGTTTTGCAACCTTTCAGCAATCCTAGTGCAGTGTATATTCCTTCGGCGCCCGTCAGTTCAAGAATACCTTCTTCCTACTTGATGACTTCTGCCATGTTGTCCAACGCGGCTTTTGTGACTGCATCGGATACAAATTCCATTATGTCGCACACTACGGCGTTCCCTCACGTGGCTGCCAGCCTGAGTATTATAGACTCGACATTTAAGACCCCGTCGGCCATGTCACCTGTGCCAGCGGTTATCCCTCCCCCATCCCACAAGCCATCCAAAACGAAAACCAGCAAATCCTCAAAAGTTAGAGATCTCTCGTGCCGCGGTGATGAGTCTTCTAGTAACAAAAAGAAAAGGCCGCCCTCTTCTTCTTCCTCGCTGTCTTTGCAGACTTCCTCGTCCCCCTCCTCTTCCTTTTCAGGGTCTCACAAAAAGAACTGCGTCTTGAACCCGAGCTCGACCTTGAACTCTTATCAGGCCACATCTTCCTATAACAGTCTGTCTGTGCACAATGCAAACAATGGAACAACCCCACTCAGTGCCAAATCGGAGCCCTCAGGAGGACGGACTTCGTTATCAAGTAGCTCAGCAGACTCAGTGAAACACATGAGCATCGTAGTAAACAGTATTGACTCTTCCGGTTTGTCTGTGCCCTCCCTTCTCCACCATTCAGGGGACCACTCCCTAACAGCACACAACGCCGTGTCCTCGCTCCCCCTTTGCTTTGACAAATCGGAAGGGAAGAAACGCAAAAACTCTAGTTCTAGTAGCAAAGCCTGTAAAATCACTAAAATGCCTGGTATGAATAGCGTTCACAAAAAGAGCACTGCCAACCTTATTCCTACGGTGCCAGATACTCCAAACAGCTCCATCTCTCGGCAGGTAAGGGTTTCACGAGTCTGTCGGGTCTTGTTTCCCTGACTTGGCAGGGGCAAAGCAGCCTGGAGGATGTATCAGGATGCCCACAGTGGTGAACCGCTGAGGGAGCACCCAGTCAGCCTCCTGTCCAAATGTAATGCACAACTCCAGCCAGCCTCCGTTGGCCTGTGAGCGAGCAATGAGGTTGAACAAAGGTTGCATCTCCCGTTCCGCTCCTGGCTGCAGAGGCAACTTCCTGGTTTCTTATACCGCAGTTACTCAACGGTCAGCCGCAAACATTTCCCAGGATAGCCTGACATCTGCATGATACATTACTGAAAATGAGAGCCACATGTTCCATATTGCTTTTAAATGAGAGTATGTTAATAGGGAGTTAAATCATGGGTAGGCAAACTAAGGCCTGGGGGCCGGATCCGGCCCAACCGCCTTCTAAATCCGGCCCGCGAGCGGTCTGGGAATCAGCATGTTTTTACATGAGTAGAATGTGTCCTTTTATTTAAAATACACCTCTGGGTTATTTGTGGGGTCTGCCTGGTGTTTTTACATGAGTAGAATGTGTGCTTTTATTTAATGTTATTTGTAGAGCATAGGAATTCGTTCATTTCCCCCCTCCCCAGTATAGTCCGGCCCCCCACAAGGTCTGAGGGACAGTGGACTGGCCCGCTCCTGAAAAAGTTTGCTGATCCTTGATTAAGTGAAGCAAAAGATTTTGAGAGTACACTTGCTTTTATGGCAGTTCTCTATGGTTTCTGCATCTTGCCTTCTGAATACTGTTTGTACCTTACAGATTGGAAAAAATAGCAGTGTAGCTTTGTCTCAGTCCAGTCCTTCAAGTACACCGAGCCCAGTGCACAACAAACAAGTGAGTTGCAGTTTACAAATTTTCCTGAAGTGGTTATATAACCAGTTTGTTGACCAGTGATTTTAATATAAACTACCGAAGCTGCACACGTTTAGAAGCCTGCATTAAATCATTACAGTACTTCTTATAAAGCCACTCATCTCTGTCTGGCAAGTCAGAATTCTGCCTAGCCAACTGTCGGGAAGGTTCTGTAAACTGGTAGTATGTTGGGTTTTGGGGTGATACCTAGGACCTCTGGTTTGAGCATGAATTACTCAGTTTAGTGGGTTGCTGCAAAATGTGGGGTTCCAACTGCAAAAGGACTGCAAAACTTTGGCACTAGTTTGGAGGGTATCCCAAATTTGGGGGTTTGTAGCTAATTAAGTTCATGTAGTGGAGCAAAATGTTGCATTGTTTTACAATCAACTCTTATCTTTCTTCCAGAAGACGTTAAACCGGACTGGTAGGATAAGGACTCTTCCATAACAAGGAAAAGCAGCCAGCCTATAATCTCTCTCGTTTTAGCAGCCCTACTCTGGTTTCTTATTTTATTTTCTGTCTCTTGCAGATAAAATTTACTTAATATTTTTGGTGGGGTTTTTTTAAAAAAAAAAAAACAAATGTTTTTAAATCTACATAAAACTGTGGCATATTTCAGTTCTTCAATACACATCGGCCTCTGATCTGTGCAATCTGGTTTGATTCGGATTCAAGCTTTTAAAAGCAAATTGTTGCATTTCCCCCTTTTTGTTTCTTGCAACAAATGACAGCAGTGAACATTCCGAAATAATGCAATGTGTGGTTATATTATATTTAAAACACCCCTTCGTTGTTTAAAATTTACAGTAACTTCTGTATTTATTATTTATTATTGTCCTAGTGCATTTCTCAGCAGTATCTAACAACTGTGTGGCCAGAAGTTTCACTGACGTTGTTCAGAGATTTCAGTGTGCAGCTCCTCTTGTTGATGATGGTATTCCTAATCTGCTCAATGTACTGAAGGGTTTATTCAATTTGTTCCCAGTGAGATTAATAGGAGCGCCATGTGAAAATTTCCTCCACAAAGAATCTATACTACTGTTTTCCTTAATGAAACAATTTGTTCTTTGAAAAGACAGGAGCTGAGCATACTGAATTTGTATCAGTTAGAATTGCACTGACAATGTTTTACAGGAATTACTGCTTTTAAAAAAAAAATAAAGGTAGATTTTGAAATCAGGAACTTACTAATACTAGGGTACTGCAAAATTACTACAGAGCAGTTAATTTTTATTTCTACAGTGTTAAAAGTGCACTTAAATGCTGGTTTATTTACATCTCAAGGGGGCAGGAAGCCGTTTACTTTGGGGGGGTGGAAGGCTTAAGGAAATTTTTAAAGCTTATACAATGTTTAACAATTGTAAACATGGCTAGGCCCTTTGGGGGGAAATTAGAAGATATTCTTAAAGTAAAATTTTATAGTGTTAATTTTGTAATTTATGTTTTGCTATATTTGGGAAGGGACAGGAATAGTTTCATGAACAATATGAAACTTAGGAAAGTTTTAAGCAATGCTTATATTTTTCATGTACTTTTGAGTTATGGTTTTATTGTACATTTCTTCAGACTGAAAAAAGTGTACATATCTTTGTTATTTTTGCACAATTTTTGTCTTCAGTTGTAGGAACAGAGCCTTGTTGACTTTTTTTAATCTATAAAAAAACTAATTTATTTTGTGTTGTATAACTGCAGGAGTTTTAAAATCTCAGTAAGAAAACACCATCTGATAAGTGAACTGCTGTTTTCTACTTCTAGAGGGGAAACAGGGGTGGTGAGATTCAGTGGCTGCTTCTGAGAATTAATGTCACTCAGTGACCGAAGGAACAATTCAGTCGTGTTAAGAATTCCTTAGCTCTTAACGTGCATCTGTTATGTAAGAAGCTGGACTGGGGAGTGTTCTTTGCTGCTTACGTATGTATCCTTTTATTTTCAGTGGCATCGGTCTGAAAGCATTTTGGAAACCAAGTAAAAACCTCATACTTTTTTTTAATCCCCTGCATTTTAAAAAAAAAATCACCAATTGATTTTATACGTGCTAAAATGTCCAGCCTGAAAAGTGAAATGCAGGGGGTTGGTTTTTTTTTTAAAAAAAGGATTTGAACTGGACCAGCCTATAATGTATTATTAGTGTAGCATTCATTCAACAGTTGCTTTTCCTTTTTCCTTCCTCCCACCTTTGCCTGAAGACTTTGTGATTCGTTTCCAGCAATAGAGGCTCAGAAGCTTTGGTTGTTACACATACGCAATGCATAGGCCCTTCAGCCATATTAAAAAAAAACAAAAGCGACTCGGATAACTTGTATGCCTTCTTTTGTATCAATGTTAACAATTGTACATAGCGCTGATCAACCTTTGTAGAGAATAGTTTATACAGCATATTCTGTTACTGCTGATTCTCAGTGAACTATTGTTTGGGAAAAAAGAAAATTTTCTATTTACACCTTATATTTTGTTATGCTGTTGGCCCATGGCACTTTAACAAAACTCTGTGGGTTTTGCATAGCTGGTCAGTCATGGGGAATATTAACTGTTGCACAGAAATGACTTTGCACCTCCTGTATTGTGCTTTCCTACTACAGATTTTAGAATCTTTTTCCAGAAGACTTTTGAAGAAAGCATGTCCAATCATTCTAAAAGAAAATGCCATATGTGTACAGTCAGTTTCTTTTCTACAAGCCCATATTTTGTAACACTAAGTATTTTCATTCTTCGTTCTGCACCTTTTATGTATTAGCAGTATCAGAAAGAGCCCATTCCATGCTTGTGAAAATTGTGTCGGAAGTAAGGTGTAAATAATAAAACTTTATGGCTTACAGTTTTGAAAAAAGAACAAACATGTATCTGACTGATACTGCCACAGTTCAACACCAGGCCTGGAGATATTCTCTAGTGAGCGATTGTATTTTTTTTGTTGTTTTGGGGTTACATTTTGTTTTTGCTTTATTATTATTATTATTTTTTGTAACATGGCTTTGTAAATAAAATAATTTATATGTTTGTAAGAAATAGGTGAAGTGTTTTTATTAGCTCTTGAAGGAAAGTTACCTTTGGGAAACTTTTTTCTGTTTCATTGCAGCGTCAACCAGTGCTTCTGTTACCTCATTTTGTCACTGTTGTAAATACAAGGCAATCACTTAGGACTGGGGTTCACTCTAAAATGTCACCATTGATCCACCAGGTCCAACCCACATGAAGAAGGAGGTTTCTGTGGGGATTTTCATCCCCACTCCTTTCTACTTAAGAGGCGGTGGCAGCTGCTGATGGGATAGGAGGGTTGGGGTATGGGGAGTCCACAATTCATAGCTTGTTCAGATGGTTCTGGCCCCAAGATGGAGAATTTCAAGCTCAAGAACCGGTGGTACATTCAACGATCAAGGGTTTTGATCTCTTCATGGTAGACTCAGAGACACGTTAGTCAAGAGTGGTGCTCTAGTCTACATCCTTAATATTAGGACCTGCTCCATTTTGAAGAAGGGAACACACACAATGTTCCTCCTGCCATCGCACAGACTCAAGAAAACAGTAACCCCAAGAAAGCAAAAGCTATATATACCTTGTTCTTAGCCAACCATCTTTAGAGACACTTGGCTGGAGAGGAGTGCTGTAATTTAAACCAGTGGTGTCCAAACTTTTCTCAAAGAGGGCCAGATTTGATGAAGTGAAGGGCTGTGAGGGCCGACCAAAAGAAGAAGTTGTTGACCTTTATTTCATCCCCACCCCTTGTTGATTAAGGATTTTACCCCAGGAAATAAACGGCCACAGGGGCCGAATCAGGCCCCTGAAACGGACTAGGGACTTGCCTGCTTTAAACTAAGATAATTGCTTTATTAAAGACAACCTTTGTACTCAAGGAAATACTGATATTTACATGCTGCAGTCTTTCCAAAGACTCAAGAGTCAGTCTCTAAGAGACTTTTACTGCAGGCCAAATTTCTCCCCCCCCCTCCCGCCCATTTCCATGCCAGCCAGGCCTGTAGCAACCCCCCAGCCCAATTTTTCAACAAACAAATAATTAAACAGTTGTTTACTTGCTCTTCGTCAGGGAAAATGCAAAATCTCAGTCCTCAGCAATGGGGGATGTCGACAGGAACAGCCCAGGAAGACAAAAAGACAAACCAGTTCTCAAGTTCTCTCTGGCTGATCTTCAGTTTGATTAGGGCTGCAGCTGTTTCAGAGTGCTCTAGACTTCCAGACGAAGGCATAGAAATCACAGAAAATGCTGCAAACCGCTGTAAGCCCCTAGTGTTGATAGCGGACCACCGCAATATGTCTGGTGTTAACAGCTCAGAGCCCTTGCAAAGAGTTGTTGGAAAACCCTAGCAGCAATCCAGCCAGACTTAACAGGATTCTGTGTGACTAAACAGCCAACAAGGGGAAGCAACTCAGGTTAGCTCATAAAATGAAGTTCCCACAAACTCCTAGAAGGATCCTAAAATAAAATCATAGAATTGTAGAGTTCGAAGGGAGCACAAGGATCATCTAGTCCAACCCTCTGCAGTGCATTAATCTTTTGCCCTGTGTGGGGCTCCAATCCACGACCTTGAGATTAAGAGACACACACTCTTAATCTGTTCCTGTAAGGGGCTTGTTGCTTGTGCACATGTATGTACACAATGTATTAGATGTATTAGAATATGCCCTGTAATGACAATAACTTTACTTGATTACCGCAGAAAGTCCGCTGAGAAAGCTGTATTTGTCACACTGGTGTTGGACAAGACTATATTCCAGCTGAACATATTGTTCAATTATAATACTTGCTGAACTGTACCCAGCACGAAATAGTATCTTTGAAACTGTGACATGTATGCAGCTCTTTCATCTTCACTGAAAAAGTTAGTTTAGCACAGAGAAAAATAGGAGCATTGATAAAGTTGGCTTTGTTTCTCATAGAATCCAACAGTGATTAATCTCTCTATTTGCTCATTTCCCAGTGTTAGGCCAGTTTGTTCTCAAATTAAGAAGAATCTCGACATCTTGCTGCGCTAACTTGTAAATTCCAAGTTCATTTAATGCTGCCATTGCTGTGGGCTGACTTGAATTCAGGATGGTTTCAGTTCTGTTTTCAGTGGCTGAGTGAAGCACATCCTTTAAAAGTAGGGCTGAGCCAACATTTAAATTCAGCACAATACAGGCCTCCTTTATGCTGCAAAAGAAAATGAGAAAGTCCTCATTTCAGAACAGGGGAAAACCTAGAGAGCTATGCAAACGCTTGAAGGGGAACTTTAGGCTTGTTGCTTATATAGCAGCCCATCCTGCCACATGACAAACCACATTTAAAGCAGAGAAATTGGAACAACAGATCTTCATGCTATATCAGCTTTTTTTTTTCTTTAAGTGACAAATATCTCACTAAATACCTCAGCCTGTAAATGGTAAGTTCACTTTTTTGTACAAAACGGGGGAGGGAACCCATGCTTGCAGAAGTTATGTTATTTAACTACTATCTTCCAGTTAATTTGGCAAGGATCATGATCTTACGCTTTTACGCCTTAAACTTGTCCCATAATTATTCCCCAACAGTGATGTAAAAGTATTAAGCAGTGGTCTTTATATGCTTGCTTATTTAACTAACTAACTAACTAACTGCCATATACCTGTAGATCTCATGGCGGTTCACAACATAAAATTGCAATATAACCAACCCTACTGTAAATGCTAGAAGAAGAAGAAGAAGAAGAAGAAGAAGAAGAAGAAGAAGAAGAAGAAGAAGAACAAGAAGAGGAAGAAGAGGAAGAAGAAGTAGAAGAGTTTGGATTTGATATCCCGCTTTATCACTACCCTAAGGAGTCTCAAAACAGCTAACAATTTCCTTTCCTTTCCTTTCCTTTCCTCCCCCACAACAAGCACTCTGTGAGGTGAGTGGGGCTGAGAGACTTCAGAGAAGTGTGACTGGCCCAAAGTCACCCAGCAGCTGCATGTGGAGGAGCAGGGAAGTGAACCCCGTTCACCAGATTACGAGTCTATCGCTCTTAACCATTACACCACACTTGCTCTAGCCAGTTTACATTTTTATTAAAACTCTTAAAAGGGATGACTCTCTCTCTCATGCGCTTTCTCAGAAAAGTGTTCATAACAAAAGGGTAGGAGGAAGAGGCTCCTTGCAATTCTTTCTCTATTTCCCCCCCAATATATAAGTTTCGAAGTAAACTAGGAAGTGAGATATGTTTTACTTACTGTTTGAAATAATTCTCTGGCCGCTTGCAGTAATGTGAGAACAAAGGGAAAAGATTCCTGGTCATGTCAAACTGCAGCTGCGCTGCTCCTCCTTCATTAAAGTGATTGGCCAGAATGATCTGTACACAGCATAAAAAGAACAGGCAGGTCATAGTGAACATTTCTGGCATTATTTATCATTACGGCCCTAGTCACCCAGGACAGACACTTACTTCCTGATAGATAAACAAGTCCACCTTCTCTGCAAGCATTTGCCAGAAGATTTTGAACAACGAGTAGCAAAGCTGCTGCTCTAGTTGTAGGAGCTGGTCTCTCAAGGTCATTAGCAGTGGGCAGGCAGTGACTGACAGAGACATCACAGCCTGTTCTGACTGGGAAGGCAAAGACAGCCATCTGAAAGAAACAGAAAATCGTCACCACAAAGGAAAGCTTCTGACAGCACCCAACTCCAAGTTTGCTTGGGAGTTTATAAGACACTGTTTCCGTTTGCGGTTCCAGATAAGCCCGTTATCTTGACAGATGGGGAAGGGGACATCTAGCTCAATGGCAGAGCCCAGCTTCCACCCCTGACATTCTGGTTCAAAGTTCTCAAGGAGTAGAGAGTCCGGAAACACACCTGCTAATGTCTAGGAGACACAACCAGGACATTGTCTTTGCATTTCGCCACTGGCATTAGGAACCTCTCTCCATTGCACAGGGATGGTGAACCTGTGACCTGTGATGTTGATGGAGTCCAACTCCCATTGGCCTCAGTTAGGGTACCTAATGGGCCAGGGATGGTGGGAACGCAACATCATCCTTGCCAGCAGGGTGGGGCAAGGGGGAGGAATGTATTTTAATACATTACTAGATCCCAAAACCACAGTGACTAGTATCCATCCTGGATAGCTCAGTTGGTTAGAGCATGGTGCTGACAATGCCAAGGTTGCAGGTTCGATCCCTGAATGGGAAGGACAGCTGCATGTTCCTGGAATGGTTGGACTAGATGATCCTCAGTGGTCCCTTCAAACTCTGTGATACGATATGATATATGATAAAACAAAGTGGAATCATAGTGGACTCTTAAAATAAAAACAAACATAACTTTATTTAACCATCTTGAACATTAAGACAGCTTTTGGAAGCAATTCTGTGTTCCAAAGCTGTAACACTACTGGGTCAAACCGCACAACTACTGTAGAACTGGAAGAATTACTCTAAGGTCGCCCCCCCCCCCCGAATATTCAGGTGACAAAACTGGGTTCTCTAAATGGCAAAAATTCTTACTACATCCTGAAGACACAAGTGTTTTTCATGGCACGATAAAACAGCCGATTTATTTATCAATCTCACAACAAGCACGGAATATAATTTCTTGATGACTGTTCTCCCTCAAAATAGTCATCCAGATCATTCCTTTCAGATATCTGAATTCTGCAGGATCAGGGTTTATAAAACAAGCTAATGGCATACAGTATTGCAGGAAGAAGAACGCAGGCTATACATTTTTAAAATTCCCCTTCACTCCCTTCCAAACTGTGTACAAATTAAAATGTGTCCAGCAAAGTATTACCTTTCCTTTTTGTACATCCTGGCAGCCTCTTTGACCTCTCTGAAGACATGGTCCACCTGACGAGTCAGCATGTCATGCTTTAGTCGCTCCAGGAGGTTGATCATGTCGTCAAATACGGAGCTTTCCATGGAAGCCAGTTGTCCTAGCTGCAGCTTATTTAGTGCGTTGCTATCAGCACAAACTTCCAGCGCTGCCTGCTGAAGCTGCAAAAAGAACTAGATAGACATGAAGACCCTGCTGTATTCACTGCCACCCAAAAATTTTATACATTTGAGGGTTGCTTGAGCATGGATACCTCCCAACAATGTGGAACCTTAAAATGGCCGCAATCTGATCCCCTGCACTTTGAAAATGTACTGAATTCTATCAGTGCAAGTGAAAGGCAATTCTATACTGTGAATAAATAGGAGCAGTTGTGTAACAAAATGCTTTTGAAATTAAGTTTTGGCAATCCACAAAGAGCAACTGTAGATATGTAAAACGATCATCACTCACAACGTTGTCCGCCCAGTCTGCCAGGACTGTTGCTATGTAGTTCACAGCATTGAGGATGGCGCAGTAGCGAAAGGCTAAAGGCACTCTGGTCTCTTCCTTCATAACCTGAGTTAGCCGTATCCTGAAGTCATCCACCAACTCCTTCTGCAACTCCAGGAACTGAAGCTTTCGGGCAGCTGCAGGAAGGTGTTTATACCTATCTATGCAGAACACATTACAAGGAATTTGGTAAATTATTTCATATTTTTAAAGGCTCTCTTTTGTTAGAAAGCACCTACCGTCCAAGATTTCATCACAGACTTAAGTGTACCTGTTTAAGGAATGGGAATGGTGTTACAAAAAATTGTTTATTAATGAGCTCAATGCTTCACGCTATGGCATTTAACACTTTTGCCTCCTTTTCATAGTCTCTGCTGTCCCACAGAAAGAGCATTTTTAATGGATACAAGACAGGCTGGGAACTTGTTCTGCAGACACACAAAGGCCACATTTCATTCCTCTAATGGCATTTGTCTGTTGTTCTACGGCACTGTGGCTCAACACTTACTGCTAACTAACTTAATAAAACAGGGGTATCAACCTAAAACACATTAGGCTGGATTGAGAGGAAGTTAGCCACCATGGTTTCAATGCACCTGAAGTTAACAATGACTAACTTTTCCCCACTGATTTCAGCAGGCCTAAACCTGAAATACTACACACAGTTGAGTGCGAGTCAACTCAATGGGATATGCATGAGATAATGATGGAAAGGGCAATTAACTTCCTCTGAATTAACTGATGCTGCTCCATGCTACTCAAAGCATAAGGTACCTACTTACCGTACACTCAAAATCCATACTATAATTATTAGCAATGTTTGGTTTCTTTTAGGTTTCTGAGTATTCTTAGATTGTTTTTCTTTTTTAAAGGTACATTATCCCAGCAGTAATTGCCCAACATATCCACGCTGTTAGTATTAACAGTGCCATGACTACCTTGTGAAATATAGTAGTCATGGAAAGAAGAATGAACAGAAACTACACTGATTTGTTCCAATGCAAATGCAATTCCAAATTCCAACTCTTATTCCTTCAAAGCCCTAAATGGCCTCAGCCCAGTATACCCGAAGGAGCGTCTCCACCCCCATCGTTCAGCCCGGACACTGAGGTCCAGCACTGAGGGCCTTCTGGCAGTTCCCTCACTGTGAGAAGCGAAGTTTCAGGGAGCCAGGCAGAGGGCCTTCTCGGCTGTAGCACCTGCCCTGTGGAACACCCTTCCATGAGATGTCAAGGAAATAAACAACTATCTGACTTTTAGAAGACATCTGAAGGCAGCCCTGTTTAGGGAAGTTTTTAATGTTTGAAGTTTTATTCTGTTTTTAAGGTTCTGTTGAAAGCTGCCCAGAGTGGCTGGGGAAACCCAGCCAGATGGGCGGGGTAGAAATAATAAATTATTATTATTATTATTGTTGTTGTTGTTGTTATTTGGTGACAACTGTAGCCACTGATAGGACGTTGATTTCCTTGCTGATTGCGTTACAGTTCTTGAATAATTCAAGAACTGTAACACAATCAACAACCCAATGCCAGAACCCAATGCCAGAAACGTTATAATTACCTGTGATAACCAGTAGCAGAGTCATAAAAGTTTCAGCACAATCAGGGACTTTCATTTCATCGACATCTGTAATGTCTTTATACTGTGATATCCAGGCAGCTTCAGATGAAAGCATCGAGTCCATCTTTTGAAGAGCAACTGCCAGGCACAGAAAACCAATGAAGAATATTTAAATAGTTACCTTAGTTAAAATAGAATAACTTACTGTAGTTACCTTATTATTTCAAATTTTATTTCAAGAGGGAAACAAATTGTTCCTTTTTAAAATGAAATTTGGGACAGGGGAAAAACGTATCAAATACGGCAATTTCAAATCAAAGTTAAGATGCTGCTTCTACTAAAGGAGTTAACTGAACGAACCTTAGTAACGGCTAAAACAACCAATATGAACCCAGTAAGAGAGCATGTTTATCAATAACGCCCTGGAATCAGATGAGTTCTCTTATACCAACTGCTAAAATCCCTTACAAAACTGACAAACAGTATTATCTTTATGCAAGTATTAGCCAAAGTAAAGCTTAACACTTTCTAGTGCCACATTTTTACAGTTGTTTATTCGAATTTCATAGGTTTTACAAACTCAACTTCTTATTGACCTGATCTTCAATTTTACGATAAACTGTAATAAGGGTGTAATTAGCAATACTGCATCCTTTTCCAGGTTGCTTTTGCTATTGTTGTTTCTTCTCTACTTTAAAGTCTCCTGAACAATAACAGGAACAAGAAGAATAGCAAAGAGAGTACTATTCAAGCAGAAATAGGAAGATGGATCTGACATGGAAAGCAAATATCCATCAGCTGCCTCATCTCTGGTGGTACAGTCTGTTCTTGCCTCTATTTTCTTTGTCAGGGATTTGCTTTGCAGTAGATAAAAAGCTCGGAAGAGCTCAGATGTTACAGCAGTGTTCCTTTGGCAAGCTCAGCCATCTCCTAGAAGCCTGTCTCAATAGTCTCAATGGCTAAAAATCTAGCCTTAATTCATGGACACTGGCATCTTAACCCTCTCCCAGTAAAGTTGGTTCTACCATGCTATGTCTGACCACTAATATTCCTGGGATAGCCCTCTAGCGGCTATCGAGTAGGCCTCCTGATTAGGAAACAAGCTATATCCTTTGCTGTGCATCAGGATCATTATGAGACAGATCTATATACCTCTCCCCACCAAAAGCCTGACACCGTTAGGAGCAGAAGCATGGACTGTGTTTCTTACAATCATGGGCCTCTGCAGAAAACTACGTACACCGTAAATTCTATCCCAAATGCAAACATTTAGGGCACAACTCTAGTTCCAAGACTTGTTCAGATTTAAAACAGTTATTCCCCCAAGGTAGGGGAGTTTGGAATAGCCCCCCTCCCCAAACACCCAATTTCTTCAGGTCTGGTTTTTAACCAAGTCAGGTCTTACATTTTCTTTCCACAGTTAACCATCTTTGAAAACAGGTTTCTTCTGAGAGAATGTGCATGCAGCTGGGCAAGCTGTTGAGATACCCATGAACGCTGTGCAGCTCTCTCTCAAAGAGAAGTACCTCATCCACCAGGTGACAAAAGAGGTTGTCGTCATACAACAAGCAAGGGATATCAGCAGCCAGCTTCTCAAGGATCAGCATCACCAAAGCTCGGGAAAATTCCAGCTTAAGAAGAAACAAAGAGATTAATTCAGATGACAACTGCATTTGTATCAGAAATGGTTAAACTTCAGGCTGGTGGAATCTCCTTTTTTTAAAATCAATGCCCCACCACCCATGTGCAAAAGAGACACATTTAGAATTAAAAAATCCTGAGCCTAGAACATTTTCTCACAGTCCTTTCAAACTGAGTATCTTGCCCACCCCCATCTTTCTTAATTTCAGTAGTCTGCATGTGTCATTTTCTTGCTGCTGCCAATAATCAATTAGGAGTCAGAAATCCTTGCTGATCAGCTGGAAAACACCCAGTGATCATAACAGTTGGTTCCAGTCAATCTTCTGCCCATCCTGTGCTGGATGTATAATTTCATGGTTATCAGTATGTTAACAATATACAGAGATGCTTACCTTCGCATTCACCAATACACCTGCCTTGTCCAACGCTGGTTGGATTTTGTCTTCAAGAAACTTAGCATGATTTCCTATCCACATGAGTACCTGGGTTAGGTACCATTCAGGCTTTTGAGAAAGGAGAAGAATTCACAGTATCGGTTGTTAGGTCAAAGATGCAACCTACATTGTCCGATCATAGCATCATACATCACCTTAGCCTGTTGGCTCAGTTCCCCTCTAGCAACCCTTGCCACTGCTTTTTATATTCCCAGAAATTAAGTGGTTTGTGCTTGGCAAGTGTCAGGAAACTGACATCGGAGCAACAGGAGAAGGAGAGGCTCTCCGATTCTGCAGGAGAAGGTACCAGCACCAGGGGGATACGCAGCTTGATAGAGGGGGAAGGAAATCAGCGTAACACCAAGGATCCAGGAGAGCAAATGGGGGAAGAGGGAAAAGGGCTCCGGGATTCTTCCCTGGACGTCAGTGAAGAGAGCACTGGTCCTCCACTACCCACGCCCTCCCTGCGCAGAAGACTCCCGCGCAATGAGAGGCGGCGACGACTGGGTGTCAAACAGCTTTTATGCTGGAAAAGGTTTAAGAAACGCCCACAGACAGATTCTGCTAGCGACTGAGGCAGCCACGCAGAGATGGGCTGTGCAGTCAAGACGGTTTAACCCAGGCCGTTAAGCTCCCAAACGGGGACAGTTTACGCACGAGTAACTCCAAGCCACTACAGCAAGGGAAGTGCTTAACCAAAAATAGTTTAATAAGCAGAACACATGCTTGCTATAGGTGTGTGCTGCAGTACAAACAAGAATTTCCTTAAAAGATATAGGAAATAGACTATTCGAATTACAGGCCAATAGAAGGAATATAAACACAAAACTCTTGTGGCACTTTGTTGTTTTTGTTGCAACAGACCAACACAGCTACCTTTCTGGAAACTGGGAGAATGGGGTACATTGGAAATCCATGCAAAGCAGCAAAAACTAGATCAAGTTAGTCCAATATGTTTATAAGATGTCTAGAGTTCACTTAAAGTTGTTACTAAAATCATGTGTTACTGTATTTTTCACTCCATAAGACGCACTTTTCCCCTCCTAAAAAGGGGAAATGTGTGTGCGTCTTATGGAGAGAATACAGGGGGGAGGCAGGTGGGAAAAGCCCCCAAGAGCCACACACAAGCTCCACGCGGCTCTTGCGGGCTTTTCCCCAGGAGGAAGAAGGGACTGACTGGCTGCGTCAGTCCCTTCTCCCTCCTCGTAGAAAAGCCCGTGGGAGCTGCACATTCCTTAAAGAGTGCGCGGCTCCTGCAGGCTTTTGCGGGAGGTGGGAATTCCCCTACCTCGTAGAAAAGCCCGCAGGAGCCGCGCACCCTTTAAAGAGCTCATGGCTCTTGCGGAAGGTGGGGGAAGTGACAGAGCAAGGCTCTCTCACTTCCCCCACTTCCCGCAAAAGCCCCCAAGAGCCGCGCGGAGTGTGTGTGTGGCTCTTGGGGGCTTTTCCCTGAGGAGGGAGAAGGGCAGCCCGTCAGTGATGGACTGCCCTTCTCCCTCCTCGGGGAAAACCCCCCAAGAGCCACACACACACTCTGCGCAGCTCGTGAAAGGGAACACTGAGCAGAGCCTGGGATGCATACAAGCTCTGCTCAGTGCACCCTTTAAATAATTCCCCCCCCCCTTGAATTCCCCCTCTAAAAACTAGGTGCACCTTATGGTCAGGTGCAGCCTTATGGAGCGAAAAATACGGTATTTTGTACATTTTAAAAGATGCACAAAATGCCAAATACATGCCAATCTTCCCAATGTAATGCAGGGAGAGGTTTACTTCTGACTAATAAGACGTTGTCTGCATATTTTTGCTGTTGCAGCTGTGTGAGTTAAAAGAGCAAGATCAGGGATGGGGAACTTGTGGCTTGTTGCATGTTGGACTACAACTCCCATTGTCCCTGACCATTAGCCATGCTGACAGGGGCGCATGGGAATTGGGAGTCCAGCAACATCTAGAGAGCTAAAGGATGTATTTTAAATGAAGGCTGAAAATGGATGGAGACTAGTAAATATTGAGAGGCACATATGCACATCCCATTCCACCCAGTGGCGTAGCGTGGGTTGTCAGCACCCGGGGCAAGGCAAGTAATTTGCGCCCCCTAACCCATGGATTTGCGCCCCCTAACCCTAACCCCCAGATGTTGCGCCCGGTGCGGCTGGCCCCCCCTGCACCCCCCACGCTACGCCACTGATTCCACCCCCCACCTTCCTTCATATATCCTTTTAGGAGGTTCTATTTAATAAAATGATTTTGTACAACACCATCAACCTACCTTGCTCAGCACATTTGTTTGTCTGTTTCCTGTGAAATGATACTTGAATCTTTTCTGAAGAGGAGCCAGCATGATCTGCATAGGTAGTATGATAGGTGGAGATGGAGGAAGAATGTATTTTTCTGGAAGCTGTTTTGGTTTGGTTAATAGTTCATCTCTGAGATTTTTAAGAGTCAAAGTTAAAAGTCTTATTGATACAGATACAGGCATATAGATCTCTGGACCACATCCTAAGTGAGAAAAATGTTAGAAGGGATCATGATAAGCAGGCAGAATAGTGTGATCTGCTTGTACGCCTCCCTGCTATCTACAGGGTACAAAATGAAAGACAAAGTCTCTCTCTTCACTCCTCCTCAAATTATACCCTGTTTTTGTTCAGTTTGCTTAGCAAAGTGTCATCAAGGCTTATCTTTCTGGACTCCATTAGTGTTATTAAGTCACTTTGCTACGACAAGAAGCATTGATTTATATTAGCTACAGCTCACTTGCCCCATATCTCACACAGTTCTGGAGGATCCCCATAACCCTCAGGAAACGCTTTACAGGGAGGTCAACAGTGTACACTGCATAATAAATAAAATCCCAATGTAGAAATGAAACTCTGCTCAAACTTCTCTTGGTCCAAACTTTTAAAAATAAACACAGAATTCTTGACTTCTGACAATTTGGTTGGATTCATAACAAGCTGGTCACACACTGAAACTTAGACATGACTAATTTTTGACTCTTGATTCTGATGGGACCAAATGTGGTCTGGATCCCATCCTTAACGTCTGCCTCTTGATCTGCAGTTGCAAGGCGGTGGCAATGCATATATCCATGTTGTGAAAATCTTCACCTGCCGGTTTCTGCAGATCAAGGCACAAGAGCATACCAGGCCGTTTTGTTCTGTTTTCCCAGTTAGTGGCAAAATTAGCGTGCCATAATAATTCATTTAGCACAAGGTAATCTACCACAGCGGGTGGCACTGTGGGTTAAACACAGATCCTAGGACTTGCCGATCAGAAGGTCGGCGGTTCGAATCCCTGCAACAGGGTGAGCTCCAGTTGCTCGGTCCCTGCTCCTGCCAACCTAGCAGTTCGAAAGCACGTCTAAGTGCAAGTAGATAAATAGGTACCGCTCCAGGGGGGAGGTAAATGGCGTTTACATGCGCTGCTCTGGTTCGCCAGAAGCGGCTTAGTCATGCTGGCCACATGACCCAGAAGCTGTACGCTGGCGCCCTCGGCCAATAAAGTGAGATGAACGCTGCAACCCCAGTCGGCCACGACTGGACCTAACGGTCAGGGGTCCCTTTACCTTTAATCTACACTACTTTGGAGCTTATGCATATGCCCACTAGGGAAGGACCAGCTTTATGTTTTTTCCAAGGATACGAAGTTTGTAGTTTCAGAAGCTGAGAAAAGAGTGTCTCAAAGTTTGTGTAGATCTCTTGGGCGTTGGCTGGCGGTGTAGCCAAGCCAAATGGCTGGGATTGTGTTGGTCCAACAAATGGCCAATGAAGATGATTTAAAGTCTCCTCAAAATCACTGCAATAGAAGAACATATAAAAATTACTCTGATTTGGTAATGCAAAACAAAATTGAAAGAATTATTTCATATTCCTACCTTGACAATTTATCCTTCAAGATCTTGTGCCAGAATTGAACAGTAGATCTTACAAAAGAAAGAAGATGAGAACAAGATGACTCCTGAAGCTTGATATCAACTTCAGCCATGGTTGCTAGAGTTGTAGCAGCCTCTGGCACATTGTTAGTCATGAGATATTGCTGAATGTTGTCGCTAGAAAAGAAAAAAGTGAGCAGGCTAATGTGAAAAGATCTTGCTTGATTTTACAATTATTTATGAAGTGCTTAATATTACAGTTGCTGGTGCGCCTTATCAGATGGCCACCTGACATGTTTGTAGACGGAGGAGCTGAACAAATACCATCTACAAAATTGCACTTAAAATCATGTAAAGAAATCTAAGTCTTAGAAATCTGTCTGAACCCTCTCACCAAAACAACAGAAAAGTTAATATCCACCAACAGGATCTGCAGGGATTAGCAGGTATCAGTGTTCATCTCCATGCTGTAAGAAACTTCAGCTGCTGATTTCTGCATATCAGGACACCAAGAGAATATCAGGCTAAAAATGTTAAAAACCTCAACCTAAGACACATGGCAAGCAATTTAAATAAACTATAACAATTCAGATGCACCACAACATCTATTAACTATTTTGATTATCTTGCCCCACCCAGCTGAAGGCTCCACATATTCCTACTTTGTTGTGTAGGAAATTAATACAGTGGTACCTCGGGTTACATACACTTCAGGTTACAGACTCCGCTAACCCAGAAACAGTGCTTCAGGTTAAGAACTTTGCTTCAGGATGAGAACAGAAATCGTGCTCCGGCGGCGCGGCAGCAGGAGGCCCCATTAGTTAAAGTGGTGCTTCAGGTTAAGAACAGTTTCAGGTTAAGTACGGACCTCCAGAACGAATTAAGTACTTAACCCGAGGTACCACTGTATTTACAATGCATATGGAGTTTTTAATTATTTAAACCAAATAAATTTGGATTGTCTTAACCATTTATAGCTTGTTCAAAGAAGCTTGCAAACTAAAAAAAATTCCACACACATGCACAAAAACACCTAAATAAAACAATGGACCCATAGCAATGATCCTTTCGGATGGGGAATAGCATATGCAAATGCAGAGCACATAACTCCTCTGATCCAACACAGAGTCCTTTCAAAAACATAAGAAGTCTACCAATCAGCTATCTGGGAGGGAACACAGGGCTCTTGATTCAGTCATATACCCTTTCTGCGTCACACAGTAACCAACAGAATTGCAACTTTAATTTCAAAAAGGGGGGCTCTATGTACCCTACCTTGTTTCAATGTTTGTATGTAATTACTATTATTCTTATTATTGTTACTACTGCTACTATTATTATAGTTGCTTTATCAAAAAAAAGTATCAAAACAAATTGACAAGATATAATGCAACACATAAAAACAAATTAAAGTATTTGGAGACTCTAAATCTTTCATCATGCCCCAAACACATACCGTGAGGTACTATTTACCTTAACTCCTCTATTTGTGAAATCCATTTTAAATAAGCCAGGTGCCTTTCAACTTCTTTTATCTGACTTATCAGTACACCAAGATCCTCCATCCATGGCTTGGATGTCATCAAGTGATCATTAATTGAATCGTACAACAGGCTTTCCT
This sequence comes from Podarcis liolepis, assembly GCF_965112155.1. NCBI lineage: Eukaryota > Metazoa > Chordata > Lepidosauria > Squamata > Lacertidae > Podarcis > Podarcis liolepis. Next base: position 67,951,026 of record NC_139562.1, read on the forward strand.
TCTCTAGAAGCTGATTGAGAGATTTCTTAGAGTCTTCTGCATTCTGTAAGGCCTTCTGAATTCTTTTGGGAACCTCAGACGAAACTGTGAGCACCTATATAAATATACGTTAAAGAGGCAACAGGCATCTGTACACTGTAAGACATTTCTATTATGTGGCAGAGGAACACATATGTAGCTGATTTCATCCAATTCAGACAAATAATTGAAACTAAGGCTTAAGACGTAATAAGGGCTACATGGGATTTGATTGTACACAAACTGCTTCTCTCTTCTTGCCCTGGGAACAGGTAACAGCAAACCCAAAGAGAGCAGGCTGGAGGGAACTTCATAAGGAAGAGGGAAAAGGCAAGAGTAGCATGCAATCTAACAGATCAATCCCTAAATCCTCGTTTCACTTGTAAGACTATACTAGACCTCATAGAATCATAGATTTGTAGAGTTGGAAGGGTCCTTGAGTGTCATGTAGTCCAACCCTCTGCAATGAAGGAATCTGTTGGCCAACATAGGGCTCAAACCCACGACCCTGAAATTAAGAGCCTCATGCCCTACTGATTGAGTTAATCCCAGCTTCCTCACACCTCTGACCATCTATAACAGGGATGGGGAACCTGTGAGTCTCCAGGTGTTGCTATTCTTCCACACCCAACAGCCCAGCTAGTATGGCCAATGGTCAGACCCAGTCTTGGCAACCACTCATGGTTTGTGTGGAGGGAAACAATCTAGAAGACTAGCTTGTTTCATCGCTACCTATTTACACAGAAACCTTAGGTTGTTTTAAACTATGGTTTAACATGACATGAGGACTAGGCCACTGTGTTCAGTGGAACAAACTTTCAGATATGCATGAATAGCCTGAACAACCTAAAACTGGAATGAAATGAAATTATGAAAATAAAAAAATCCCAACAGCATTTAAGTCTGCTTTGGACTCTGGCCAAAGTTCCTCTTGTTCCCATATCACCTCCCCTGAAACAAATGTAATTGATTCATTATTAATAGCATGTTCTCATTTATGTAAGCTAAATAACTGTCATAAAAGAAGGAATATAGGAACTGTATTAAAGAAATGAAACCACAGAAGTAAACAAGGGGCTGATACCTACAGCATAGGAGATACAGAAAGCATGCATAAATGGAAGAACATATGGTGAAGATGGTAAAGATGAAAATTGCAAAGAATGGTCTAACTGCATGGGCCTCTAACTAGTCAGCAGAATGGAATTGTGTCCATTCTGCATTCCACCCATGCATAGGACATGATTTTTCAATATGATCTACAAGTATAACACATGCAAGCCAAATTGTGCAACTGTGTTTTAAAAAAAAAATCCCTCCCAGATGTTGAAGGACAGATTGGGGCTGCATTCTTAAATAAAGTGAATTGTTATTTCCAATATGTGAACATGACATAGCCCTAATATCAGTGATTATGCTCCCCATCATTTGTACAGACAACACAGCTCAAAGTTTGTGAACAGGGTGCACTTTGTTCATGTACTTCTTTAAAAAACCAAACATATGCAACTCACCTGTTCTTCTAGCTTTGCTTTATTTTCTGACAGCTGTTCAATAAGTCTGCCAAGCTTGCTTAATGACTCATAGTCTGTTCCAACCTCTCTTTCCACAAATTCAGACACATAAAAAGGGATATCGCAGCTTTCTGGGTCTCTAGCAATTCTCTCTTTTCTGCTGTCCAGGGCTTCCATCTTTGGATCACCTGCAGTACTGAGTTAAAAAGGTTTGAGTTAACCTGTATGCAAAGCAAATGTGAAGTCCATTTGGAATAAGATATATTAATTGAACTTCAGTTCAACAAAAATACTAATAGAAAGAGGTGTGCAAATTTTATTAAATATTTAAATATAAGCTGGAAAATATCTGAGTGCTTATTTTCTTCAGAATAGATTACTGCAATGTCACAAAACTGGAATCTGCTCCTAGCCATATATCAGAACTACGCTTTTTGCATTTAATATAATGCAAATGCTTTGCTGTCCTTGTATGAAAAAAACACTTAAAAACAAAAACTCAAGACTTTTGCTGTTTGGAAAGTGATGGAGAAACAGACTGAAAAGTGTGAGATGAACAAATGATTAATGGGCAGATATGTTAACACCCTGCAAGCAAATCTGGATAAATGCTCATTGTTATATAACCTCAACTCAAGCAAATCAGTGATTGCTCAATGAGGACTGAACAGCATCTAATCACTGCATAAGCTTTGGGCATGCAAATCAGGATGAATGCTGAATAAACAGGTTGTCTGGAAGAGCCCTGAGAGTACCCACCACAGAAGTTGAGTGTCTTCAGAATCTTCTGTTTCTCCTCCTAGCCCTTCCTCTTTGTTGGCCTCCTGCTGAGATAAAAGAGGCACAGTTTGAGTCCACCTCCTTTCAATATCAGCTTTCAGGAGCAATGAAACACTGTCTTTCAATATCCATTACATCTGCTTTCGGATGGGCAGATTGGAAATGCAAAAATATTATAAGTATAAATCTAGAAAATAGATAAACTGTGAAATAAAGTTCACTTGCCTCTTGAAGGTCCAAAGTTGCATCACTGTTCAAGAGTGGTTCAACCATCTCCATTGTAGCCCACTCTGAAGGGGTATTTTCTGCAGGAAAAAAATAATCTACATTTCAGAAAATTACAAACCAAGCAGCATAATTTGACACTAAGAAGTGTGCCAATATCAAACGATCTGCCTTTAAAATAGAGATTATATGGGATGGAATCACAAAATGCACCCAGCACATGAGAATCAGACTTGAAAGGGGTTCACTGGAACAAATGTATGTACCCATTAGAGAGCCAGTGTGGTGTAGTGGTTAAGAGCAATAGACTCGTAATCTGGTGAACCAGGTTCAATTCCCCGCTCCTCCACATGCAGCTGCTGGGTGACCTTGGGCCAGTCACACTTCTTTGAAGTCTCTCAGCCCCACTCACCTCACAGAGTGTTTGTTGTGGGGGAGGAAGAAAAAGGAGATGGTTGGCTGCTTTGAGACTTCTTGATAGAGCGGGATATCTCATTGCCTATTAGCTATGGCGGCTATATGCTACCTCCACTGTCAAAGGCAAAATGCCTCTGAATGTCAGTAGCACAGAATGACACCTGGGAAGAATGATGTTGCGGTCAGGTCCTGATTGAAGGCTTCCCATAGGCTGGCCACTTTGAAAATATGATGCTGGACTAGATAATTCACAAGGGCTCTTCTGATGTTTGTAATAGCAACTTCAAACTACTGGTCTTCTTAAGATTTACCTTCATTTGTACTTCTTTTCTTGTCCACAACAGCCACATAGAACAACAGGACTCTACCCAGAAGTTGGACTCTAATCCATTGGATCTTTTGATTTTTCATTTTCCCTAAGATTTTCAAATTTATTGCTCTTCTGAACCTTCCTATTCTATTTTACAATCCCATTTCTTAGATGGCAGACCTTTGTACGTAGTCTAGAATAGTCTTTTACATTTAATTTTTTTTATTATAATACAAAATATTATCAATATCTCTCTTAGCTGCACTTCACAGTAGATGGCATCCACATGCAGAAAAATATGCAACTCTGACATCCGTTTCCTTTGCTGCAGGGTTTTCTTGTTTGGGAGATGCTCCGAGCAGCCATGAATCAAAAGCCTTCGCAACACACGAGGAACAGATGCACTTGGATAACCATAACCATAACCAAGTGGCCAATGCACCAGGGAAGCCTCTCAGCAGCCAACACAGCTGAAAGAAACCTCCATGTCAACAGGCAGTATAACTTAACACACCAAACAACAGGAACAAATAAAAACAAGACAACCAGGGCCATTCTGCCTAGAAACATCTGGCTGGATGCTGAAGGAAGTGGAATCCTGGATTAGGTGGACTTTGCACTTCCAATTGGCAGGACATCTGTTGGCATCCATCTGTATTGGTAGACAACAGAAGAGTGCGCCATCGAGGGGGGAGTCAAACTGTTGGGGAGTTACGGCGCCAGCTGTGGCTGTAGAGTCCAGTACAGGAGAGACATGTTTTCTTCCATCTGGGGCAGATTAAGGCGTCCGCTTTCACTGTTACAGGTGCACCACAGCAATTCTTCTCTCTGCTGTCATTCCTCCTCTGGTCACTGCTGCGGATGCATGACCCGACAGCAGGTCTCCAGGTGCCGCATGGGATTCCCACATGGCGGGGTTGACGTCGCCAGGCTTCACGCCTTATTTTCAGCCATCTCTGTAGGGCAGAGTTGGCCTGGTGTCTGAAGCACGTCCTCAGGGACCCTGCCATCTTCCATTCTTCACACTTGACCATGGCAATATTGTTGTGGCCTTGTGGGGGTGCTGTATGCCAAAAATAGCTTATCTCCTGAGTTTATGCCAATAAAACTCAGAAACGTGAGGAGTTAGGAGTCCAATGTTGTTTATTGAAAAGCAACAGATCGTTCCGCAAAACTGCAACCCCGCCTGGTGGTCTAGGCAGCGGTATTTATAAAGTTTCAAACAAAGCATTTCAATTTTGACCAATCATATACAGTTACAGACGCTTCAGGTTGCGTTTTTTTGGGTTACGAACCTGCCGAAACCCAGAAGTACCGGAACGGGTTACTTCCGGGTTTCGGCAGTCGGGCATGCGCAGAAGCGCTAAATTGCAACTTGCAGGTGCGCAGACACGCACGGATCATGTTTGCAACTCGAGTGTTCACTGAACATCATTACCTCATTTCATGTTTAATTGTTGTTGTTTAGTCATTTAGTCATGTCCGACTCTTCATGACCCCATGGACCAGAGCACGCCAGGCATTTCTGTCTTCCACTGCCTCCCGCAGTTTGGTCAAACTCATGCTGGTAGCTTCGAGAACATGTTTAATACACATGCACAATAAGCACTGGCAATTTCTGCTGATTAAGTTCTGATTCCCACCGTGTTCTGTTACATTGTGTTAGTGTGCATGTTGGGACCCTGTGTTACACGTAGCAACTTATGTTCTAGCTTTGTGCTGGGTCTTTGTGATTCGCATATTAGCTGTATTTCTGCCCCAATGGGGGGCGGCAACTTGCAAAACCAGCAGTTTCATAAAGTAACAGGCTACCATAACTTCTCTATTAGAAGTACACTCAAGGATTTAGAGGGGTAATAATAATAATAATAATAATAATAATAATAATAATAATTTATTATTTATACCCCGCCCATCTGGCTGGGCATCCCCAGCCACTCTGGAAGGCTTCCAAAAAAATATTAAAATACTGAAATACTTCAAACATTAAAAGCTTCCCTTTAAATGTGACACATTAACACATTTATGGGGCCACCACCAGAGGGGCACTGCTCGGGCCGACCCCTCACAGCCTGCCTGCCCACCCACCGACCCCTTTGCCTCCCCCTGCCACATGTCCACCATGTCCGGCCAGACGCGGTCACCCCACCCCGGCTCTCTCAGCGACCTCCTTCCCCGGCGTCCCACCTGAAGAAGAGCCGCTGCTGGAGCCTCGAGCGCCACGCAGTCTCCGTCCCCTCAGAGGGGCGCGAAGGAGGACCGGGCTCAAGCCACGCCCACTCCGCCGCCTCCCGGTCGACGCGTCGGCAGCCCAGCGCCGTGACGGCGCGGAAGCAGCGCGAGGGAAGGGGGCGGGGTCACGTGGCACGGAGGCGCGCCGTTTAGACGCAAGAGCTTCCGCCCAGTGCGCCTGCGCGAGATAGCGCTGTAAATTAATAGACTGGCACCCGAACGCCGTGCTTCCGGGTTGGCTTTGGGAAAACCGTCTCTGCGCTCGGATAGGAGCGGGAAAGAGTTTAAATTGTCGGCGTGTGTCAGCGTAGCTGTGACCGGGCAGCCAAAATATGCTGCATCGCGCCCCCCCCAAAAAGTATAAAATCATATACTTGGAAGCGGCCACAAGAGTCATCTAGCGCAATGCGGGGATCTTTTGGCGAACGTGGGGCTCGAACCTGCAACCCTGGGATTAAGAGGCTTCTGCTCCCACCGACCGAGCTTACATCCTGCTTAGGTCCAATTTTGTGTGCTTTTAATTTTAGAAATCAAAGAAAAACCGCCCGCTCAAGAGCTTATTCTTCCCATATCTTTATTTTATTTATAATATTTATATGCCAAAATAAAAAAATTCCTTCCAGTAGCACCTTAAAGACCAACTAAGTTAGTTCTTGGTATAAGCTTTCGTGTGCATGCACACTTCTTCAGATATGCCAGTTTTTCTTACAGGGAGCTCAAGGCGCTGTCCAGGCTTCTCTTCCCCGCTTCATCCTCGCAACCCTGGGAGCTTCTTCGCCATGCCGCCACCTCCCTCGTGGGAGCTGAGTGGGAAAGGAGCCGCAAGGGTAGGGATGCCCTAAGAAAACGCAAAATTTATTATTATTGTTATAATCCCACTCTGGTCCTTCCTGTGTATCATAAAACACGAGCAGAGACTGGTGCGGCGAGGCAGCGGATTTTACTTTTCGCCCGCTGGGGCTTCCAAATTATTGGATCGAGGGGGCTTTTCTGCTGCCGCGGAGGATGCCTCTCCGCTTCAGAAGAGGCTTAATTCCGAATTTCTCTCCCACTGCTGCCCGCTGGCTTGCAACCATGCATGCCCCGCTTGCTCTGTGCTTCCTGCAGCCGAGCGGGCGGTACTAAAATAAATGGTAAAATAAATGGGCGGTACTCGCGCTACTAAAATAAATAGGACTTAAGGGCTCTCACCTTATTGGTCCGCCTCCGCCAAGCCCTTTCGTCATGTGACCTGCCCCTCCCTCCCCCCCCCGCCGCGGGAGCGTTCCCTCCGGTCTCCTAGCAACGGCGATGGACCGCGAAGCGGAGGGTCGCGCTTACCTGGCGCAGCACAAAATCCCGGAGCTTTTGCACAACCTGAGCGCCTTGCTGCTCTACCACCGGCCAGGTAAGCCCGCCTCACCCTGGCCATGCCAGACGCCAAACCTCTTGTCCCCCTCAGGTGAATATGGTGCCTGGAGGGAGGACAGTATTTGACCCACCCAAAGAACCATTATTTTCACAATAATTCCTTTTGGTACAGTTGCTTTTAAATGGATCTTCTTGTTAGGTGCCCATATAAATATAGCTTTTATTATTAATATTATTATTATCATTACAGTGGTACCTCAGGTTACATACGCTTCAGGTTACAGACTCCGCTAACCCAGAAATAGTACCTCGGGTTAAGAACTTTGCTTCAGGATAAGAACAGAAATCGTGCTCCGGTGGCGCAGCGGCAGCAGGAGGCCCCATTAGCTGAAGTGGTGCTTCAGGTTAAGGACAGTTTCAGGTTAAGAACGGACCTCCAGAACGAATTAAGTACTTAACCCGAGGTACCACTGTATTATTGTTTGTTTGTTTGGTGTTGTTAATAATATTTACTCCCCTCTCGGCTTGGCACCCTGTGTAGGGGACCCATCTGTGCTGCTCCAAATTGGGTGCTCCTTCCTACTACCAACAGCCACAGCTCACTTGGTCCTGACTGCCATGTGACAGGGATAATTTTGCCACGGGAGCAAATGTAAGAACAGGGCCGGCCTGCCAATAAGGCAAGGTGAGGCAACTGCCTCAGGGGACAGGATCAACTCAGGCAGCAGATCCTGGATGTTAATTCTTTCTTCCCTGCTTGTTCCCAATGAAGATCTTCGCTCACCCATTTTTCCCGAGGGGGGGTCCGTATGTGAGAATGTGTGGCGGGGGTGCCAATTCAGTCCTCTAACCCAGCAGCACTTAGTTGGTGGAGAAGTTAGTAAAGGTAAAGGGACCCCTGACCATTAGGTCCAGTCGTGGCTGACTCTGGGGTTGCGGTGTTCATCTCGCTTTATTGGCCGAGGGAGCCGGCGTACAGCTTCCGGGTCATGTGGCCAGCATGACTAAGCCACTTCTGGCGAACCAGAGCAGCACACCGAAACACCGTTTACCTTCCCGCCGGAGTGGTACCTATTTATCTACTTGCACTTTGACGTGCTTTTGAACTGCTAGGTTGGCAGGAGCAGGGACCAAGCAACGGGAGCTCACCCCGTCGCGGGGATTCAAACCGCCAACCTTCTGATTGGCAAGCCCTAGGCTCTGTGCTTTAACCCACAGGGCCACCCACGTCCCGTTAGTAAAAGAAGTTAGTAGGGAGGATTAAAGTGCAGAGAACATGTGGAATTGAGGCTGGTTGCCAAGCCCCTCACAATGTTCACGGGCTGACATGTGTTTTGGGGGCAAGGACCTGTAGATGAGAGCTCATGCATATTTCCTGTGAAGACAGAACTGTGTTGGAAGAAACTTCAGTGATGCTACAGAAGGCGATAGGAAAACCCTCTTTCACAAGTGGAACTTTGTGGTTGCCGGCACCCGCGGTTAAATAGCTTACCGTGAACAAGCAGTTTGCAAGCACACACTGCCCAGTTGCCACTCACCTTGCCTGTGATGCTTGGCTTTTTCCGTGCCTCCAAACATGGAATCATAGTTTGTTTCTCCCTACCCACGGCATGGTCATGAAAACCATTGCCAATTATGATTAAATACAGTAAGTGCTTCAGTTCCCAGGAAAAGTGCAATTTAATGAGCCAATGATGCCCAGCTGCCTCTGAACAATAGTAGAAACATTCCCAACAACAGTTTGACTACGACAAATTGTCATTTGGGTTCTCCTCTTCCAGAACTACCTAGTGGCCATTCAACCTAGACCTTATGTAACTGGCAAGCTTTGGTACCTGAATTTGCTAGTTTTCCTCTTCCAACCCCATACCTGTTTCTTTTTGTATCCTAGTCTGAAAGTCTGGAGATAAGGCCTGCATTTTTTTAACCTTTGCACAATGCCTAGAAAACATTAGACGTTTTAGTGAGAATATCTACCAGGACACGTTGAAGTGGGAATGTATGTGTGTTTTTTATCTTACAGACAGACCAAGAGAGTTTTTGATAAAGACACTGGAAAAGATAAAGTATGCAAAAATTACTTCTACGGACTTTCCTTATCTTATGGACGAGTCAAACGTGGATGCAATGTTTGAAATGCTAGACGTTGCAGGCCAAGGTTACATAACCATACCACAGTACAAAGGAGGTTAGCGGCCCTTTGTTTTTTTTAATGAACATCTCATTTCATATACTGTAGGTCAGGCATGTCCAACAGGTAGATTGTGGTAGATAACACATTTGCTCCCCATGCACCCCCCCTCAAAATGGGTCCTTCCTCCTGAACCCCCCAAAAAGGGGGCAGATCACGGCAAGTTTTCAACTCTGTGAGTAGATTGCCACCCCTGCTGTAGGTTATTATGGCCACATGTGGCAGGTTTAGACATGAGAAAAACAGCCTCAAGATTATTCTCAGCCTAATCTTTACAGAAATTTAGTGAGTAAAACAACAAATCCTTTAGATTTATATTAAGTAAATTTCTACTGTTTGTTAGTTCCTGATGTTGATAAAAGGAAACAAGTAACATTTGGGAGCAATGCTCTGTAAAAAAACCTCAATACAGTAAAGCGTACTGGGTTCTTCTCTAGCAGCTATCTCTCCTTTCTCACCCACCCATCATAAACCTGCCTTGTTTTTAGACACTGGATATGAAAATATAGGGGTATCTCTTTGCTACATGGAGATAACGGCATGCGAGTTATGCTGTACTATATGTGTTTGAATGTCAGATCTGCCTAATCTATGATCTGACCTCATTCAGCCTTCCATCTAATGGAGGGTTCATAAGATCCCCTTCATTTAGATAAACCCAGTATAATGTGATTCTCATTACTTTATGCAGTGGTAGGGGAGGATATGTGCATGTACAGGTTTCTTGCTGGGTTGAGGTTTTTGTCCCATCCACATCTGAGTAGTTAAGGTCTAAGCAGAACTGAAGATGGAAAAGAATGCATTGACTATAAGAGTTGCGTATGCTTCAGCAGCCATTTATCTAAGCATCTTTCATCTCCTCTCCCATATTTTAGCACTTGAATCTTTGGGATTAAGTATCCAGGATGAAATTTATGAAGAAACTGACATTATGACAGCAGAGGAGTTCAGGGGGAAAGTGTAAGTTGAACTTGAATGTTGCACAACTGCTTAATTTTTTTAATTATAGATTTTTCTATTGCTCCTGCCATACTGGGCTAGATTGACCAATAGGGATCTGACTTGTTTCCCTACATTTACCATCCTCGTCCATCTGTCCCACTTCGAAATGTTTGTAATGTTTGAATAGGGCTTAAACGTATAAAATCTAATGGACGTAGGCCAAGAGATTGAAGCTTTATAATGGTAAGAAGTTCCATCGTATTGTGCTCAGATGCTTAATCAATTAGTGCTTGCAGACTTTGGAACCATCGGCAACTAAAACTACTCTGCCAATCTTGCTGTTTTTCTCTGGGTTGGTCAACATTTTCAAAATATCCAGTTAGCCCTTCCTCCAAAATTATTATTGGAATATGTATGGACTTAGGGTGTATGGAGTGTTAGGGGAGTAGTACCTCTGACAGTATGGGACCGCGGGTGGCGCTGTGGGTTAAACCACAGTGCCTAGGACTTGCTGACCGAAAGGTCGGCGGTTCAAATCCCCGCGCGATGGGGTGAGCTCCCATTGTTCGGTCCCAGCTCCTGCCCACCTAGCAGTTCAAAAGCACCCCTAAGTGCAAGTAGATAAATAGGGACCGCTTACTAGCGGGAAGGTAAACGGCGTTTCCGTGTGTGGCACTGGTGCTGGCTCGCCAGATGCAGCTACGTCACGCTGGCCACGTGACCTGGAAGTGTCTTCGGACAGCGCTGGCTCCCGGCCTCTTGAGCGAGATGAGCGTGCAACCCTAGAGTCGGTCACGACTGGCCCTGACGGGCAGGGGTACCTTTACCTTACCTCTGACAGGACATACCATGCTCCTTCTGGGGTATGTTGTCCACCTTTGGTCTCCACACTGCACCCAGCTCTCATCTGTGGCTCCTAGAAGCTATCTGCATGTGACAGCCGCCACACCCCAGCTAAGCAAGGTGAGGGTAGACTATGAGTTAGCGACTTACTCTGCATGTGGAGACAGACTCTGGCAGATTGAGAGGACAAGACCAATAGTGGGTCCAACGGTTAAGAAGGCGGTTTCTGCACATACTGTAGAGCAGGGGTCAGCAAACTTTTTCAGCAGAGTCCACTGTCCCTGACACCTTGTGGGGGGCCAGACTATATTTTGAAAAAAAAAAAAAATGAACAAATTCCTATGTCCCACAAATAACCCAGAGATGCATTTTAAATAAAAGGGCACATTTTACTCATGTAAAAACACGCTGATTCCTGGACCGTCTGTGGGCCGGATTGAGAAGGCGATTGGGCCGGATCTGGCCTCCGGGCCTTAGTTTGCCTACCCATGCTGTAGAGGGAAGTGAGAGACAGATTCCCCCCCCCCAAGATATTTATTAAAGTTTTTAAAATATAACAATGAAAATGAAAAATAAAAAGAAACAAAATACAACATAAAAACAGTTAAAAAACAAATAATTTTCCATAACATATCTTCCTTACGCTTATTTCCCCAGACCTCCTCATACCTCCCTTCTTTGTATTCCACTTCAATTTGTTAGTTCAGCAAATCCTTACCATTAAGCTTTTACCCATTTGTAAACCTTTTTTTCCATATCTCCTAAAGCATTACAGCTGGAAACCCCTTAGTTTCTATCCAACATCCTTCTAACATTCATTAATTTTACAATATTTCTGTAAATAGTCTTTAAATTCCTTCCAGTCTTCTTTCACCAACTCTTCTCCCTAGTCTCGGATTCTGCCAGTCATTTCCTTATGAGGAACGGCTTATGAGGAACTTATGAGGAACGGCTAAGGGAGCTGGGCATGATTAGCCTGGAGAAGAGGAGGTTAAGGGGTGATATGATAGCCATGTTCAAATATATAAAAGGATGTCACATAGAGGAGGGAGAAAGGTTGTTTTCTGCTGCTCCAGAGAAGCGGACACAGAACAGTGGATCCAAACTACAAGAAAGAAGATTCCACCTAAACATTAGGAAGAACTTCCTGACAGTAAGAGCTGTTCGACAGTGGAATTTGCTGCCAAGGAGTGTGGTGGAGTCTCCTGCTTTGGAGGCCTTTAAGCAGAGGCTTGACAACCATATGTCAGGAGTGCTCTGATGGTGTTTCCTGCTTGGCAGGGGGTTGGACTTGATGGCCCTTGTGGTCTCTTCCAACTTTATGATTCTGTGATTCTATGATTTCTGCCAATTCCATGTAGTCGATCACCTTCATCTGCCAGGGAAGTGAGAGACAGATAGGGCTCCTCAATCTGGGAAGATAGCCCATCTAGGTGCAGGAAAACTGATCCTAAACCTCTACTGCTTTGTGGGATATCTTGTGGAGAAGAAAAGGCTAAGGAGCAAACCATACACGGTTGGATGGTCCCTAAGACAGTTGGATGGCGTCTTGTACACCTCCTCCCAGCAACTCCTTGTTTCCTTTGGACCACATAAGCAAGGTGTTGTCGTGTGGGCAGCCAGGACCTCTATGCACACTGCTCAGGCATGCACCCCAGGGAGGTCACTTCAGTGCTGCTAACACAGGGGTATGACTTCACCCCCAGAGGCACACTCCATTGTCTCTCAAGACAGATAGATGCCAGCTACAACTTCTCAATTTTCCCTGCTACAGCTTTTGGGAACACAAAACTAGCCAGTTAGCATTAAGTTACCGGTAATAATAATAATAATAATAATAATAATAATAATAATAATAATAATAATAATTTATTATTTATACCCCGCCCATCTGGCTGGGTTTCCCCAGCCACTCTGGGCGGCTTCCAAAAGAATATTAAAATACTATGATACATCAAACATTAAAAGCTTCCCTAAACAGGGCACTTATTTCAGTGAGAGTTAAGCGAATGCTCAAATATCTCCCACGGAAATTTATGGCATTTGAAGGTGATTAACTTTAAAGAAAACTTGCCATGTTTACTGTGGAAAAATTAGGAAAGTCTGAGCTGTGATAGAAATATGTGGCATTAACAAACGCAGAGGAAAGATTCTTTGAAGAAGATTCGGTACTCAAAATAAAATGACCACAATCCAGAACAGATTTAGCATGCAATGATGTTGAGTAAACAAAATACATGCAGGAAATTTCTCTGTTCAATGTAATTAAGACATGCTTCTCAGGCTCATACTGTATATTGTGAACAGTGAATGGTACGCCCATTATACATTCTAATTGTTGCTTTTTGTTTTCCCACAGGATGAAAAAATTTGCTGAAATGTGGGAAGCATTTTAATCTTCAGTGTTCTGATCTAAAGCTGCTTGACTTCATATTTTACTTTTGAGAAACTAGTATTTCCATTATATATAGCTGACTTTTCCTGGTGTAATAACAACTGCACCAACACTATAGCAATTCTGGAATTTGGCTTGTCAAATAAATACTGGGCTCATTATAGCCAAAATTAAGCAGTTTTAGCTCTTTTACTGCATTGGGGGGGAAGGCTTTATAAATATTTATTGCCCCAAACTCTCCTTAATGAAGGCTTCATGATACCTATCATTTATATTTACCTCTCACTACCTACAAGATGCAAGGTATATTATGTAGATTAGTAAGTAGATTATGAGTGTCACTCTTATGGGCCATTTCTAAACCAGAAGGAAAAGAATTACACATTTCCTTGCCACATTGTGAAGTTGCTCTAGCTTGAACGAAAAGGAACAGGATGAAAAATGATTGCCTCTTGCCTGTTTAGAGAATAGGCATGGGGCAAACATTTTTTAAGTTTGCCTTTATCCATTTTAAAAACAGAAACCTTGGTTTTTACAAAATGAGAAAATTCCTTCCAGTAGCACCTTAGAGATCAACTAAGGTGACCTGAAGGTATCTGAAGAAGTGTGCATGCACACGAAAGCTTATACCAGTAACAAACTTAGTTGGTCTCTAAGGTGCTACATAAAAAGCATCTTAAAAAGTAGAGCATCTTAAAAAGTAGAGACATCACCTTGCCAACAAAAGTCCGTATAGTAAAAGCTATGGTTTTCCCAGTAGTGATGTATGGAAGTGAAAGCTGGACCATAAAGGCTGATCACCGAAGAATTGATGCTTTTTGAATTATGGTGCTGGAGGAGACTCTCTTGAGTCCCATGAGAAAATCAAACCTCTCCATTCTGAAGGAAATCAGCCCTGAGTGCTCACTGGAAGGACAGATCGTGAAGCTGAGGCTCCAATACTTTGGCCACCTCATGAGAAGAGAAGACTCCCTGGAAAAGACCCTGATGTTGGGAAAGATGGAGGGCACAAGGAGAAGGGGACGACAGAGGACGAGATGGTTGGATAGTGTTCTCGAAGCTACCAGCATGAGTTTGTCCAAACTGCGGGAGGCAGTGGAAGACAGAAATGCCTGGCGTGCTCTGGTCCATGGGGTCACGAAGAGTTGGACACGACTAAACGACAACAAAGGTGCTACTGGAAAGCATTTTTTTATTTTGTTTCGACTACGGCAGACCAATACGGCTACCTACCTGTATCTTGTTTTTACAGTACAGTGGTACCTCGGGTTACATAGACTTCAGGTTACAGACTCCACTAACCCAGAAACAGTGCTTCAGGTTAAGAACTTTGCTTCAGGATAAGAACAGAAATCGGGCTCCGGTGGCGCGGCGGCAGCAGGAGGCCCCATTAGCTAAAGTGGTGCTTCAGGTTAAGAACAGTTTCAGGTTAAGAACGGACCTCCAGAAAGAATTAAGTACTTAACCCGAGGTACCACTGTACTTAGTAAATTTTGGGGGAAATGGATTTGGATTTGTGGAGTTGTTTGCAAAAGCACAACTTTTTCCAAAGTTGTACATTTGTCACATGCATGTGTGCAGAAATACATTTTTTGCTGTGTGATAATGAAGAAAGCCTTTTTGTCTTTTATCCTGTTTCTAAGTTGCTTGGAAACTTTTTGTAGTAAGTGACTAAATAAGTCGAATGCAGGCAGCAACCATTTTAGGCATGTCCGATATGTGCGCAACCGCACACACACGCATCATGCCAAACCAGGAAGTGACTCAAAAATGTCACAAAAAGGGGCGGATCGTGGCAGGGGCAGAATGGGGTGTTTGCAGGATTTTTCAATGGGCGTTCTGATTATAAGCAAT
The DNA here is from genome assembly GCF_965112155.1 of Podarcis liolepis. Classification (NCBI taxonomy): domain Eukaryota; kingdom Metazoa; phylum Chordata; class Lepidosauria; order Squamata; family Lacertidae; genus Podarcis; species Podarcis liolepis. The sequence goes on from NC_139562.1 coordinate 67,966,097, forward strand.
TTCACACAAGCGCAAAATGACCCAGAACACAACTGCCACGGAAAAGGGGAGTTGCCTGTAAAGACATAAATAATATTGGTAGAAATTAGGGGCACAAGAACAAAAAAGGGGAAGAGGTTTCAGTACACTCTTTAATAAACCAAGCAGTAGAAAACATATTTTTGTTGAGTGTTAGAAATAAAATGAGAGTACAACATCATAGCTGTTCAATTAAGAATGGCTATTTATTCCTGACATGCCAGGATAGAGATTTTCCTAGTTCATCTATTGCCAGCAACAGACAAACCATAAATGTTAGAGCTAAACCTTGTTTGTTGAGGGTACAAACTCCGACATAGTTCGCTCACTGCTTTACCCACAGCAGAAACTGAAATAGGCTGTGAAAAACCAACACAAAAGTTTAATGAACTACAGCTCAAATAAAAGCAGCTGTACACATTTGTGTACGCATAAAAGACATGAACATTCTGCCAGTTGTGAGTGCAGAGCCTATCAGCACTCTTAAGGCTAAATATATCTGTTCACTGGTTATAAATATGCATTCATCAGTACCCTATTCTAATTAGATTTCCTGAACTGCAGTGTTACGCATGCCTGCAATCAGTTTTCATCTGTACCAAACTCATGAAGCCATGTTTACTACTGTATTTGGAGAAAACATTTTAGAAACGCTTTCTGCAGACCTGAAAATACTAGCAAAGCCATCCATGTTCTTCTACGCCAGCAAAATTGCACTGTGCAGACAGCTCAAGCACAGTGTTTGCTCAGATTATTTAAAAACAAAAGTTACATTTTTATAAACACCACTTTACAACGAATTTGAAATTATATACCTCAAGCTAATACAAAAATACAATTTTAATTAGAAATTGCCTGGATAGAACTAGTAAATACGAAACCAGTTTCATGTTAAAACTTTCATCCAATCACTGCGAAGGATCTTCAGCGTAGCCATATTGTGTTTAACTGTGTCTGGTTTTTTATGCTTGTGTCCATTTTTAGCACTTCTCGAATGGCCATTGTAGCGTAAGTTGATGGGGGGAGAGAGAAGTCCATCTTCAAAGCCTTGTATTTGCCTTCTGTCATAAGTAAATGAATGTTTAGGAGAAGAAGAAAAAAACCACGGGTTATCAAACATGCCTAGAGTTTGTCAAACAGCTGACTTCCTCCCCCAAAGGAGCAAAATATCAACCAGTGTTAAGTTTGACGTAATAACTTCAGAAAAGATTGCTTGATTAAGCCCATCTATTCAGCATCCTGTTCTCTGATGCTTGTGGAAAACCTGGAAGCAGCACCTGACCAAGAGAGTGATCTCCCCTCCCGTGGTTTCCAGCAGCTGGTATTCAGAGACACATTGCCTCCAACCGCTCAGTTTACATCACTCCCAAGATCTTAATGTTAAACATACACTCAGGTGGGCTGCCACTTCCTTCCCGTGGGATCTCTCAACCTGCTTTGCAGATTTGAAGTCACAATGACGGATGCCTTTAAGCAAATCAAGCCACAAGATGTAGGCTGGGAGAAATATGATAGCCATGTTCAAATATATAAAAGGATGTCACATAGAGGAGGGAGAAAGGTTGTTTTCTGCTGCTCCAGAGAAGCGGACACGGAGCAATGGATCCAAACTACAAGAAAGAAGATTCCACCTAAACATTAGGAAGAACTTCCTGACAGCAAGAGCTGTTCGACAGTGGAATTTGCTGCCAAGGAGTGTGGTGGAGTCTCCTTCTTTGGAGGTCTTTAAGCAGAGGCTTGACAACCATATGTCAGGAGTGCTCTGATGGTGTTTCCTGCTTGGCAGGGGGTTGGACTCGATGGCCCTTGTGGTCTCTTCCAACTCTATGATTCTATGAAATACAGATCTGCAGGAATTCGGAATCTGATCTCCTGGGTGGGAATGTACAGAGCGAGGGAGAAATAATGGGTGTTCCCTGGGCGGTGTCATTACAGGAGTACGCACACATCCTTTATAGTAAAAAAGATAAAATTCTCTATGGCAGCCTGTCTCAACCTTGGGTCCCCAAATGTTGTTGGACTACAAGTCCCATCGTCCCCAACCACTGGTCCTACTATAGCTAGGGATGATGGGACTTGTAATCCAACAACATCTCTAAGGTAGTAGTGAAGGATCAACTCAACAAAACCAGTCTGCTAGCAAGTCCAGTTGCCCCTGAAAGAGCTTGCGCCATGTTTTTTTACATTTTGTCTTTAGACTGGCAACCAGATTTTTGCCAAGAGGCATCTGATATCCTTGAGCAACTATTGCAAAAGAGAGTGAGGTGACCAAGTATTGAGGGCTCTCTTCAGTTTGTCCCTCAAATGGGAGATTTGTTTTGGCAGCAACTTTGCCTCCATCAACAGTATCTCACATCCCTTCAAAGAGGCCAGCTCTGGTTTATCTCTACAGCAAAAGTACCAGTGTTTCTGGTAAGCTGTTTTAACTCTGTCTATTAGCTCAATATCTAATTTTGGAGAAGAAACATACTTTTTAAAGCTTTCAGCCCAACATTTTATTTTTTTAAAAAAACACCATTGTATTAAGCAGTTAGATTCAGTTGGGCCTGATGAACATTTACTATTCCCGACCCTAATTCTGCGGAAAGCCATTTAATTAGATTTTAATTTGATCCTGACTTGTTTTTAGGAGGTAATTTAATTATTGTTTGATTTTATACCAATGTTATATATTTGATGTTAGCTGCCCTGAGCCCAGTCTCGGCCGGGGAGGGCAGGATACAGATAAAAGTAGTAGTAGTAGTAGTAGTAGTAGTAGTAGTAGTAGTGGTGGTGGTGGTTGCTGTTGTTATACAAAAGGGACATGCATGGCTGAATAATCCTATATGGCACAATTGAAAAAATATTACCTGTTGCAAGAACTGCAGGTGGTTTTCCTTCCAGTTTATCTAAGTCCGTATTAAATAATGGAATCTTAGGGTCATCATACACAACTAGCTCCCTTTAAAAAAGAGAGAGAGAGATTTAAAATGTGCCCAACAATAAGAATCATATACCTGTACAGTCATACCTCATGTTACGTTTGCTTCCGGTTGTGCGTTTTCAGGTTGCGTCCCGCGGTGACCCGGAAGTACCGGAAAGGGTTACTTCCGGGTTCCGCTGCTCACGCATGTGCAGACGCGCAAAATGATGTCATGCACAGAAGTGGCGAATCACGACCCGTGCACGTTGAGTTCTTTTCAGGTTGCGAACGGGCCTCCGGAACGGATCCCGTTCGCAACCAGAGGTACCACTGTATTAGAAATTCCTCATTGCATCATTATTCTAGGAGACTGTTTTATACTTGGTAGAAATGGCTCTCCACACCCGGGCTTGAAGATGGCAACCTGTTTTCAGTGCAAAGCCTGCTGGCTTAAACACTGCAATACTTTCCACGCCTACTTGGTTCCTTCTGAAACCAATGGGATTTATTCAAGTAGCTCGGCAGAGTCTTGCGCCTGAATCTTGGAGGACTTGGGATTTCTTTCTAACGAAGGTTAAACGCTAAATGTTACCTTTGTTACATACATATTGGGTTCCCCTTTAAACATGGAACTTTTATCTCCTTTTTAACTGAGCAGCAGCAGCAGTATAGACTCGTGGCTTCATGCTGCTCTTCGAGATAAGCAGTGGAGCACAACCATCACCAAGCACACATCAGTAAGCACATGGTTCAGAACGTAAACAAGACCTGCTGAATCAGTCCAAAGACCGATCTAGTCCAATATTCCACGCTCATTGGGGTGTCCAAAAGCAGGACATGAACGCAGCAGCCCTCTCCCACTTGAGATCAATCAACTGGTACACTCTGGAAGCAATAAAGTCATCATTTCTAGTAGCAGTTGTTAGGCTTATCATCCGTCTCCTCCTCTGGCTACTAAACTGTGGGCTATTTACTTACCAGCTCACATCCTGAGGTCGGATGATGATCTTTCTGTAGGCTCCAGATAAGGAATAGTCTCGAATTTTGTGCTTCATATTACTGATGTCGAGATTGTCAGCGGCCAATATTTCCTCGTAGGCTTTCCCAACTGCCGTAAAAAGACATATAAATGAATGGCAACATGGAATTCAGGGCAAATCCATTGTAAGTTTCCCCTCTTGCATGTGATGCAATTCTGACCTGTAATGCTGAAACATGGCCCAAAAGCGTAGTCTTTTTCTTTACAGCTCTATTTAATAAGGAATTGTTTGTAGGAAATCCCTGGTCCTTGGATATAAAACCTACTTTCAAGCCATTTTGGTAAGGAGGCAATCATCTTAAATAGAACTAAGGTGGCAGCAAAGCCCATGATCATATAAGCCCCTATTAATTAGATGTGCCTCCACTCCTATTAAAAATATCTATTAACATGCTTCCAGTGTACCAGTTGGGGATAGAGGAATGAAGTAATGACTGCACATGCCATAAATCTGGATGCTGCTAGACTATTTGTCTCCAACAAACTGTTTCTCTTTCCTTCCTTCTCCCTTTAGCATACAAGCTGATGAATATTTCTTTAAAAAAAACTTTTCTATTTCTCCTGCTAGCCGCACTTCGTTAATGCCTGATCCTACTAGTTTGGAGAACACTATTTAATGACTGAATGATCTTCCCTTAAAATATGGTTACAACGAAATTACCGTTGATCCAAATACAGAAAATACTCCTAATTCTCCATTAATATACAGCAATATTTATACATCAAATGTTAGTCACATTAGTAAATCCATTGAAATCAATGAAGCCAGCTGATGTCAATGGACCTATTTAATCTGTGCTTATTGAAATCAGATACAAAACCCATTTAGTTACTGTAGTGGTTCTAGGGGTTGCTTGTGCGTAAGCCGGTGCAAACACTTGGCTGGGTTGCCTGAGTGAACCTTTTCTGTCCGGACAGCCACTCACCCGTGGCTGTCTCAATCGCTGGCAGAATCCGTCAGTGGGCGTTTCTTAAACTTCTTCCAGCAAAGAAGCTCTTTGACGCCTAGTCTCCTCCTAGTCTCTCTGCGCGAAAGCCTTCTGCGCAAGGAGGGCGTAGGCAGCAGAGGACCTCTACTCTCCCCGCGGGTCCCCGGCAAGGAGTCATGGGACCGCCTCGCCGCTTCCCCCATCTGCCCCCCTTCTCCACTGGTGCTACGCTGATTCTCTTCCCCAGAAGATGGGCTGCCTCTCCCAATCCCGGGACGCTCTCTGGAATCCCTCTGGATTTTGCTCTCTCCCTCCGGCACTGATGGCAGTTCCCTGACAGTTACTTTTGTACAGACACACGTACGCACTCATCCCCAGCACTTATCTGCCAGCATAGCAAACCTGATTATGCACATATCATCCACTTTTGACTTTAAATAGAATTCTTACTTTTGTGCTTTGGATAGATAACATCGAAACCAGGCAACGGCATCACAACATCATGGATGGTGTAATTGTCAACATCTGATTCTTCGATATAAACAGCTGTACCTAAAAGCAAGAGGATGTTTCAAGTAATTTCCAGGTATCTCAACCAGATTTCCTACTGAGAAATCTTTTTCTAGATAGTGTGATCTTTATGAGCTCCTTAACAAGGCACAAAGCAAAGAGGACAAACAGTTTCAAACAGGATTAGGCAGCCTGGGTAGCACAAAATTGTACACAATGGAAGGCACCAGACTGTCACCGGTAGGTACACTGACAAATTACTGGCAAATCTAAGTCCTAGTGTTGCCAGGTCCTCCCTCTCCAAAATCTGTGCCTCTGCCCTCTGAAGACCACCCCCACCAAACTTCTTTCTTCTCCAATTAACTTAGGCAGTGATGGCAGTATCTCACTGAAGCCCTTCCTGCAAAGCCCTCTTCCCTGTCAACACAGGGGACTTCCAAACAACCATGTTCCAGAGCTCAGGTAACTTGGGAAATGCAGTACCCCACAGGATACCAGAATCCAGCTGGGAGCAACTACTGGGAGGAAGAGCTCGCTGCCATCTCCAGAGTCAGAAGGGAGAGGGGCTCAAAGGACTTTCAGATCCCATCACACTCCCAATGATATAACCAAGAGCATAATCCAGGATTGGGCATTTAAAAAAATATATTGTTCCAATTAACACTTTAAAAGTTTGGTCTGCCAAGCCTAATTCTAAATAAACAAGAGGGTGTATGTGCTCATCTCTAGTTTTAAGGAACAAGATACTAGGAAGCTATTCCAAAATGTATTATTGACTACGTGCCACCACATACACACATGCCCTGACATCAAGCAATGTTGACATTTTACCTCCTTTTAGTACAAGATCTCCTGGCACAGCAACAAGTCCATATTCTTCTATTCTGCGGCTCACCATGTTATTCCATACATAACTCTGATAGCTATGAATATACATCAAACGATTATTTCTTGGGATCTGCAGACCAGGAAAAAGTGTTAATCAACATGATGCTAATTTTGTAAGGCGCATGCCTGGGGTAAGGTAAGGTAAAGGTAAAGGGCCCCTGGACGGTTAAGTACAGTCAAAGGCGACTGTGGGGTTGCGGTGCTCATCTCGCTTTCAGGCTGAGGGTGCTGTCGTTTGTCCACAGACAGCTTTCCGGGTCATGTGGCCAGCATGACTAAACCACTTCTGGCACAACAGAACACTCTGGCGACACAACAGAAACGCCGTTTACCTTCCCACTGCAACTGTACCTATTAATCTACTTGCACTGGTGTGCTTTCAAACTGCTAGGTTAGCAGGAGCTGGGACAAAACAACAGGAGCTCACCCCACTGCGCGGATTCGAACCATCGACCTTCTGTTTGGTAAGCCCAAGAGTCTCAGTGGTTTAGACCACAGTGCCACCCAATGGACTCAATTCTGAGCAGACATATGTAAGGACGGCACTGTTAATGGTTTAAATACACGCCAGAAAATACTACGGGCCCCTGGCTCAATTTACATCTTTAAAAAACAACTCCCTTTGGCCTGGCAAGTCAGAACTAATAAAACCTAATGAAAAATATGGAAGGAAGGAGGGAGGGGGAAATACTTCTCTAGTAGGCCATTTACCATTCACCATAAATTTGACTTGACCCCCAAGTTGTTTTCAGACATGCTCAGAGACGGTCTACAAAAACAAGCAAACGCTTCAACTTACTATGCCAAATGCAGAGACTATATTCTTCAGTCCGTACTTTGAAAGTCCCCGGAGCAGCTGCCCCTCCACACACCGTTTCACGGGCAGTTTTTTGAGGGCCGCATCTGGGTCTTTCGTTTTTGCCCACTCTTCTCGGCATTTCACCAAGTATCCCTTTTCAGCTGCAACGACCGTTTGCATAAATGGGAAGCGCTTTAATTTCAAACCATGTGAGCGGGTTTCCTTTTTATTTTTAAAAGGAGTTCAGCTCAAAAACAGGCCCGCACAGAACCTAAGTCAATGGTATCTATAGCACAAAATCCTTCTCAGCCAGTTTCAAAACTATCCTGCATTTTCAGTTAACCACCTGGAACAGATGGCAACATGCTATATATTGCAAACCTTACTCAACTTCCTTGAGGTTAGCCCCATCAAAGTCACTCTGAATTTCAGCAAATACCTAACCACTGGGTACATTTGCAAAGTACGCTGTCTGACAACTAGACCTTCAATGTAATCCACAAACCAGCATGTTGGGCCTTAAAATCAATTTCCCCCAGAGCTTCATGTTCCGGGGGTGGACCACCTATATTTCCATCTTCAATTTGTGCTATTAGCTGGGTTTTTAACTATTCCCTACCCTGCAACCCACATATCCTTTTGTTCCCCCATTTTAAAACTTCAGGATGTGGCATTTCTGAATTTAAATACAGTGGTGCCTCGCAAGACGAAATGAATTCGTTCTGCGAGTTTTTTCGCCTTGCGAATTTTTCGTCTTGCGAAGCACCACTGTACACTGTTCAAGCAATGCACCCTGGGTATTAACGGTTTTAAGAAAAAGGAAACAAACTTGCAAGACGTTTTCGTCTTGCGAAGCAAGCCCATAGGGAAATTCGTCTTGCGAAGCAACTCAAAAAACGAAAAACTCTTTCGTCTTGCGAGTTTTTCGTCTTGCGAGGCATTCGTCTTGCGAGGTACCACTGTATCAAGCTCCATCCTACAGCATCAGCTTACGATACTTAGCATTATAGAATCAGGACACAATTTGAAATGAATTAGGATCTATATGTTGGACACTGGCTCATTTGACAGCAACGAGAAAATGTGCCATTACTATTATTGGCCCAGTCCTCTGCAAACAGAGATTCAGTCGCTTCTTTTAAACTTTAAGCAGCTGTTGGAAACCATTCTATGCTGCCAAGCTTTTGCTGGTAGTGAAGAAAATATCCTTCTCAGTAGATTTCTGATTTTAAATTTTTATATGGATTTAATTGTATGGTTTTATGTATTACTGCAGTGAACCACTCTATTACTATTTTTTTAAAAGAATACAGTGCTACCTCTGGTTACGAACTTAATTAGTTCCGGAGGTCCATTCTTAACCTGAAACCGTTCTTAATCTGAGGTACCACTTTAGCTAATGGGTCCTCCTGCCGCGCGATTTCTGTTCTCATCCTGAGGTAAAGTTCTTAACCCGAGATACTACTTCCGGGTTAGCGGAGTCTGCAACCCGAAGTGTTTGTAACCCAAGGTACCACTGTAGCTGTTTATTGATATTTTTATTAATATAATCACTTGCTTTCAAAACATAAACAGGCAAACTATATAGAAGTGCTCCTTTGAGTATGTAAAACCACTGTTGAATGAAATTGAGTCCAAAATGGCTAAAAAAAATTACTTGCCTCCAGGACGTGGTTTTAGGATTAAATCGATGACTTCGTTCCAGTTATTCTGTAGTATAGCTCTAAAAATATAGAAGAACATCTGGTTAGTATTGCATTGCCAACAAGGGAGGAAAATCCTATGAGTCTGCCAAGGCAAAATACAGAATCACTTGAACCAGCAAACAAGTGGGTTGGGCTGCAATCTTAGTTCTATTAAAGGTTTCAAAGGAAAAACATGCAATTCAGATAAAATGAAAACTGCTTACAGTGTGCATTCAGCAGCCAAAATTTTAAACATAGTATTCCATATGCAATCCTTCCCATAATCATATGGACTAGGAGATTTATGATTTTATTTTATTTTTTATTACTGACCGGGGGCTAAAGCCTAAAAATAGCAGCCCATTCCAGGCCAATTAGCAAGGTGACAGGTGATCTGGGGTTTGAATCCATATCTGTCAGGCCCAAAATTCCTACTCACTGGTCTCCCAGCTGCTTTAAGGTGCCACATATATGCCAAATAAAAGGAGCTCACCTTCCAACTTGATATGTAGGGACAGCCGTGGTTCCAAATCTTTGCATCCCATAGTAGTTAACAAACCCAATTTCCCTGAGAGACTGCATGGCATGTTGAACTTGATCATCGGTCCCGGTTATATTTCTGATAAAAGAAAAAAACTATTTTAGGAGAAAAGTACACAGGCACACACCGTGCGTTAGAACGTGAAGACGATGAATTGGCAGATGTACAGCACAATCCTATGCACAGATATATTCAGAGGTCATTCCCACTCTGTTCAGTTCTTGCTTCACCAATGAGTGTTTAGATTTATAGCCCTGAGTAATTATAATAAAATTTTATTTATACCCTGGCGGTTCAGAAAACCGGGCTCAGGGTGGCTAACAACAAATTTAAAAAACTTAATTGATGCTACAAAAAAACCAGCATAAAATACGGTATAAAATGTGAATAACAATAAAATCAAAAATCAATTTAGGGGGAAAATCTATCCAATAAATATTGGATAAATAAACATCCATCCATCCATCCATCCATCCAGTAAACAGGAGCAGGGAAGAAAAATCAAGTTTATCTGCAAAAATAGCTTTTCTGACTAGATCAGTTCTCAGACCCTCGCCTTCTTCTGATGTTTCACAAGGTATTTGTCCCTCCAGTCATAAGGGATTGAAATTTGCATTAAAAAACACCACTAATGAACCAATCCAAACCCCAGATCTGCCAGAATGAGTGAGTTAGGATCCAGCAGATCTCCAGCTCAGCTGGCTGAACCCTGGCTTAGCCAGGGCTATAGTGGCGCAAGTCCTCAACTCCAGCTCAGAGAGATACACAGGCGAGTCTGGTGTAAGCCCCAAAAAGGGGCATTGCAGGGCATAGCTGGACAGGGTGGGGGGTCCTTTGCTGGATCCTAACTCTATTCAGCAGAGTCACGTGACACAGCAACCCAGCAGAACAGGTGGTGCAAGTCAAACACTACTGCAAAGGTTTGCTTTTCCTCTGTCAGCAGTAGCCTCGCTCTTGAATGGGTTTTGGATCTGACGTACTTTACACAAACTAATATCAGTGTACTGGAAGAAGCAAAGATCACCAGTGTTGATCAACATCAACTTCACTGGACTGGTCATGTTGTGTGGATGCCTGATGATGGTCTTCCAAAGCAACTACTCTATTCCAAACTTAAAAATGGAAAGCGTAATGCTGGTGGTCAACAAAAGAGGTTGAAAGACTGTCTCAAGGCAAATCTTTAAAAATGTAGTATAAACACCGACAACTGGGAAACACTGGCCTGTGAGCGCTGTGACCACACCGTGATCAACTCCCGCCCAGAAACCCATGTCCCCACTGTGGAAGGATGTGTGGGTCCAGAATTGGCCTCCACAGTCACTTATGGACTCATTATTAAAACCATGTTGGTGGAAGACAATCTTACTCGGCTACGAGGGATCGCCAAAGAAGAAGACTTTATACCAACTTAACCTGGTGTCATTGTTATGACTGCTCCCCGAATTGCTTAAGATTGTCAAGCAGCCAAACCCTAGGCAAAGTTCCAGATTCCACAACTGTAGAGCAATCGTGCACAGGCATGCAAACACTGCCCTCGCAGCTGTGTCAGGCAGAGCTGCCTCCCGAAGAAAAAGGCATGATAAAGAAAAATCAGGCTGTGCAAAAAATATGTTTTTTAAAAAAAAGTATTAAAAAGAAAGCATTGTGTTCTGGGTAAATTAGACACACTTAAGTCCCATTAGAAACAATTTAGGTTCCACTGAAATATATCGCTTCGATCGACACTGCTGTTCTCACTCATGTAACATACTTCAGCTTTTGCAATGAAATTTCACCTTCCTTTCCTCTGCAGCCCCCTGAATACCCTCTAGGGGGTGGGGGACTCTCTGGACCAGATTTTGGGGGGCACACAGGAAAAGGAGAGAAAGGGGAAGTTATGCTGCGCTAGTGGAACGTTGCTCATGCAGTACTGAATAGAACCTAGTGGGTCCAATGCAACAAATTTAATCTGGATCTAACCCACCATGTTCAAATCTGGGCTATTCCTAACATTGATGCTACCAGACCAATCGCCTCCCTTTGTTTTATCTTGGCTATAACCCTGGGTAAGAAAGACAAAGATGGACACATTTTTGTTGACGATAGCGAGGTCCAGAAGTCTTTTATACAGCCCCCACTCTTACATTAAAAAAAATATAGAACACCAAGCCAACTGTGATTACCGTATCTTTCACACAACACAGCGGGATTTAACATAAAGCACTGAACTGTGACAAAGCAGTCTTGGAAAACAGAATTTTTACCTGAGAACTACTGTGAAATGATTTCCTTGCAATTCTCCCAGCTTTAGCGGGTGGTTCTTGTAACTGAAGTTTCCAAGCTTGAAATTCATCAAGCAATTATTTAAGTGAGCCAGCCTTTGTGCAGTGATTCTAAACAGGGAGATAGAGAGGGAAAGATTTAACAAAAACGGGGTCTCCACACAGGATAATTGATTTTGGAGTTACTGTACAGTGACTGAAGCACAGGTGCAAACTGTATTTTTGAAACCTATTTCTGAAACCGTGATTCCAGCAGCCCGTTCATTACATCTTTTAACATTCATGCCCCCAGTTTAAAACTGAAGGTTTTCAAATCTAACTGCAGCCACTTACTCTGCAGAATTGCAGGATGACTGCTTCAAATACCTTGGGTACTTACAGAATGCCACAACACTTTTATAAAATCAGTTATTTCCATCTTGCACACAGATAAGATTATTTTTATATTGTGATTTTATTTTGTGAACCGCCTTGAGATTTTTGGGTATAGGGTAGTATACAAATTATTATTACTACTACTACTACTATTATTATTATTATTATTACTATTATTATTATTATTATATTTATGTCAGCAAGCCAGGTAACATTTAAACACCACCCTGCTTCTACTTACCTGAGAACAGCGATCTCTTGAACTGTAATAGCCCTTTTGTCTTTCGTCCCCATGTATGAAAATATGTTTGGCTTAACTCTTTAAAAAAATGAGAAAGAAAAATGTTCAGCACTAGCAAAACAGGTAGGGGAAAGAAGCGTTAGAAGTTATTACCGTATTTTTTGCACCATAACACTCACTTTTTTCCTCCTAAAAAGTAAGGGGAAATGTCTGTGCGTGTTATGGAGGGAATGCCTACGGGTGGCATGCCTGCGGATTTTCCTCCTCTAAAAACTACGGGCGTGTTATGGTCGGGTGCGTGTTATAGAGCGAAAAATACGGTACCTTTGCTTGCCAACAGTGTATCATTTAAATAAATTTGAGGGCCAGCTTCCCGCTAGGGCGACCTTGAAAGGGGCTGCATGTCAGCAGGTGGACAAAGTTGGTGGTGTAACAGATGTGACTCTTACCTCTGTACAGTAGGCTACCTTCCAGCCCTGCAAAAATGTCAGTGCTTTCTACAAACACACACTCCTTTTCATCCAGGCAAGTGCGAAGCACTGTTACAATTAAAGGACATATTCCACCCTGTAACAGGACTTGCACAAGGGCAGAGCACGACCCACGGAGGCCTGGTCTCGGAAGAGAGGGTGGCCTGGGAAAGGGACAGGGCTTGCATGAGTCTCAAGGGTCAGAGAAGCCTAAGGGACCATGTCTAGCCTCCTCATCAGAGGTTCCCCATTGCTGATTTGATCCATAATCATGCACAGGAGAGATACTCAAGAGACATAAAAACAATCTGATCCAGTTAAGAGACATCCCCCCCCCAAAAAAAAACCTCTCCCAAATAAAAAGCATCCATAAGGATTTCTGTTTGCCACCACTTGAATAACTTGTGAGCTGATGCCAAGTGCACACTTTTTATTTATTTCTACCCTGCGCTTATGCAGAGGCTGCTTCTCTTCAAGTTCGGTACAAAGCAGAACAAAAATTCAGGGAAAGGACTTCCGACAGTCTAGGCGAAAAACACACGTCTCTGTCTCACGACGGTGAACCGCAATTAGGAGCCAGAGCGCACAAGTCAAAGCCAACCTTCTGCTTCTATTATGTGTTGCCAGTTATAGTCTTAGAAGCTGTCAGCTTGACAGGACAAAAGCAATGTGCACTGTGCCCAGGCTGATGTAAAGACTGAATTTGGAAAGCAGTATTTGAACACACACAAGACTGGACACTGAGGTCCAGCGCCGAGGGCCTTCTGGCAGTTCCCTCACGGAGAGAAGTGAGGTTACAGGGAACCAGGCAGAGGGCCTTCTCGGTGGTGGCGCCCACCCTGTGGAACGCCCTCCCATTAGACATCAAGGAAATAAACAACTATCTGACTTTTAGATGGCATCTGAAGGCAGCTCTGTTTAGGGAAGTTTTAAATGTTTGATGTTTTATTGCGTTTTTAATATTCTGTTGGGAGCCGCCCAGAGTGGCTGGGAAAACCCAGCCAAATGGGCAGGGTATAATAATAAAATTATTATTATTACAATGCATAGGATTTAAACTGAATGGGAGAATTTATCCCTGAGGGTTCGAAACACTATTTTAAATAACATATAGTTCCCATGGATGCATGGTTCTCTCTCCCCCTCCCTCCCTCCCATTTTTGTAATGGAGTTTTACCGCCTCAGGATTCCACAATGATCAAAAATTACAAATTGTTACACGTGGGCTACACATTATTTCCAAAAAAGGTAAAGGTAAAGGTACCCCTGCCCGTACGGGCCAGTCTTGCCAGACTCTAGGGTTGTGCGCTCATCTCACTCTAGAGGCCGGGAGCCAGCGCTGTCCGCAGACACTTCCGGGTCACGTGGCCAGCATGACAAGCTGCATCTGGCGAGCCAGCGCAGCACACGGAACGCCGTTTACCTTCCCGCTGGTAAGCGGTCCCTATTTATCTACTTGCACCTGGAGGTGCTTTCGAACTGCTAGGTTGGCAGGCGCTGGGACCGAACGACGGGAGCGCACCCCGCTGCGGGGATTCGAACCGCCGACCATGCGATCGGCAAGTCCTAGGCGCTGAGGTTTTACCCAGCCTATTATTTCCAAAACTGACCACTAAAAAGCAGCCGCTTTACCTTCAGTGTGCTGCAATGTTGCTCAAACCAACCGTCTCAAAGGATGGCATTTCTACCACCTATCAGAAACAGCAAGTTTTGCAGATTTACTGTCCTCTCTTGTCAAAAGGTTGACCCACCTTAGAAATCTCGACAGCACGTTGATGGCATCCATGGTGTCCTTGTTCTCTTTGTACAAGACAAAGTGGCAGTAACTTCCCCTAGATTTGGGCCAAGAATGTTTTCTTGGGTCTTTAAAGACAAAATGTTAAAACATACAAAGTATTAAAGTATGGCCATTTTCACTGTTTTCCATTTAGGGTTGTTGCGGTTTTGTGTGTGTGTGTTTTTGTAATTCAGACAAAAAGAAAGTCTTCAGTAAATCTCTCTCCCCCCCCCCCCCCTCAAATCATTTGTACACTTGCTGGTGCTTTATCCATTCTTTGTGGGGGTGGAATATATCAGGCTTACATCTTCCTTTGACAGTGCTAAATTCCTCTTGGCAACTTTTTTAGGAGTCCATCAGAACACCGCAAAGAGCTACTACTATGCAACGTAATTCATCCCACAAAACAGTACTGGGCAAAACAAAGTGCCGCCACCTGAAAAGATTGTTTGTTGTAGCTTGCCCATATGCAGAGATGTCATGGGTCCCACCAACAAAAAAAATATTATATTGGATAGTCTTAGGGCAAAGTCACACCTTATCAATGCAATGATTGCACTTCTTGCCAAATATTTCATTCATTGAAAATGTGATGCTGAGGCTAATGCATTGAGGACTGAAAACAAGGAAGTTCAAATCGCATTTTCCTTATGAAGACTCTTGGGTGGTTTTCAAAAGCGCACTTGGCTGGTTCACACTTAATACCAAACCATGGTTTAGTGTTGTATTACCAAGCCTGAGGCTAGTATGCTCCTCCTCATACTCCATTTTTGACAAACCTAATTAAACAACGTTGTGCAAGCAGAGGACTTGTCCCTAAAGTGCTAACCATGGTTTGGTAGTACATGTGAACAAACTCACTGGTCTTCTTCCCATGTCACAGTAAATCAACCTATGGTCTACCTGGACTGTGAAGGCTCCCACGGAGGAGCTTGCAACCGCTTCACTCCTCCCTGCCCTTTTTTACTCTGAGCTGCACTCAGTTAAGTCGAGGTTAGGCTTAGCGTGTCATCCAAACCTGGGACCGTGGTTAAGCACTCTCCTCGCTAAACACTACAGTGGTACCCCGCAAGACGAACGCCTCGGAAGACGAAAAACTCGCTAGACGAAGGAGTTTTTCGTTTTCTTAGCCGCTTCGCAAGACGCATTTCCCTATGGGCTTGCTTCGCAAAACGAAGCTTGCCCCGCAAGCTCCGGGGATAGCGGGGAAGCGCAGCGCGTCTTCCCCGCTGTCCCCGGACCTCTTTTGAAGCAAGGGGCGGCGGGGAGAAGATCGCTTCTCCCCGTTGCCAGCCCCACAATCTCCGGGGACAGAGGGGAAGGCGCGCGCGCCTTCCCCTCTCTCCCCGGACCCCTTTTGAACCAAGGGGCAGCAACGGGGAGAAGCGATGCTCCCCGCTGCGCCTTCCCTTGCTTTAAAACAGGTCCGGGGACAGAGGGGAAGGCGTGCGCACCTTCCCCTCTGTCCCCGGAGATTGCGGAGCAGGCAACGGGGAGAAGCAATCTTCTCTCTGCCGCCCCTTGCTTTAAACAGGTCCGGACGGCGCTTCCCCTCTGTCCCCGGACGGTCTCCATAGGAACGCATTGATTGATTTTCAATGCATTCCTATGGGAAACCGTGCTTCGCAAGAAGAAAAACTCGCAAGAACAAAAAACTTGCAGAACGAATTAATTTCGTCTTGCGAGGCACCACTGTATCTGTAGCCAAAAACAAACCTTGCTCCCACAGCAATCAATTATGGTGCATCACTGCATTCAAACAGGCTCTGAGAAGACATAATGCCTAAGAATTGTTTGCTCTCCTTAACTTTGGTTAGATATGGTGAACATTTACACCATGGTTCAAAATTGGGCAGAAACTATGGTCAGAACGTGCAAACCATGGTTCACATTAACCGCAGTTAAGTGTTATGATGCAAATGTATCCTCAGGGGCCTTTGAACTTTTTACTTTTTCTTTTAACACTTAATTCTCTTGTCTTCTGTTGTTTCAAGTGCATTATATAGAGAGAACAATATTAATGGGTTATAATTTTCTGAATGATTAACTGCTATGGTCTGCAACCAAGCAGAGGGACAGTACTTACAAACGCCTCAGGTTACAAATGCTTCAGGTTACAAACTCTGCTAACCTGGAAGAGTTACCTTGAGCTGAGAACTTTGCCCCAGGATGAGAACAGAAATTGTGTGCCGGCGGCACAGTGGCAGCAAGAGGCCCCATTAGCGAAAGCACGCCTCTAGTTAAGAACAGTTTCAGGTTAAGAACGGACCTCCGGAACGAATTAAGTTCATAACTAGAGGTACCACTGTACTTGGGATTATTTCCAAGTTACTTTGGTTAAACTATTTTATTTATCCTTTATTGCATAAAATTTACATACCGGGGGAAAACCCTCATGGCGGTTTACAAAAAAAGCTATGTAGAATGTAAGAATTCTGAGCATATTGCAAAGCTAACTCTCAAAGAGGCTATCTATATTAATATTATGACAATTAGGGATCATATTTGTTGAGGACAAATTTATTTTTATTGATTTATTTATGGCTTTTGTATGCTGTAGCGTAACAATGCTTCTCTGGGGGGCTCACAGAAAATGAGTGAGGGGCAGATGAGGCTTGCCCATCTGGCCCTTAACCTCCACTGCCTTGTGGGAAAAGAAAAGGCTTAAGGAGCAAACCCTACACAAACCCAGAGTGGAGTCCCTAAGACGGTTGGGTGGTGCCTTATACACCCCTTTCTGGCAGCTAAGCTCGTGACAAATGTCTTGCTCTGCTTTCCTTTGCGATGCTGAGACGAGAGTCTTGTCATCTGGGCAGCCCCATGATGGGCAACAAGACTCCTGAATTACAGGGGGTTGGACTAGATTATCCTTGTGGTCCAACTCTATGATTCTATGATAGATAGGATTGGGCTGGAGAAAGGTTTATTTCCGTTAGTCATGAAATTGGAAAACTGTTTAGCTGGTCTAAATTATTGTCGATGGGATTGGCATTTCATTTTTTCCTAACATGAAATGCCAACATCTCTTTCTTACCTGTTGAAGTTCTGGCCTCTGTTCATAGGCATGGGGTAAAGAGCATAAGAGAGCAATGTTTTATTTTGTGTTTGTTTTTTAAAGGCATCAAAGTGCTTCAGATGGGAACATGCAAGTTTATGTGTTATAACTCTGCAGATGTCTGGAGCATTCAACAGTGAATGTGGCGACTGACGTCTATTTAGACAGCTATGCAATGGAATCGTGCAGAGGGAGAAGTGAACAAATGGAAAGGTTTCAGCTACACACGCAACAAACTACACTGAGGGCAGCGACGCAAAGAGCGGATAAACAAAGGTTATTAAGCGCTCCATGTGTTTAGAACAGAAACGCCTGCAGAATCCAGTTCAAAACTGAGAGTCTAATTAATACAAATTTCAATGAGTCAGGTTGTGTCGTCCCCCCACCAGTACAGAATACAGTAAACTTGCAAATTCTTACGCAGAAGGGAGTTTGTTCGTATGCACTGGAGAAATTCACTTGTACTAGACGTCTGGGAAAACGTACGAGTGTCTGAAAGGTCACTGCCTGAAGTTTGGTAGCACCATATACAAAGACATTCACATCACCCCCTCCCTTCAACCATTTTAGAAAAATCACCCAGATAACATATGCTAACACATGCATTTTGCTCCAACAGTAGGGAAGATGGAGAGCATGGCTTGAGTATTTCTGTTTGTACCTGTAAACATGCATGCTCCATGCACAACGCATGCAAACATGGACTGTACTTAAATATATTCAGTGCAATAAATAAATTCAGTGCAATTGACAACCACATCTCCCCCCAGACCTTTAATATCCTATTTTGAATCACATTAATTAATAATAATAATAATAATAATAATAACTTTTATTTATACCCCGCCCTCCCCAGCCAAGGCGGGCTCAGGGCGGCTAACAAGCAATAATAAAAACAAGTTGAATGAATACAAATTAAAAACAAAATTAAAACACAACATTAAAATATTGAAACATTAAAGTATTAAAATGTAGCCTCATCACAGGAGGAGAAAGGAAAAGAAAAAAGAAAGAGGGGGGGGGGTGGAAATCAAATTGGCTCCAAGCCAAAGGCCAGGCGGAACAACTCTGTCTTACAGGCCCTGCGGAAAGAAATCAGATCCTGCAGGGCCCTGGTCTCATGAGACAGAGCATTCCACCAGGCCGGAGCCAGAGTTGAAAAGGCCCTGGCTCTGGTTGAAGCTAATCTAACTTCCTTAGGGCCCGGGACCTCTAGGGTGTTGCTATTTATGGACCTTGAGGTTCTCCGTGGGGCATATCGGGAGAGGTGGTCCCGGAGGTACGAGGGTCCTAGGCCGTGATAATAAAAATAAAATACGCAATATAGATTTCACAGTTGTGAAGAGCAACAATATTCTAATTCCAAGACACAGAGCAGCTAGGATTGAGAAATTTATCTGCCCTATCAAGCTGCTTAAGCTGACGTTTTTCACTCTATGGAGATGAGTATCGTCTACTGACTGCTGTTTAACAGATCAAGATGCCAATAAAGACACAGAAAGCAAGCCGGGGTATTTTTCTCCCAGTCAATCTTGGCATATGCTGGAAAAATGCCGAGCTGCAGAGCAACCTACTGGTTGGCTAGTTTTTATTTAAAGGCACAAGGAGTACATAAAGACAGGGTTTTTTCTAGTCAATTTTAAAAGGAACAAACACACATTTAGATCAGAAAGCACCAGGCAGGCAGCGCTGGAACCCTCATGTAAGTAAGTATTTTTATCGTTAATTGTTAATTTTATTGTTAATTTGTATTTCCGAACAGATAAAATTTGTGCAGAAGTGGGGCATGACAGATTTAGCCCCATCCTCAGGTAGCACCCGACTGCAATGGGTCCATTCATCCCATACAGGTGGTTAACCTGTGGCCTTGTTTTGGTTCCAACTCCCCTCATTCCCACCCAGCAAGCCCAATAGTTCAGGATGATGGGAATTTCAGCACAGCAACCTCTGGAGAGCAAAAGGTTAGCCATCCATGCTTTAATTTTCAGCCTGGATATTTCTTCTCCTCTACCAATGCTACGCATAAGGAACTGTGTTCAATGGGACTTATTCCCAAGTAAGCAGACATCATGGCAGCCTACAGGGTTTTTCCCCCCTTTCCAAACTTTTCCCATTTTTAGACAGTAAGACTAGCATTTATTTTAAAACCGATACGTTTTCTAAAATCCTCACAGATTGTTTAATGCTTGCTTCCTCAGGTTTATACGGAGGTATTTATTTTCTTTGAGCAATTCCATCATACAAAATAGTGTTTCAGCAACATAGGTTGATCATGTAACCCCTGCAACTTCTTTTAACTTTATTTGTACAACCTGACTGCATGTTCAGACCTTTTTTTTAAAAAAAAAAAAACCAACCCTACAGAAACCGCATTTTGAACGGAGGGGAAAGGATGAGCTTACATCAAATCTGCTTGTTCTACAGTTACAAAAATCTCTGTGCAGACCCAAACTAGAATATTACCATTTTCCACTACATACTTATGGACTGTCTGTTACAAGACCGTTATTTCTTTAAGGACAATTCTTCCATAGCTTTGTAAAAACGCACTAAGCAAAAGCAAGTACACAGGGATTTAATCTCCCTCCAAGACTTCCTACCATCCTATGTGACTTAAACTAACACAATCAATGCCTAGTGAATGCTGATTTTGATTAATTGGGCTGCAATCCTACACATGCTCACTTGGAAGCGAGCTCTGTTGAGCCCAACGGGACTTGCACCTGAGTAGACACACTTGGAATTGCAGTTAAGACAAATTTTTACACACGGGTATACGACAGAGCCATTTTTCTTTTGAAAGTTTCAAATAAGGTCAAACTCACTTGCAAGAGCCTTTTTTCCAGCTGCGTGATAAGCAACGATGTATTTTTTCCCATCCCGATCCTCTGTTTTAGTCTCTAGTCCTGGAAACAAAGATTTTACAGCCTGGTGCATAACGGTCCTTTTTTCCTTAGTGTCTTCAATGACCTAAGCAGCGGCAAAAAAAATAATAATACAAAAAGTGATAGCTTAGTTGGTTTTTAGCTTTGTAGCTTCTTGGTGATATTGGAGGCCTGCAAGACCTCACTGTATTGCTATTTTGTGTACTCTGAAAATCAATAAATAACAAACTTAAAGAAAGGGGGGGAAGAGAAGTAAACATCATCTCATAAACAGCAGATGAGGACAGAAGCCCATTTCTGACCATCGCTAGGTGAGACACCCGGTGAGGGTTAGGACTGAATGCTCCTCAGGAGAAAAAGAATTCTTTGCACATTTTAAAATTAAAAAGTACATAAGGGAGAAAGCTAAGATTCAACGCTTATTTGACCTGCTAGATTTTTCTGTATGTAGGGACTATAATTCAGGTGCCCAAATCTGAAGTGACATAGTCTAGAAAAGGTCCTGTGAGAGTGTATGGAGTTGGTTGAAGGATGGATGGCGGCTAAGGGATTGAGGTTGAATCCTGACAAGACTGAGGTACTGTTCTTGGGGGACAGGGGGCGGGCGGGTGTGGGGGACTCCCTGATCCTGAATGGGGTAACTGTGCCCCTGAAGGACCAGGTGTGCAGCCTGGGAATCATTTTGGACTCACAGCTGTCCATGGAGGCACAGGTTAATTCTGTGTCCAGGGCAGCTGTCTACCAGCTGTCTACCTGGTACGCAGGCTGAGACCATCCCTGCCCGCAGACTGCCTCACCAGAGTGGTGCATGCTCTGGTTATCTCCCACTTGGACTACTGCAATGCGCTCTACGTGGGGCTACCTTTGAAGGTGACTTGGAAACTGCAGCTAATCCAGAATGCGGCAGCTAGACTGGTGACTGGGAGTGGCCACCAGGACCATATAACAGAGATCTGCATTGGCTCCCAGTATGTTTCCGAGAACAATTCAAAGTGTGGGTGCTGATCTTTAAAGCCCTAAAGGGCCTCGGTCTTGTATACCTAAAAGAGCATCTCCACCCACTGAGGTCCAGCGCCGAGGGCCTTCTGGTGGTTCCCTCACGCCGAGAAGTGAGGTTACAGGGAACCAGGCAGAGGGCCTTCTCGGTAGTGGCGCCCTCCCTGTGGAACGCCCTCCTGTCAGACATCAAGGAAATAAACAACTATCTGACTTTTAGATGACATCTGAAGGCAGCTCTGTTTAGGGAAGTTTTAAATGTTTGACTTTTTATTGTGTTTTTAATATTCTGTTGGGAGCCGCCCAGAGTGGCTGGGGAAACCCAGCCAAATGGGCAGGGTATAATAATAAAATTATTATATTATTAAATTCACTTTTCTTGCCATTATCTTATTCTTTTAACAGATCTGATCGTTTAATCCCATTTTCATAATCCCTTAAAATAGTAAGGAGACTAATACACCAAACTACAAAAAAATACCACTCTCATTTGCCTTTAGGCAAGCAGGAGGGTATATTCCCAAGAGGAAAAGGCCTACTTTGCTCCTATATGTAAATTTAGTCACAAGAAGCATTGTTTACCAGCATGATGAATGTAGAGGATTGTAGTTATTCCCAACTTTTCTGGAAATTTAAGTTAAAACACTTCATAAAGAAGGCTTGCATCTTTTTATATACCCTTCACGGGTGCATAGTCGAACAAAATCAACTTCCAAAAGAGTTTGATCCTGTTGCATCATTTTGCCAACCATTAACTTGTTTATTAGCTCTGATATTTTGTCAATTACCTCAATGGCCACACTGCCTTCTTTATTTTTAAAAAGCTGGAGGTCTTCTAACCGCTGCTTGTCTTCAGCTGACAACACTGTGAAGATCTCCTCAGAAGGATCCTATAAACACCACAAAATGTTAAGTAGAAATCAGGGCAAATCTTTCAACCAAGATTTGAATTATGGCCTTCCACATTTGAGGATGGAAGCTAGGCAGAGAAAAATTACCTCTTTATCTAAAGGCACAGAGAAGTCGTCCAAATGGATGGTTTGCCCATCTTTTCCTATTTCATGAACAACGAAATCTGAGTATCTAAGTAGAAAACAAGACAGAACAGTCAGCAGAGAATGGGATACAAATGTCAAACAAGAGCCTTTTCAGCTTAGATTGCAACCCTGAACACACTTCTATACTTTTAAATTTGGGACTGAGGTCTATCAGCCCTTTCACAGCAGAAACTAAAAAGGAAGAAACCAAAAATAAGAAGAATCTTGCTTAAGGGGTAGGGTACTAAATGTAGGATTTATTCTACTTCAGCAGAGTTTCATTTGCAAAAGGAACAAGCAGGAAAAACACAGTCTAATGAAAAGACAGTATGGGCTCCCTAAAACACATAATTTACAGACTGAAAGCCTCATAGAGGCATACCAGTAACTGAACGTGTTTGTATTAGGGGATGCCCTGAATTAGAGGACCTTACGCATGTTAAGAAGGTCCGTTCTTAACATGAAACTGTTCTTAACCTGAGGTACCACTTTAGCTAATGGGGCCTCCTGCCACCGGAGCACGATTTCTGTTCTCATCCTGAAGCAAAGTTCTTAACCCAAGGTACTATTTCTGGGTCAACGGAGTCTGTAACCTGAAATGTCTGTAACCCGAGGTACCACTGTATTCAAACTGCACATCTGGGTTATTTGTGGGGCATAGGAATTTGTTCATTTCCCCCCCCCCAAAACACAGTCTGGCCCCCCACAAGGTCTGAGGGACAGTGGACCGGCCCCCTGCTAAAAAAGTTTGCTGACCCCTGCTCTACATCTACCCCCTCCATCCAACTACAGATTTTGCAGACTGACGTGGTTACTTGCTTTATTTTCTAAGGCTACAATTCCCAGAGTTGCCTGTGAAGAGGGACTGGACTGTTAAAACCACTCTAGGAATTGTAGCTCTCTGAGGGGAGTAGAGGTTTCCTAACAACTCTCAGCCCCTTCAACAAGCCACAGTTCCCAGGATTCTTTGGGAGGGAAGCCATGACTTTTTGCCGCTTTAAATGCATTGCGCAGATGGGACCCATGTTAAAGCTGAACCAGCAAAAGTGGTTACGTTAAGCATTGATCCATCCACAGGGTTGAGCAGCAGAAGAGTTAGTGCTTACCTCTCTTTCAATATTCCAGAAAAGCCCCTGTGAGAACTAACAAACTTAGTTATGCCAACATCTAGCTCTGTCAGGCCGTGCTTCATCATGTCTGCAAAGCTCTCTGGGTCTCCTTCTCCATCAATTTCTTCCAATTCTTCCTCATCTTGGCCTGCACTTCCCTCATTAAGAAGTATTTTTTTTGCATCCTCAACTGGAGGTTTGGTGGGTTTGAGCTCTGCCTCAGCTTCAGTCTTTTCGTCAGTATTCTCTCTTTCTTTCAATGCTTCTTCCAAGACCTTTTGCCTTTTGATTTCATCCACGTTAGCCTCTTTGTCCTCAGAATGAGGACGCTTAAGGGATGCATTATCCATTTCTACCGCTTCCATTTTTAAAGGATAGAGTTGGTGGTATGAACTCCTGCAGGGGGAAAAATAGACCATTTAACCCAAAAAGATATTCCCTGTATTTTTGTTTATTTATATATCACCATCTCATGACATATCAGTGTAGCGTACAGCAATATGTAGACAACAAAACATAAAGCACCGTTAAAAACGCTACTAAACTATTAGCTCATCAAGAAAGTTTCAAACAGCTGCATCAGCCTGTAGGGACAGAAATATCTTCAAGAGATGCTTGGAAGTTAAAAGTCAGGATTCCTGCCCAATCTCTGCTGGAAGTGTGTTCCACGTCATGGGACTAATGACACTAAATATCTGAATTCTAGTTAATGCCCGTCAGGCCTCTGTTACACAAGGGACAACTATGTGTTGACTGTTTTGTGTTACACCTATGCACTGTGTGTTGCACCCATGAAATTTAAAAAAACAACAACCTCCCAACAAAGGCAAATGCCTTCTTTTAACTGAACACAGCAGAGCAAGCTAGTTTTCCATCTCTTTTCAGGCACAGGACCATTGCCCTGGTAGTTTTATGAGAGGAGAATGTCATGAATGACTGCTACCCCACAAAAATATGCCTTTGCAACCTAAAATGAGGTGCATAGGAACAGGCCCGAAAAAGACACAAGAGGGAGAATGGGGAACAATAACACATCAGAGCAATGGATAAATTAGATCCCTACTTGACACCTAGTTTCTATGTGCAGATGATCTTCAATGTGTCCATCTACAGCTTGAAATGATATGGTCTAGGAACAGTTTTGCTGTGGAATGGGTAGATTTTTCTGGGTGATATTAAACTGTTACTCAGAGTAGAACCATAGAAATGGAATGACCTAATTTAATTATGTTGGTTAATTTCAGCACGTCTACTCTGAGCAAACCTTAGTTCTAGACCTAGCATGTCTTCCTGATGGATCTGTAATTATCTGTAGTTATTTACTCTTGATCCAGCCTACACCATAAGTGTCACCAGTTTCCTCCCGTTGCTCGGATTCCACCCCCATCGCCAAGAGGATCTTCTACCTTCTTTCTGGAACTCACCTGGAGGTTGACAAAGAGCTAAAAACCTTCCCCTCCAATAAACCAGAGGAGAGTGAACAGGCTCCCTGAGGTGGAAGGGGAGAGCAAACTTGCTACAAGAAATAATACTGTTTACTCACTTTTTCGGAACAGGGTGCTTCAGTAGGAGCTTCAACTCTTGGATAGGCAAAGGTGGAAAATGACAGAAGAACAGAAAAGAATATCATGCTCTATGGAAACAAACAGTGATAAATACTTCCACACAAGTCCACAACAGAACTTTGCAAGACTTTGCATCCCCTTGTCTTCCTAAAAAATTATATATATATTTGTCCTTTGCATCAGGTAAAGCAGCAGGCCTGTTCCTTTGTCCCAAATATTTTCCCTCTACAGTAGGGACAAGCAGAAGATTTGAGATTTACTGGTAGTTCTCATCTGATCTGCAACAATTCCGTTGCCCAACCCCTCAGGTTATTGAAATTCCTGATCAGTACTCAGATATAGATGTGCACTTTGTATATGCAGGTGGCTGGGGTATAAATAAAAATTATTATTATTATTATTATTATTATTATTATTATTATTATCCCAGTGTCTACAACCCCCCAAGTCAACATATTGCATATGGGTCCACCTTTAAGTTCCCAATGCACATCTGGCTCCCCTTGGTGTGCCTTGGGATTTTAGTGGGAAAAACAAAGATCCTACAAGTCTGAAATTTGCCCAAACTATAGCTCTGGCATGTTCAGGGCTGCTGTACACATACTGAGTTCTATCAGATATTAATCCTACATATGGTACTCCCACTTAAGTTACCAGGAATAACTAATTTACCTTCATTTATTTCAGTGGCTCTAGTCCAAAGGTACCTCGGGTTAAGAACTTAATTCGTTCTGGAGGTCTGTTCTTAACCTGAAGCACCACTTTAGCTAATGGGGCCTCCCGCCACCGCCGCTGTGCGATTTCTGTTCTCATCCTGAAGCAAAGTTCTTAATCCGAGGTACTATTTCTGGGTAGCAGAGTCTGTAACCTGAAGCGTATGTAACCTGAAGTGTATGTAACCCGAGGTACCACTGTATATTTAATCAACGGCAACCCAAATATAATTAGTTGAATGAGTACCTAAGAGCAGAGAGAGAGAGAGAGAGAGAGAGAGTGTGTGTGTGTGCAGTGGCGTAGCGTGGGTTGTCAGCACCCGGGGCAAGGCAAGTAATTTGCGCCCCCTAACCTTAACCCCCAGATGTTGCGCCCGGTGCGGCCGGCCCCCCCCCTGCACCCCCCACGCTAAGCCACTGTGTGTGTGTCCCATGCTGTTCCCCTAATACCAATACAGTTTTAAAAAATATAATCCGCGATTTTCCTCCTCGCTAGAAAGGCAGCACAAATTCAAGTTTGAAGTTGGCATAGCGCAACGTGCACCGATTCTCCAAAGAAATGTCATGGGCAGCATGGCAACGCTACGGGAGAATCGGGGCTCCGAGGGGCGGGGTCCCCGGACAGGCCACGAGCCCGAAATCAAAGGAAGTGAAAACTTTCCCCTTGCCGTTTGGAATGTCAGGTGTCTCCTTCGTACAACAGAGCGCGCGCGCGCACGTCGCAGAAAGGCAGCTGGGGCGGGGGCGCAAAAGGCACAGCTCCCCCGCGGCGCCCACTTTCGAAGGAAGATTCTCCGAAAGCGCTTCGCCTCTGTTGGGGGGGCCCACGCAGAAAAGGCACCGCAGAGGAGCCCCCCTTTTTGGCGAGGGCGGCGGGGCGCCTTTTCGCCCCTCCTCGTCCCTCTCCACCCCCCAACCTGGCCGGGCTCTCCCCCTGCGCGCTGCCCTAGAAACACTGACCCACCTCGCGGGGAAGCGGGGCGCACGGAGCTGCCCCGGCCGGCGCCAAGCGAGCCTCGCCGCACACGTGCCCAGCTTCTCCGCACGAACTAAAGGCCCGGGCAGCAGCAGGAGAAGGAGGAGGAGGGGAAAGGGGCGGTCTCTCTCTCTCAGGCCCGCAGGCTCTCGGCGAGCTGCTCAGGCTGTTCCGGGGCACACCGGAGAAACGCGTGACGTGCGCCCTTGCGCGCTGGGCACAGCCCCGGCCAAGCAGCGCGCAGGGCTGGCTTCTCTTCCTCCTCCTCCGGCTGGCGGCAGGCGCTATGGCTGCCTCGGGGCAAGGGCCGAGGGGGATCCGGCAGCGCTCGGAGGATCGGGCGCAGCTGGCGATCGGTTTGGCGAGCTCTGGCCTTGCACGCCTCGTGCGCTTCCCCGGGGACCGGGGCGCACCTTGGGACCGCCCTGCAGTGCGTAAATCCCAAGCGGAATGCCTTGCCGCTCGCCGGGGAGGCTCCCTGCCTTGACCGGGGAAGAATTCGCTGGGGGAAGGAGAGGAAGAAACGTCTTCGGCCGCCGCAATGGGGATTTGTATGCGAGCTCCTTCGGCGAGTGTTTCTCGAAGGCTGCGGGGAGAGAGGCGTAATCTGGTTCCAGGATGGAGAATCAAGGGGTGGCGCTTCTGTTTTCTCCCTGGGGGATCTTCCCTCTTCGATTTTCTTCCCCCCCCCCAAACAATTTTTTATTGGTTTTCACAACATTATAAACAAACAAACATAAATCATAGCCTTATTGAAAATTACACTTATTAACATTGTTAAGTGACTTCCTCGCTTCCCCCTGGTTGAATTTCATTGCATAACTTTTTAACGGTTTTACAAATCACAGTTCTTATAAAATTTAACTTCAACATTAACATCCTTAGATCTTCACCTTATGAAATTAAACATATTAATTCATCGCTTAACATAAATAAAATCCTAAGCCAATTAAGTATCTGCAAGCAGTTTTCAGTTAATTTAACTTCACATACAGTGGTACCTCGGGTTACATATGCTTCAGGTTACAGACTCCGCTAACCCAAAAATATTACCTCGGGTTAAGAACTTTGCTTCAGGATGAGAACAGAAATTGTGCTCTGGCAGTGCGGCAGCAGCGGGAGGCCCCATTAACTAAAGTGCTTCAGGTTACGAACAGTTTCAGGTTAAGAACAGACCTCCGGAACGAATTAAGTACTTAACCCGAGGTACCACTGTATATAACTAAGTAATAATTAAATTTAATCCACTGTTCCTGATACTCCTCCTTCTTCTGGTCATGGACTCTTCCGGTTAGGTCGGCTAGCTCTGAAAAATCCATCATCTTCATCTGCCATTCTTCTATCGTTGGTAACTCTTGGGTTTTCCACTTTTTAGCTAACAAAATACGAGCAGCAGTTGTGGCATACAAAAATAATTTAACATCTTTCTTGGGCAATTCCAAACCTGTTATTCCAAGAAGAAAGGCCTCTGGTTTCTTTATAAATGTTTATTTCAACATTTTTAAAAATTCATTATAAATCTTTTCCCAGAAGTCTTTCACCTTGGGACAGGTCCACCACATATGATAAATGGTTCCTTCCTTTTCTTTACATGGATCTTCCCTCTTAGAACTGCAGCAGGTTGCCTGAGTATGTCAGCTGCTTGAGACAACTCTCACATCAATTTGCAGGATCACAATATTTTTAAAAATTATCTATACCCCGCCCATCTGGCTGGGTTGCCCCAGCCACTCTGGGTGGTTTCCAACACACATAAAAACAGGATTCCAATGACACCTGCTTCATTCATAGCTACTATACCTCTAACCTCTGTCCAGCTGAGTTTACAGCGGTTGGCAGCACCTCTCAAGAGGTGTCTTTATCCCCAGCTGAAGATACCAGGGGCCTTCTCATTTGATTTGATTTATTGTGTTTCCTTGCCGCTTTTCATTCAAATGAATTTTACAGCAGCTTACAAACATTAAATAACAATAATGTAATAAAACATAATGGAAAAAACGCCCATGATTTACAAAGTAATTAACATCATGCATGAAACAATTGCAATCTATAAAACGCTATTAACACAGCAGCAACTAAAAAAATAAGCCAAACATCACAATTACAGCAAAAGGCGTATTAACACGATTAGCAATTGATAATGCTGTTTTATAGATGATAAATGACATAACAAAAAGGCAACTAATTGATATGGCATTTATCATCTATAAAACAGCGTTAACAAAAGGGCAACTAAAAAAATAAGCTCAGCATTGTTAAGATCATATGCAATCTCTCCATGCCCCCCGTGATTCATAATCTTTCTATTCAGTTCACTAAAATACACATAAAATACTCATAATGCCCATTGTTAAGACAGCTCATCCAAATGCTACGTAGGCTGGGGTCCTCTGGACCTCCATGATATTGAAACGAGTGACCCAGTTCAAAATGTGTATTTTTAAAGTTCTGTTTAATAAGCAGGGTAGAAGGTGGTAGACAGAACTCTAGCTAAGTTGGTCAACTCTGGAGGGCTTCCCATTGGCTTCCCATGCATGAAGATGACCAGGCCTTGGTCTCTTATCGGGTACAGTGGCCATCTTTGGTCATCATTGTTCTCTTCACATAATGAAGTGTTCTTACCAGTTGTTGTTTTTTAAGAGTGACTGCCCTTTTGCCACCCTGAAGTATTGCTGGCATTGCATTCGTAACAGACCTTGTCCGAAACATGTAAGCACAGAAAACTGGTCTATATACAAATTAAAAGAAGAAAGACCTTTAGTTCTCTATAGTCTTATTACCATTTTAAATTAGGTTTGTAGCAAAGTGAAGAATAAAGAACTGTTAATGCATTTTAGTGGGAGGAAGCAAAAGAAGGGAGGCCAGAATGCAGTGAGTGGGAACATAATTCGTAGAATATTGGCTGTGCCTATGCCAGCTTTTTCTCTGAGTAGAGTAAGACAAATTAACTGACAAAACACAGGCAGGAAAAATAGCCACTTGTTTCTTTGTGGAAGTGTTTCTATACTGCCATATAATAAAACAGCAAGGCAGTGCACCATATTAAAACACAGAAGACCTGCTTATTGCAGTCATTTATATCCAACTTTTCTACACCATGTGTCATTGAGGTAACTAAAGATTACTAAAATCTTATTGTAGGGGAATGTCTTGGAAGAATATGATTATCTTGGTTCAAAACATGCTATTTCCATGCAAATCCTAATGGTCACAATCCGGCCAAATACATGTCCTGCGGAAATATATACCAAAGGTATATTTACATGCCACTTCAGAGGTAATATGCTGCAGATCTTTCCAGCATGCATATGTTTAGCTAGATGGTACCTACTATGTTATCAGGATGCAGGTGGCGCTGTGGGTTAAGCCACAGAGCTTAGGACTTGCCGATCAGAAGGTCGGCGGTTCGAATCCCCGTTACGGGGTGAGCTCCCGTTGCTTGGTCCCTGCTCCTGCCAACCTAGCAGTTCGAAAGCATGTCAAAGTGCAAGTAGATAAATAGGTACCGCTCCGGCGGGAAGGTAAACGGCGTTTCTGTGTGCTGCTCTGGTTTGCCAGAAGCGGCTTAGTCATGCTGGCCACATGACCCGGAAGCTGTACGTCGGCTCCCTCGGCCTATAGAGCGAGATGAGCGCCACAACCCCAGAGTCAGTCATGACTGGACCTAATGGCCAGGGGTCCTTTACCTTTACCTACTATGTTTGGATTTTTACCTATTAACCTTTAGATCTGCCTTTGTTTGAAAAGCAACTTGTCCTTCCATTCCATAGTGCCCAAGAACAAGCAGTGGAGAACTAAAACAGCAAGTACTACTTTCACGGTTGCCATTTGTCCTCTTTTCCAGGGCACGTCCTCTTTTTAATGGGTAAAGTCGTCATAGCGATCCAAAAGTGAAAGTCGGCAACTGTGTCCTCTTTTTTTGCTCTTCAGAATATGGCAACTTTATAAACATCAGCTGTTTATTCTGAGAAGCAGACCAATTTTTGTCAAGCTTCAAAAACAGTTCAGCATCTATAAATCTTGGATGGTATCCAGCTAAAACATGCTTGGTGTAGATCCTTTTAAATCAGTGGATTTCAGTGGACCTACTCTGAGCATGACTGAATTGGAAGCCAACTCTTCTCTGACAACACAGTAGCATCTTGACAATGCCCATTATATCCGATAAATCTAAGTGTATGTTTTGGATTTCTTCTTGTTCCTCATATACTCTGGTATTTCAATAAGATGTTGGCTGATTCATTTAAGGCAGGGCAGGCATTGTCCCCAATCATTATCCAGCTCATTGTCAACATGATTTTCCAATGTAATCTGGACCTAACCTATGTAGTACAGAAACCTGTGCCAGTCTTCCACCCTTTTTCTCAAGGGATTTCCTTTTAGGCTCCCGGGAGTCTGCAGCCTCCTACAAGCGTAGGCCTCTGGCAGCATCTGGAAATAGTGTTCTACATTTCCCACATATTTAATGCAAATGTATGCAAATTCAATCTACATTTCCTGTCTCTCTTGCATAATGCTTTTTTTTTTAAGTATCTGAGGCTTAAGTAAGGGAATTAAGTACGAAAAGTGTATGTGGATCATGCGTAAAAATGCCTTAATGTAGGACAGCATCTTAAAATGTGGAGACATCACCTTGCCAACAAAGGTCCGTATAGTAAAAGCTATGGTTTTCCCAGTAGTGATGTATGGAAGTGAAAGCTGGACCATAAAGAAGGCTGATCGCCGAAGAATTGATGCTTTTGAATTATGGTGCTGGAGGAGACTCTTGAGAGTCCCATAGACTGCAAGAAGATCAAACCTCTCAATTCTTAAGGAAATCAGCCCTGAGTGCTCACTGGAAGGACAGATCCTGAAGCTGAGGCTCCAATACTTTGGCCACCTCAAGACTCCCTGGAAAAGATCCTGATGTTGGGAAAGATGGAGGGCACAAGGAGAAGGGGACGACAGAGGACGAGATGGTTGGACGGTGTTCTCGAGGCTACCAGCATGAGCTTGACCAAACTGCGGGAGGCAGTGGAAGACATGCGTGCCTGGCGTGCTCTGGTCCATGGGGTCACAAAGAGTCGGACACGAATAAACAACAACAACAACAACAGATCTCATTCACACTGCTAGCCTTAGAAAAGTGGTATACTGAAAACAAGTATTTTACATGAATGTAATGTAATGTTTTTATTACGTCTATTTAAAAATAAGGCCTGAGGCTAGAACTGTCAAAACAAACAGCAGCCCTGCTTACTCCTAAATCAGACTGTGGTGGTGGCGACTACTTCATAAGAGAGTGCATGATCCAGTAAAAGTTGTTGCTCTGTTCATTTTAATTGAATACTTAAGTACATAAATCTCTGCCATTGAAATGATAGGATTTTAAAGTGCACAGCTTTGGCTAGGTAGGGGGGGTCACCAACCCCAGTACCTGTGGATGCCATGGTACCCACAGAAGCCTTCATTGGTGCCTCTTGCAAGGACCCCAGACTCTGAGTTTTCATTTAAAAAATAAAATAAAATCTGTAGCCCTCCTAAAAGGAAAGTTACGAAGCAAAATGTCCAGGTACCCTTGTAAGCAATTTCTGTGAAATGAGCCGGCATGGCTGCTCCCACATTTCATGTTTTTAGCTAATGAATGTAGAGAGAGCTGTGACTGAGGACCAAGTTCTTTGGACCCCAGGTGACAGGAATCCCTGCAGTACTAAAAAGCTGCTGTTTCTCCCTCCCCTTTAGTGAGCTTTCTTGCTTCTGTCTTATGTTCTATTTCTTGATTCTATGTGTTTGCTGCAGTATTTGTTTTGTTTTGCTGCCTACCAGCTGCACCAAGCAATTGGCAAGCCCTACTTGAGAGGCTTTTTCAATAGGTGTGTTTGGAGTAGGGAAAGAAGGATGGGACTTTGTTGTCCACTGGCGATGTGAACAGTCGGAGGCGGCTTGCTTGAGAAACTATGAAAAAATGGTGGTAGAGGAAGAAACGCAAGAATGCTCCCATTGCTGCATTGTCTATTTTGCTGCCTGCCAGTATGTGGAGCACACAGCTCTTAAAGAGAGGTGAGGACATAGCAACCCTTTCTTGTTTCTTATAGTAGAAATTGTTCCAAAGTTGTTTTTGCTGGCGTGGGGGGGGGGAATGTAGTGTAGAGGCATCATAATGATGATAGAGATAACAATTATAATCTTTTCCCTGGTTGTTACCATGTGGTATTGTTTTTGCAGGTGGAGGTATTTCAGAGGCATCATTATTATCACCATTATTTCCTCTTGTCTGGCTCCCAATATGTTTGGGGAGAGGAGAACACAGTGCAAAAGCAGCAGCAATATTACTAGTATTGTTCATCTACCACTCTCTCTCTATATATATTTTCTGTGTAATTTCCTTGTACTTCTTTTACATTTCATAGCGATAGTAGCAGCAAACAAACAAACTTCCTGGCCAGCATTATGTACAACTTTTTATTTGTAACTATGCATGTGTATG
The DNA here is from genome assembly GCF_965112155.1 of Podarcis liolepis. NCBI lineage: Eukaryota > Metazoa > Chordata > Lepidosauria > Squamata > Lacertidae > Podarcis > Podarcis liolepis. The sequence goes on from NC_139562.1 coordinate 67,999,334, forward strand.
CTGTAGTATGCTATAGTAATTCAAAATAATTTCTGGATTCAATTATATTTTATTTTCTAACTCTAATTTACAGCAGCACACCAGTAATAGACAACATAACAACTCAGCAGTATCTGGCAAAGAAGAAAGTTGTTCAAACTTATTTTTTTGGGAAAAATAAAAGCGTTTTTCCATATTACAACCCTTTTATGTTTCCATTTATTTTCTTTCTTTCTTTGCCCTTTTGGAGGCAGGAGCCATTTTGTGTTTGGCCACAACCCTGGCGGCAGTCATTTTGTGATCAGTGCCCTTAGCACTTTCCAAAATTCCAGACACAAAAGGGTTGATAACCTCTGGGCTAGATCATGCCAAGTGCCAATTACACAACTGATTTTGCCAAGAGATACCTGTTTGCCAACTTGTAAGACAATAATATTTCTAGTGATAACTGGATCCAGCATTATTTCCTATACATAAGAAGATACAAAAAGTTAATCAAAACCACAATTAGTGCCTATCCATAACAAATTAGCTATCTAGTTATTTACTACTACATGGTCTACCTAAATTTTAAAAATACAGTTAAGCTCAAAAACTTGGGAGAGCACATACATATTTATTTCAGTTTCTTTCAATTAATGCATGAATGGATGTCCCTCTTCAGACATGTTTGTATATACTATTATATCTTTTTACCACCATTTCTCAACTGTGGGAGCCCAGATGTTGAACTAAAACTCTCGTCATTCCTGACTGCTAGTCTTGCTAGCTAGGGATAATGGGAGTTGTAGTCCAACAACATCTGGGGACCCAAGATTGAGAAGGGCTGCTTTATACTATTATATCTTTATTTTAAAAATCATTAACCTAAATTGAATTCTCTTCTATTGATAAGTATACAATCCAGACTGAATACAAAGCCACAAAACGCCTTGTCAGAGTAACTGATACCGCATTATATCAAGAAGTTCTTTTTACAGATTTAGTTGTGATTTATTTATTTATTTTATGCCTTTGAACAAATAAAAATGGCTGCTACTGCAATCAGAAAGGATTGGAGGCATTCAAAAGTAAAGTAAAGTTCACATGGCCTCCAAAATCTTGGGAGAATAAATACGTCTTCGCCAGGCGGTGAAAGTCCATCTGTGGCATGGTCATCTGTGTTCTGTGGGGAGGGAGTTCCATAGCTGGGGGGCCACCACGGAGAAGGCCTTGCTCCAGGTTCCCGGTCACACCACTTGGTGATACTACAAGCAGCCTTCCACCCTACCTCCCAATACTAGGACTTGGACTGGTAGATCTGGAGAGAGGCATTTCAAGAAATATGTAAGGGGATAATAATAATGTTTAAAATACATATTTTTCTAGGCCGTGTGTGTGGAGGACCAGTTTGCCCATGGGAAAAATAAGGAAAGGAATGGACATACATAAGCGACACACTGGTGAGAGAAAAGGAGAGGCACATGGAGGGAGAATTAAGCTCTAAGAGAATGCATAACTGCAAGCCATGCCCAGGCTTTCACACTGTGGCCAGACTTGGATAACCATAAATCAGCTTAATAAGATACAAAAGAGCATCTTAGCCCTGCACAGAGCCCCTTTGCACCTCTCTTTGCACAAATCAGCATAAAAAACAGGAAGTCTTTCATTAACAAAAGTTTTTGGTCCACACAACTGGAAACTATTCAGTTTTATTTATTTGTATAAAATAGCATACTGCTTGTCATTTATACATACATACATACATACATACATTCATACATACAAACATTGCATACATAATTTGGTTAACAACTTTGGAACAAGCCAGAATATTAAACCATAGGTTGCATTGGTCTTAATATCCTGCCTTGTTCCAAAACTGCTAACCATAGTTTCTTGGAACGGATGAACTAGGAAAGTATTGTCTTTGTAAAACCTAGACTGCTAGCTCCCACTCTGAAGGGAGAAGTCCAAGAGACTTATTAATAACTTGGTTTATTAAGCTTAGACATGACCCTCTGAACTCTCACAGTACAGAGTGCCTTTGTGGCTGTGATCTTACAATTGCCACTAATTCAGTGTAGCAGCTCTTCCACCACCAGACCAATTAAACTAAAAATGACATTAAATATAATTTTGGCTGATGTCTGCCTAGTTTATCTGGTGCAGTTTTAGATCTACATTTTAGTTCCATCAATGCCTGCCTTTAGCAACAAAAAGGCAGGCATTGATGGAACTAAAATGTAGATCTAAAACTGCACCAGATAAAGTTAGAATCTGATGGAAATTAATTCTTAGCGTCACATTTCATATTTAGAAACACTAATAAGAGATTACTTTGTTTTGAAAGCACAGAGGTTGCTGTAGGAGTACAGAGAATTTTCAATGCCTGGAGGCAGAGAGCTGCTGTTTTCCCCAGTTATGTGAAACTGACTAAGTTCATTCATAAGTGATCTTTATAAATACTTAAAAGAGGATTTTTACTGCTTATGAACGCACAATAGTTAGACGTTTTCCATTCTAAAGTTTTTAGTTGCAAGGCCTCCTCATTTATATACTAGATGTAGCTGCAGTCACTGTCATGAATGGCATGTTAATTGACTGCTCCTGTTACATGTATCACAGTAACTGGTTTATATTTGAGTTAAATAAGGTTGCCCTGATTTGATAAGCCAAAAGTAGACTTTGAGAGCCAAACTGTTGGATACGTGTCGGGGGGGGGGGGGGGAAGCATCAGTATCCAGACTGTTCAGTAAATTAGCTTGAGATCTTGACGCTACAAGGGCCTCTTAGCTACATGAAATGGGAACCTATTTGATAGGTGAAGTTTTAATGAGAAGTAATCTTGTATTTCTCTGAGCAAATGCAAGGTTTACTTCTTTTACTATTGTTATACCAGCAGCAACACTATAGCCAGATAAAGTAGGCTGAAACCCAGGAATTAAGAATACTTCATCATTTGTCTCTGAAAGCTGAACCTACAGTTCAATTCTATGCATTGTAGTTACCATGGCTAATGCCCCCTTTTTGAAATGAGGAAATATGGGCTCTCTGTGTGGGTGCTCCACCCTTTTGCATCCATCCACTCCTGCTTAAAATAAGATAAAACCTTAGTCTGCAATTGTACGCTCACTTATTTGAGAGTATGGGGTGTGTTACTTAGCACGGGCAGCAGTTGAAACCAGTTACGCAGATCCCATTAAAAACTCGTGCTAGTTTTTGAAGAAAACGCGACTCAAAAGTTATTTGTGATGTAACATTGATGCTATTATTTCAGGGAGAAGGTTGTATAGTTGAGATTTCGCATGCATCTAGATCGTGTAGCTGCTGCACACATTTCTTCTATATATCTTCTTATATATTGGCTTAACGTTTATGGTTTAATTTTGATGTGGTTTAAACACTGGAAAACATATAAGCAGTCTTTAACCTTAACACTTGGATTGCAACATGTAAGGTTGCTAACAAGACTATATTTAAGTGCCCTCAACCATAACTGATATACCACTTTTATTTCTGGAAAAATGCCAAATGTTGAGAATTAGGACTTGTTTTCTTCATACTGCACGCTACATTACAGGTCAAGTTCTGCAGAGATTACTCTTTTTTTAAGGATCTGTCGCAGGATCACTGTATAAAGCAGCAATTTTAATTGTACAGCATAGCACTTGAGCCACAGTAGCAAGTGTTGTTGTGCCCCCTTACTTACAAGTAGGCCCCATCTATTTATCTACTTCCATTTTACAGTGGTGCCCCGCAAGACGAATGCCTCGCAAGACGAAAAACCCGCTAGACGAAAGGGTTTTCCGTTTTTCGATGTGCTTCGCAAGACGGATTTCCCTATGGGCTTGCTTCGCAAGACGAAAACATCTTGCAAGTCTTGCGATCTTTTTCGCTCCCCCCCTTTTTCTAAGCCGCTAAGCCTTTAATAGACGCTAAACCGCTAATAGCGCTAATCCGCTAAGCCGCTAATAGGGTTGCTTCGCAAGACGAAAAAAACGCTAGACGAAGAGACTCGCGGAACGGATTATTTTCGTCTTGCGAGGCACCACTGTATTTGTTCTTTAAAAACATTACTATAACCTGTAAGCAGCACTAAATAATTAGGAGCACATGTCTCTCATCATAATACATTTTTCCAAAATCATCCAAGTAGCCTTTCAGAAGAATGCCACCAGCAAGCCACTGTAAACTTTTTTTAAAACAAAACAGAACAAAACAATGTATTGTTTTACTATGTTGACATCTCATTAGAATCCCAATTCTGACTCTTTTCATGCCTGCACAGATACAATATGTTACATATGTGCAATGGAGTAACAAAGTCTGTCTCAGTGCCAAGTACAAACGGATTTTTAGATTGTTATATTAATTGCAGCCTTTCACCAAACTTGTTGCAAGAGTTCTTCAAGCCAGGTTGACATAGAGTAACTGCAGGCATGGAGCTAGTCACTGGGAATGAAAAATTGCCAACTCTTTGTACATATAGAAGCTCTTTGTCACCACAGATGCATACAATAGGCATGGAAATGAGCAAAGAGGGAGGCTGTGGAAGAGAAGGGTGTTGGACTGGCATGCTAATGAGGATTTTCATTCCTTCGTTTAGGAAACTCACATTTGTACTTCACATCTGACCACCTAGTAAATAAATACTGTGGTCAAGATCCAAGCAGTCCCTTGATGTTTGCCCAGGGATTTGCGCAGAGTTTCTCTCTTTGCTTTTAGCCGCAGCCCCTTCGGAAAGTCTCCTGGGGCTCAAAAACAGTTTCCTAAAGGCAGGATACATGGAGTCATGTGACTCTTTGGATCGGGACTGGCATCAACAAAGTTTTGGTCAGGCCAGGCAACAGTTGAAAATGCATTTGGGCAGCATTTTCCATGGGCAAAGTATTTGCTAGTCACCAAAGTCAAGTTAGGCAACACTTGAGACTACAGTGGTACCTCGGGTTACAGACGCTTCAGGTTACAGACTCCGCTAACCCAGAAATAGTACCTCGGGTTAAGAACTTTGCTTTAGGATGAGAACAGAAATTGCACAGCAGCAGCAGGAGGCCCCATTAGCTAAAGTGGTGCTTCAGCTTAAGAACAGCTTCCTTTTTTTTAAATGAATATTTATTAGCGTTTTCATAAAGAACAAAACATATAACAACAAACACAAAAATAAACAGAAAAAACAAGAAAAATACAAAAATCTAAAACATAAAAAGAACAATTAAAAACACCTGATTGTTCATATACTTATTCTCTTTTACCATGTTTCTCAGACCTCCTCACACCTCCCCTTCTTGTATTCCAATTTGAATTATTGGTTCAGCAAATCCTTGATCTACTTCTCCATTTTAACTTAATTTAATTTTATTATTATTTAACTTTTCTTCTTTCCTCCAATTCCTCAATTTATATTTACTCACTTTATTTTCATTTAATTTAGACCATTTTAAAAATAAAACAATTTCAACTTATTCAATTTTACCCATCCTTTTCCTAAGATTGACCAAAAGTTTCCCTTCCACGTCTTTCCCCATTTCCATGTCAGTAGCAAAACAAAATAAAAATAAAACAAACTATATTTATATACCCTTTGGATTCCCAAACTCCACCCACCCTTTTCCCGGTTTCAGTCCCCAGGTTAAGAACAGTTTCAGGTTAAGAACGGACCTCCGGAACGAATTAAGTTCTAAACCCGAGGTACCACAGTATTACTTTTGATAGGCTTTAAACATGTTGGATGTTGGCCCGTTATGTTGTAACTCCTCACAAATCCTGTGCACTTTACTGAAGACAAGGAGTGGATGTTGATATTTATACAGTTTCAGCCACACAATGCAGTAAACCATGACAGTAAAAAAACAGTGGAAAACAAGGACACACTAGTTGGCATAACAAGCAGATTGCAAACCAATTTAACAGTTGTGGTTGTCCCTAAGGAACTTAGGACACTATAGTTTTGTAGATGTTAAACATCTGTTAGACATCCCAGGGCCTCACATATAATAGTGATTAAACTGCTTTAAATATGCAGTGTCTTCAGGTTCTTACAGAGTAAACAGGGTCATTATTGTAAATGAAGAAAAGCAGTGTGTGGGAGGAGCAATCTTATTCATCATGATGCTTTAAATTTTAAATGTTGGACTGCAGTTATCAAATCACAAATCCAGGAAGGATCTACTGAATTTTGAATTTAATGGGGCAAGCCTGAGTTACTTAGTTTGAGGATTATGCTTTAGTTTCTAGCCTTCATGGATCTAGAAAAAAAGTGCTGACCCATAACCTAAAAACTAGGTTAATGATCCTGTGGGGGTTTTTTGGTAGCACTAGTTTGAAATAGTACAACTTTAATGTTGGAGAGAATCTAGGACAGTCTTAAGACAATTTAGATCCTTTAAGAATAAAGAAAAATGTGTTCTTAATTGGACTGCTCCTGTGATAGTGGATTTAGGATAACTTGGTTGTTCTGGCAGCTGTGGCCAGGCTGCTTAGATATTTAATGTGGCCTTTTGATGTGTCCTGTTTTAATCACTATGGCAGACTATAGCTATGTATTACAGTTCAGTTAAATATGTGCTAATGTGGCTTGTATTATATGTATTATATGACACCAAAGTAACGAAAAGTGTTTAGTTCAGATTCAAACCTCACCTCCACTATTAGCTCACCGGATGACCCCAGGCAAATCACAAGTGTTTCAGCTCTTGAGTCCTCACTCCGCATATGGGGACAATTTATTATGTGTTTGTTGTAAGAACCAAAATAATTCATCCTAAGCATGTTGAACACTTTACATGTGCTGCATAAATGCAAGGTATGATCATGTCAGGGAACTGACATCAGAGCGAGAGGCGAAGGGGAGGCTCACAGATTCTGCTGGCGAAGGACCCAGCAGCAGGTGGAGAAACAGCTCAGTAGAGGGGGAAGCTAATCAGCGCAACACCAGGGAGAAAGGGGGGCAGATGGGGGAATCAGAGGGAGGGCTCCAGGACTCTTCACTGGACGTCAGTGAGGAGAGCCCAGGTCCTCCGCTGCCCACGCCCTCCCTGTGCAGAAGACTCCTGCGCAGTGAGAGGAGGAGGAGACTGGGTGTCAACTTTTATGTTGGAAGAGGTTCAAGAAACGCCCACTGACGGATTCTGCCAGTGACTGAGGCAGCCGCAATGAGCAAGGGCTGTGCAGTCAGAAAGGTTTAACAAGGCAAATTAGCCTAGAGAGGCACCAGTTTACGCACGAGTAACTCATAGCCATTACAGATCACACTGTATTAGTACCTATTTTGGGATACCAATAGGGTTGCCACTTGTCCCTAGAAAAAATGGGATTGTTCCTTTTTTGGACAAAAGTGTCCCCTTTTCCATCTGGACTTCAAACAGAATGCCTTTCCCACATTTTTTAGGTCCTCCTCCTCAAAACGGCAAAGGCAGAAGGTGGGTTGGACAGCTCTTGCCCTTTTCATGGTTGTGATGAGTTGACAGACCCTCCCTAAACTCTACAGCGCTACTTGTCTTCCTTTTATCCTTGCAGTGGTGCCAGCCTTCCTCTGTAGGTGGGCTATCACGAGCCCTGAGAGAGGCGAAGACTGAGAGAGAAACGTGGGGCTACCAGGACCCCTCCTCTTCCACCATGCAAAGTCCCCTCCGTAGAACATTAAAATTGCTTCTTGTGTTTTCAAAATTCAATTTTCAGCTGTCTTAGAAGGATGTAGGATGTAAAAACAACTTATGGAGCTCAACCTGGTCATAAACATAAGTACCAATCTTGGGATTTGGCCATATCTCCACTGTTATCTGTAGTACAATAGTACTTATATTGCCATATTTTATTTTATAAATTGCTTGTTGGTCATTGACCGTATTAAAGATATTTGATTTGATTTGAACTTATGGAGCTCTTCGGTCATTCCAATTAAGCCTTGGGCCAATGTTGGTATTGTATATTGATGTCCAAACTAGACTAGATGATGGGAAATGGGTGACTTGATCTCCTGTGGGTTTCCCCAAAGCTAACAGGGAACATGGGGGTGGGGAGTTGGAATGACAATTCAGATCAGACCACACATAATTAGGGAGAGAAGCCAACCCTTTCCTCACATGTAACTTCCCCTCATGGGGCAAACAGCAGCTTTAGGAGGCAATTTATTTTGGGGAAATGGCATTGGTGATTCCTAACCTTAGTACTGTGGTCCAAAACCAAATCAAGACATCTGCACCTGCTGTTGTACCTTTGACAAAACTCACAAAGAGATCCAGGGCACTTCCAGGCGATCTCTTTATTGAATAATCAACCAGGTTTGTTTGTAGGGAGGTTGGATGATGTGGCATCAAAGCAAATGTTATTTCTCACTTTACAGTGCATTTCCCCGTCATTGCACAAGACCTGCCAATCAACTGTATATGAGCAAGCTTACTTTGCCAGCATATAATGGAATACCACCTGAAAATAGCAACAAACTTGAAGTACCTGTATTCCCACTCATGGATCTTCTGGCATCTTAACTATTTTGACCCTCATGCAGGCGACAGCTGAGACTGGGGCCCTACTGCCATCAGGCAGGGTGGCATTCCTCAGGTAGTATGTTTTGGGGTACAATTAAATTGCAGCAAATTATGGTAATGTTCCATCCACATCCACTATTAGTGGCAGCTGGCCTCTGAATACCAGCTGGGCAGATTGCTGTTGTGCTCAGATTTTGCTTGTGGGCATCTGGTTAACCACTGAGAGAAAAGGTTGCGGGACTAAATGGGCCATTGACCTGATCCAGCCGACTCTTATGTTCTTACGTATTTTAGTCTATTATTATTTTCTACCACTATGATGGGCACCATTTGGATTTTGTCCTGGCACAAAATATGTTGTGGCAGTGACTCCTTCACCAAGGCAAGAGATCTTTATCTAGGGTGTCTGTACACGCTGGCAGTGGCGTAGCGTGGGGGGTGCAGGGGGGGGCCGGCCGCACCGGGCGCAACATCTGGGGGTTAGGGGTCGCAAATCCACGGGTTAGGGGGCGCAAATCCACGGGTTAGGGGGCACAAATTACTTGCCTTGCCCCGGGTGCTGACAACCCATGCTACGCCACTGCACGCTGGATTTTACTGTTTACAAGCCACAGGAAACTCAGTGACATTAGGTATTGCAATGGTGTGCAAAACGTATGCAGCTGTTCCATGCTTTTCACAACTAGGAGAAATTGCCACATGAATGGTTATGGCACGGTGCCCCAGAGTTCATCTACTACCATAGGAAGCTGCCTTATGTCAGACCATGCTCTGGTCTGCCTCAGTGCTGACTATTTTGTCTATTGGTAAGGGAGTCTAAGCAGAGATCATCTCAATCCTGCTACCTGAGATCTCTTTAAAACTGAAGGTAATGAGACCAAGGATCACAGGAATCGAAGCTGAGACCTTCTGCATGCAAGGCATATGCTCTGCCCACTGAACTATGAACCTTCTGTAAAGCCAAACATAATCCACCTGCAAACTAATGATAACTCTACATATGCGAAAGCAGTGTTATAATTAAATGGAAGACCTACTCCCTGTTTTGCAGGGCTTTTTTATACCTGACATGGGAAGGCAGGACCCTGACTGACTTCAGCAATGGGCTGGGGTGTTATTTGAGCTTTTAGGCTGTTGTTTGTTGCTGTTGGCTTTTTGCATTTGTGATATACAGTGGTACCTCGGGTTAAGTACTTAATTCATTCTGGAAGTCCGTTCTTAACCTGAAACTGTTCTTAACCTGAAGCACCACTTTAGCTAATAGGGCCTCCCGCTGCGCCACCGGAGCACGATTTCTGTTCTCATCCTGAAGCAAAGTTCTTAACCTGAAGCACTATTTCTGGGTTAGAGGAGTCTGTAACCTGAAGCGTCTGTAACCTGAGGTACCACTGCATGTGGAACTTCTTCTGTTTGGTTGTGTTCTTTGAAATGTTTTTTTACTGTTCAGTCAGTAGATCAGAAGACTCCTAATCTCAGGGTGGTGGGTTCAAGCCCCGCCTTGGGCAAAAAGATTCCTGCATTGAACGGGGTCGACTAGATGACTCTCGTGGTCCTTTCCCAACTTCACGATTCCGTGATGTTGTCACCTTACTTTCCTTCCATTGTGTTATGTACTGAGTTGAATAGGATCCAAACTGCAGCAGTCTGATTGGTCCTAGAACAATAGGATCCAAAACGCAGCAGTCTGATTGGTCCTAGAACAATAGGATTCAGAATGCAGCAGTCTGATTGGTTCTAGAACAATGCAGCAGTATGATTGGTTGGCAGGAACCACCCAATCATTTTCCAGATAGAAGCGAATCCACAACTTGATTGGCTTACAGTAGAATTCCGGAATTAGCCAATCATGTGCAGCCCATTGTGTAAATAATGTACATTAAGCAGATACTTTGAGGGGACTTTCATTCATTCCTCCTCACCACTATGAGCTGAATAAAGAGCATGAAATCACTTTGCGACTCTGAGTACATTTCACATTGTGAGCCGCCTCGAGCATGCTCTGAACAGTGGAAAGGCGGCAAACGAAACGAAACCATGCGCGCATGTTCTTAAGCGACTGCTTTCAAGAAAGGAGGGCTGCCAACTTTTGCTCATTCCTGTCACTCAGCCCACGTGTTCAGGCACACCAGCGGCAGAAGCAGCGCAGGTTTAATAATAAGCCAGCGGCGGCCGCCAACGCCTTTGCAAGGCGGGACGGCGGTGGGAAGGAAACCTCGGGGGTTCCCTGGCAGGTACCTGCCGCCCTCTCTAGGCCTCCCTCCGGTTGCCTAGCGACCATCCCCCTCCGCCTCCCGCTCGCCCGCCCGCCCGGCGCGGGCCAACTGCGCATGTGCGCCGAGTCCGAGAGCTCCTGCTCCTCAGCCGGCGAGGAGCAGCAGCAGCAGCAGCAGCGGGGCCGATGTGCCGTGAGGCGCTCGGCGCGGCGGCCCCACCACCACGACGGCGGTGTCCTCGGCGATGAGCTCCCGGAGAGGTACCGTGGGCGGGCGGTCGCCTTGGTCCCCCGAGGACGCGGGGTTGGCGGGGCGGGTGGGTGGGTGGGTGGCCGGGGGTCTCCCCGTCCTTTACCTCACGGGGAGCGTGAGGCGCCGCCGCCGCAGCAGCCTCTCCGCTCACCGTCCTCTCTCTCGCCCAGCAGTGCTGGCCCTGCAGGCCCGGAGGCGCCGCGCCAAGCACCCTGCGCCGCCCGGCAGGAAAGAGAAGCACCCGCCGCCGCCGCCGCCACACAAAAAGTGAGTTTCTTCTCCCTGCGGGGGGAGCGCGCCTTTTGCGCGGCTTCGCGGCCCCGTCGCCTCCTCCGGGAAGCTGGGCAAACTCTTCTCCCGCCTCGCGGTGTGGGAGCCCGTACTTTTTTTTTATTTTCTGCCGCCTCGTTGACACGCGTTTTCCTTTTCCTGGCGCTGTTGGGGGTCTCTGCGTGTTTGCGCCGTTTCTCGTCCGGGCGGCCGGATCTCAACGAAGATTTTCTGTGTTTGTGGGTCAGGCTCGCTAGACGAGTTGATGCTGGGATTTCCAGAACAAACCCTTCTCCCTCTTCTCTACATATTGGCTCTTGCAAATTGTGCATACATGTTCCTTTCCTGCCCTGGACAACTACTTTTCTCATGCTGCTCCTTGCAATCGGATGCTGCCCTTCCTGATGTTATTGCATATATGCATTAAGGATTGATGCGTATGCCACCCTGCATCTGAAATCCTAGGGTGGTTCATAGCACAAAGTACAAAATGGGAAAACAAAATACATAATAAGACAAAAACAAAGCAATAACACCCCCCTTCGGACATCATGCTATACTTATACCCAGCCCTAAGGCTGATGACCGGTTACAGCACTTCCTTATTTCAGTCCGAAAACAATTCTATGAATTAGGTCACTGTTTTTGTGGTGAACTAAGATGGAGCAAGAATGGCTAGCCGTCCAAAACAATCTGTTGTTGTGCTTGAGACTTCCCAGTTTTGAAGTCTAGCTCTATATCCCATTAGTCGAGTGGTTCCAAAACTTCTTTATGTGCATTTTAACCTAGTAATGTGTACACAGCTTTTCTATACTGTTGAGTGCTATTTCCAGAAATCAGAATAAATAAATCTCTGTCTTGTTTTATAAGGAAACTTTATTTTACATAGATGCCTGATGTACCGTCTCTCCTTCTGGTTATTCTTTACCATCTTTCTATCCCTTGTCTCTAGGGTTCTTTTGAGATATTTCTATATTTGTATGAAATATATTGTCTCCCTCTTAATATAAGAGGACTTCTGCTTTTAGGAAAGAGTCATTCCTCTTGAGTGCGTCATTTTTACATGATTGATGTTTTTGTCAATTTACTCTACTACTCCACATCAGAATGCTTACAACTTGTTCTTTGGGGAAATTTACTTGTCCTCAATGTAACTGTGTTTTCCCAGGACAAATTCTGCTGATTAATTCTTCCTTGTTAGATGTTCCACAAGATTTGGAGTCCATTGGGTGGTCACCTTATAGATTAGTGCAATATGTTACCACAAAATTTGTATTCTAGACAGTTGCATTTTGCTTTTTGAAGTTGTAGTTATTATCCGTTATGCTATAAACAGTACACATATTCTCTTGGATTTCTTTCCTTTTTCTCATTGTCCCAGTATATAGCATTTGTTTTTGTTGTCTTAGAGTACCATATCTGGCTATACTACCCTTGCCAGTGCAACTGTGGCATAGAATTGGCCCTAAATGTTTCGCTCAGCATAAGTTACAAGAAGGCTGACTCCCATCTTCTAGTGAGTATTGCTGCTGAACTAAAGAGGCTTTGCAAAACACATTTTTTTCCTGAGAAACAAATGTATTGATGTTTAGAGAAAGACTCTTGCTATTGAATATACAGGACTAGCTTATTTCTTGCAAACAAAATATAGTTGTTGTCTAGAGGTCCCTGTCACAAGATCCATAGTAGGTTTTTTGCTTGTACAGTGGTACCTCGCAAGACGAACGCCTCGGAAGACGAGAAACTCGCTAGACGAAGGAGTTTTTCATTTTCTTAGCCGCTTCGCAAGACGCATTTCCCTATGGGCTTGCTTCGCAAAACGAAGCTTGCCCTGCAAGCTCCGGGGATAGCGGGGAAGCGCATCGCTTCTCCCCGTTGCCAGCCCCGCAATCTCCGGGGACAGAGGGGAAGGCGATCTTCTCCCCTCCGCCCCTTGCTTCAAAAGAGGGGACAGAGGGGAAGGCGCGCACACCTTTCCCTCTCTCCCCGGACCCCTTTTGAACCAAGGGGCGGCAACGGGGAGAAGCGATTCTCCCCGCTGCCCCTTCCCTTGCTTTAAAACAGGTCCGGGGACAGAGGGGAAGGCGCGCAGCGCTTCCCCTCTGTCCCCGGACAGTCTCCATAGGAACACATTGATTGATTTTCAATGCATTCCTATGGGAAACCGTGCTTCGCAAGACGAAAAACTCGCAAGAAGAAAAAACTTGCAGAACGAATTAATTTCGTCTTGCGAGGCACCACTGTATTACATTTTCATTTAAGAGATTCCCTCTACATGATCCTTAGTTTGAAAAATCACATTGGCAGATTGAATCTGACCCAGTATTATACCAGTATAAATGTTTTGACCACAAAGCAAAATACAGTGGTGCCCCGCAAGACAAATGCCTCACAAGACGAAAAACTCGCTAGACGAAAGGGTTTTGCAGATTTTGAGCTGCTTCGCAAGACGAATTTCCCTATGGGCTTGCTTCGCAAGACGAAAATGTCTTGTGTTTTTTGCAAGTTTGTTTCCTTTTTCTTAACACCGTTAATACAGTTGCGACTTGACTTCAAGGAGCAACTCATAGAACGCGGTGTGGTAGCCTTTTTTGAGGTATTTGGTGATTTTTGAAGCTTTTCCAAAACTTTTCCGACACCGTGCTTCGCAAGACGAAAAATTCGCTAGACGAAAAAACTCGCGGAACGAATTAATTTCGTCTTGCGAGGCAGCACTGTAATAGCAACACTAATGTCCAAAACAAGTTTCCTTGTTCAGTTTTGCTACCACGTGTCTCCCGCAACATGTTCCGTTAATAATGCCTCTCAGCTTCTGTGACCTTGCCAGAGAATGTATAATTCTAAGGCTCACTCATATAATGCTAAATTATGGCAGTACATGTGAACATGGCTATTAAATATCTGTGCATTGTCAATAATTTTATACATTTGCCTACTCATTTAATACATTTAGTTGTGTAATTTGTTTTCTTGGATGCCCTTCTATGGAATGTTATGAGGTTTCATTGGAATACTTACAATGTTTATTTTTAAAAATTCTTTTATTTTAATGTAATAACTCCCTTTATGAAAATTCATATACCCCTTTTAATATGAACTATCTTAATAATGTTTGCCATGTTTTGAGATAAATTATTATTCTCAATAATCAGTTCTATTTTATTGACTGAAAATCACTTTAAATTATTTACCTGTATTTCAAGAACTGAATTGTACTTTGTCACTGCATTGTTCAACCAGTTAAGTTCCTAGGGCTTGTTCATGTGTTCTGTTTTGCAGAAGGGGAAAGCATGTACACGCAGGTCCTGCTATCTGCACACTATCAGAAAATTCACTTATTCATACTTATAGAATTCTGTCCAAACTTCGCTATAAACTCCACAGATTCACTTATCTGAACAGCTGATTTCCTTACTCCCTTTTTTGTGCTTTGCTAGTTAGCAGCAGCCATTTTTGGACAGAAACCATGGAGAGAGGGGGAAAGAGAGCAGACAAATCCCCGATTTGAAAATTTTTCATAGGAAATAATGGAAATCACGGACTTGTTATGTGAATGCTTGCCTAACAAAATCATTTCCAGGGAAAACATTGTATTTGGTAAGCGGGATCTATGTGTATTACCAATAGGAAACTTTGCAGTTTTTCTGCAGTGTTGGCAGGTATTACTGTGTGTGTTTATGGTTCAGGGCTCAGCATGCCTACAATCTTTAAACATTCATCAGAGGCAATCATAGATTATGTGTATATTGAGCTCCCATGTGATATATATCAAGCAATAGTGAACATAAATTGAGATACGTGCGATCAAATCCTTTTCTCCCTTGCTCCAAATGTTGTGAGAGTGCATAGAAAATGAGGCAAGGATTAGTGGTGAGGATTCCTGCTGGGTGTATTAGTGGAAGGATTAAACTGCAAATGAGTTGATTCAACATATATTAGTATTTTTTCTTCCTGCCTCATCTGCACAGAAGGTGCTGCCTGTCTACTGGAAAACTGTTATTCATGGGTCTGACACTTGGTTTCTCCATCTGAATTCTAATGCTGTGTGTAAACAGAAAAGTCACTTTCTATGTTTGTTTACACCACTGTTTAAATAATGCTGGATGTCTCAATTTTGTGGTATTGCTCTGTAGTGACTGAGAAGATTCTGGGTCTTGGAAAATGTTTAAATAAATTTCTGGTTTAAACACTAGAAATTCAATGTAATAAAAATCTGAAGAGATGTGATTTTTAACATGCATATATATAATTGTTGCTTGCATCTTGAAATCTTGTTGAATCACTTTGATTGCTTTGTATTAGCTAACAGGTTTAAATTAAAATTCTGATTAAATGGGTTGAGCAGTAAACATTAAGGAAATAAGTGTTTTAGTTACATGGGGAAAGATTGAATGGGTCCTTTCTTAATGGAATGAGAGTGAGCTCTGTTGGCCCAGTTTACACTAAAAGGTTGGTGAACTGCTGTTAAGTATATTTTTCTTGAACTATGCCAAAATAGTTTAATTCAGCATAAAACAATGTTTTTATGTATTTGTTAGCTATTTAGAAGTGAAATGGAATACTTTGATATATTCAGTAACAAGAAGAAACAGCTTTCTGTAGCTGTTTGAGACTTTCTTTTAATATGAATTTATTTTTAAATATCCTATTCCTTTCACATTACAGTTTGGGTTTTACAGTGAAACCTGTTATTTATAACATTGGCTTACTCCTGCTGAGTACTGACACATTTCTTAGAGTGCATTTGTATTAATGCTATTACATTGCACTTTTCTTGTTTCACATTAACTCATTACTAATAATGCTATGGCTTCTGCGTAGGATTGAAGATTTATTCTTAATAAATACTGCATTTGGGCAAATACCCACAGGCATTCTAGAAGTTTGAGCAGATCAAGTTTCCACCGTCTATGCTACTACCTGTGTAAATGATCTAACTCTGTGGCATTTCTCCTCTAATGCAGGTCAGCATTTTAAATAATTAGGCAGTTATACATCCTCTCTCCTGTTTACCCCCATTCTCTTAGACAACACTACTGGAGATTCAACTTCTTCTCTGTTTACTGACCTTTAATAAACAAAGAGGGAAGGAGTTAAAAAGAGGGTCTGATGCACTTTGTGCTTCTGTGGAATATAGTAATCCAGCTTTCTAGTACCTCTTTAAAGCTAGAAAAGAGAATGAAAGGGTGCTGTGTGCCACTTTTATTTAATACAGGTCAACCGTAAAGAGCAGCGCCATAGGTGTGAGTGTGTAAATTTAACACTTCCTACTGCCAGCTGTTACGAGGTCAATAGAGCTGCCTTGTCATTTGCAGGGTAAGCGACTAGTTGAGTGTTACATTAAAGTAAATTTTTTTTAGAAACCTGCAAGGTAATTCAGACTTCACCTGGCTATCTTGAGATGTATTTGCTTGAAAAGCAGTTATGGTCCCCTTCCAGCCATTTTATTGAGACAAGTAGTATCAAGAAGTCCACTGAATTTTCTCTCTCTCTAAATAGTTCTAAAATTAAGGTTAGATTTTAATTTATATTATGATAGTTTAAGCAAGTTCTCATTCTGTTTAGATCTGTTTATGTATGGAGTAAATAAAGCATTTATTGTCATTGCATATACTTTTGGAACATCTTCCAGGAGTGTAAATGTGGTTTTTCTTTTGAAAGGCAGTAAAGTGAGAAATGTAAGACATACATGCTGGAACTGCATTGCCTTAAGCCACTAAAGCATTGGTCTTAGAATCGCCTGGTGTTGGACCAGAATGATCAAATTATTATTATTAAAAAACCTATCAATTTATCAATAGCTATCAATCAGTCAATATACCCATATATATTGCTGGAAAGATGAATCCATCTTTGGTACTTCATAAAATGCCGCAGTTTCCTGTTTTCACAATTTGTTTTATGGTTCTGACAACAATGAAGGCAATTGAGGCCTGTTGGGCTAATATAAATATTTTATCCAATTAGTATGGGAGGTGTTCAGCAAAGTGCTTTTTCTTGTGCAAGGATTTCCACTTGCACAGTGGAACTTCCCCTCCCTCTCCTCTCTTCATGTGTCCCACCCCCGGCACCTCCCTAAATTTGCTTCATAGGATTGGGGAAAACCAATGATTTTAGGGGATGCATGAGGAGAAGGAAGGGAAATTCCATCACTCAGCCAAAAGTCCTTGCACTGGTTGAAACACTTCATTGGATATTGCCCAATATTTATCTTCATCTTCCCCGTTTGGCATACAGATTAACAACTTTTGTTAACAACAACAACAACAACAACAACAACAACAATTTTATTTGTACCCTACCTAGTTGACTGGCTTACCCCAGCCACTCTGGGTGGCTTTTAGCATATACAGAAACATAATAAAATACCAAACATTAAAAACATCTCTATACAGGGCCACCTTCAAAAGTCTTCTAAAGGTTGTATAGTTACCTATCTCCTTGATGTCTGATGGGAGGGCATTCCACAGGGTGGGTGCCACTATTGAGAAAGTTTGTGAAGTTGATTATGTGTAATCAAATGAAGTAAATATATTGATACTTGAAAATGAAATGCTTGTGCCAAGAGAGTCTGCTTATAAGAATTATTTCCTGATATTCTTTTGTTTTAAAGAATAATGAGCAGCTTAATCTGATTATTTCTCATTTAAAATAATACACTATATAAAAGTGGTTCTGAAAACTATGCTTTCACTGCAACTACCGTACAGATTCATATCTCATTCAGGTAAGTAAAGAAAGCCAATATTTCACTTGTTGTATTAGGAATCTCTGGTGGCAGTACAGTGGACGTTTGGGTTGCTAATGTGATCCATGCGGGGTGCACGTTCACAACCCGCAGCGGTGCGTCTGCGCACATGCGAGTTGCAATTCAGCACATGCGCAAAGCGCGATTTAGTGCTTCTGCGCATGTGCGACCGCCAAAACCTGGAAGTAACCCGTTCCGGTACTTCTGGGTTTCGGTGCGTCCGTAACCCAAAATAACACAACCTGAAGCTTCTGTAACCCTAGGTATGACTGTATGTGAAAAACACTTTGGTGCATATGTAATGGATTGCCACCATAGTGCTTTTGGATACACAGACACCCACAGAGGTTTTTCCTGGCATCTGCAGGGTCCCATTTTCCCCACTCTTCCCCACACTGAAATTAGGCTTGGAAATAAGCCTTGTGCTGTTTCCACTAGAAGTCTTTTTTTCAAAGCTTAATTGTTGGGATGTGGGCTGATCTTCATAGAGATTGCAACTGGGAGGGAAGGTTAACTCTTGCCTCTCCAGCTGCATTCTCTAGGAATATTTCCCTATGTCCCAAAATTAGGCTTGAAAAAGCAATTCAAGAGAGAGAGAGAAAACATTTGCTGGTGGGGTGAAAATGTGTGCATATGTATGGTTGTTGTAAGTGTGTGCACAATTGCAGAGGGTGCAGGATACGCACAACCGTTTCCCCAGGTTTCAAATGAGCCCATTGGCTTCAACAGGCTGGCAACTTCCGGCATATTAGCATGTTTGGGATTATAGGAGCCACCTTCCGAAGAAGAATGGGGGGCTGGAATCGCGTAGCATGCGAAGTTGTGTGCATGATGTCCTGACGTGTGTATGACGTCAGGGCATCTGAGGAGCTGGGGGCGGAGCCAAACGTGGCAACAGCACAGCAGCAGCACAGCTTTAAAGGCTGTGGCTCTGCCTCCTTTTGCTGCTGCCACCGGCCTAGGGCTGCTTCCCACCTGCTTCCCCTCTGTGGCAGTAGGAGGAGGAAAAGGAGCCTTGGCTCAGCTTGGCCTTCTCTGAAGGATCGAGCCCTTCAGCAGCCCCATGCCGCCTCCTCCTTCCTCCACTGGCCCGGGGCTGCTTTCACCACCATTTAACTTTTTTGTGGGGAGGGCTCCTCCCAGAAACTACAGTGGTACCTTTAGATGCGAATGGGATCCGTTCCGGAGCCCCGTTCGCATCTAGAAGCAAACGTAACCTGTGTCTGCGTGTGCGCGGGTCACGTTTTGGTGCTTCTGCGCATGTGCGTGATGTCATTTTGAGCGTCTGCGCGTATGCAAGTGGTGAAACCTGGAAGTAACACACTCCGTTACTTCCGGATTGCCTCGGAGCGCAACTCGAACGTGCTCATCCCGAAGCACATTCAACCCGAGGTATGACTGTATTGGGGCCCCAAAAAGGATCAGCCCCTAGGAGATGGTGCCCCTGTTTGGAAGAAAGGTATGTTGGCAACCAGTATGTTGTTGTCCCCACCCCCTGTAATATGTTGTAGTGCGTAATTGGATTTAAGTACTTATTTTTCTTGCTTTAATTTATTTTTAACTGGGATTCAGGGAAGGCT
Organism: Podarcis liolepis; assembly: GCF_965112155.1. Lineage (NCBI taxonomy): Eukaryota > Metazoa > Chordata > Lepidosauria > Squamata > Lacertidae > Podarcis > Podarcis liolepis. Next base: position 68,018,844 of record NC_139562.1, read on the forward strand.
TGCTGTCTGGAAGGCAAACACTTGTGATGGATCTGGTAGTAAAACTGGCAAGCTTTTTTTCTGTGGTGATTTTTTAAATCTGGGAAACAAGCTCAAGTGTCAAGTATTGATTATATTGGTCATACGTCCAGCCACTTTTGATTGATGGGGTCTGTGTGGAGAGGGTAACAACGTTCAGATTTTTGGGGATTGAATTACAAGAGTATCTGTCCTGGAGTGTCAACACAAGGGGGCTTGTGAAGAAGGCGCAGCAGAGACTGTACTTTTTGAGAATACTAAGGAAAAACCATCTTCCGCAGAAACTGCTGCTTGCCTTCTATCACTGTGCCATTGAGAGCGTGCTCACTTATGGCTTATGTGTGTGGTACAGAAGCTGTACTGCCCAGGACAGGATGGGGTTGTGCAGGGTTGTTAAGGCAGCAGAGAGCATTGTTGGCTGCCCACTCTCCACCTTAGAGCAGATTTATGCCACAAGGTGCCATAGGAAGGCACTGGACATAGTAAAAGATCCATCGCATCCTGGTCACTGTCTCTTCGAGCTCTTGCCGTCGGGACGGAGATACAGGACGATGAAGACAAGAACGAGCCGTCTTAAGAACAGCTTCTTCTCCAGAGCGATCTCGGCCCTGAATGGGAAGCCCGGACTTTGAAAGTCATCTAATCTCCCTTGCTGTATTATACTGTATTGTTTAATTATTATTATTATACTGTCTTAGTGATGCTTTTGATTTGCTAACTTACATATTAGCCTTCCTTATGAGCTACTGTTTTTCATTCAAGACCTTAGAAAGAAAGTAACCCCCAAGCGCTTAATGTATTTGAAATCTATATGCTATCATATATTGGGAATTTTTAAAATGCTAGGTTCAAAGACACTTATTTAATCCCCACATTGGTCTGGTGCAGCAGGACCAAAAATAAATTGATTTGAGGAGTAGCAGTGTAAAGATTTGAAGAGTTCGAATAGGCATTCTGTCTGTAAATAGGCACTGTCCTGCTTGTTTGGATAGTAGATGTCAAAACAAGCCACTAGGTGGCAACATATTAATTTGAAAGTCGCTGAATGAGATTGAAAAACTATTAAATAAAACTAAGCAAAACCCTCTTGGAATGTATATCAAATCCCTGGTCACAACAAGACTTTTGCAGCATGCTCCTGTATTACCAAATCTCTGAGAGAGAGATTGGGGGGTGGGGGTGGGATTGGCATTAGGTTACCAGATTTTTTTCAATGAATCCGGGGAACACTTTAAATAAATAAATAAATACATACATACATACCACACGTTTGTTTGATGGTAGAGGGGCAGCCACCGCCTTGACCTCAACTGCCACGTTTCCCCTTCCTCCGAGGCTTCTATCTCCTTTCTCCATGAGCCTGGGCATCCCCTGAGTTGTTCGTTCTTCGGTGGTGGTGGTGGTGGTGGTGGGGGGAAGTGGTTTGGTGGGTCAGGCATGGAAGGCGGAGAGAAGGAGGGTCATGAGCAGCGGCAGCGGCGAGGCTTGGGCAGCGCAATGCCTCCCTTCCCATCAGAGCAGCCCCAATCCCATTCCTATTTGCGTGCAAGCAGGAGGGGGGCAGGGATCCCTCATCTGGGAAGGGAGGCTTCCCCTTGCCTAACTGAGACATCCCCGCCCCGCTCCTGCTTGCATGCAAGTAGGAGTTGGGAGGCTGCTCCGATAGGCAGCATGAAGCCTCCCTTCACAGCTTAGTTGCTGGGGTCAGGGAAGGCAGAGGCAGCTTGGAAGCTGTATCGTAGAGTCCCTGCACCGCCATCATATGGGGACTTCCGAGCAGCTTCTGAAGTCAGCCAGAGCCAACTGCTCTGGGATGCTGAGACTGCCGCTGCTGCGTTTCCCGGGGACGTTAGATGAAATCCGGGGACATTCCGGGGATGGAATTTGTCCGGGGACTTATTCGCAAATCTGGAGACTGTCCCCGGTAAATGGGGACGTCTGGTAACCCTAAATTATCATCAGTGTTCTAATTTGGTTATTCATGTGCAAAGTTTTTTAATTTTTTTTCAAAATAGTGCATCCCTCTGCATGTATATTAATGAGCAATCAGTCTTCTGGGTGCAATTGAGGGATTGATTTGGTCCAGGAGGAGGTCTGATGGTCACTTTGAATGAATTGACCTTTGCTGCAACCTGAAAAGCATGAGGGATATTTTATAATCCAAACTAGCCTCAGCCTCACCTCTAACCTGCAAAATTAACAGTGGCATGTGCTGCAAGGCTACTTTCTCTCAGCACAACCCTCCAAATTTCAATAGGGGTATAATACTGAGTAACACTACACGAGTGTTGTGGACTACTCTCATCCCAGGATTGCAGGCTGGGCTAAAAGCAATGGATAATATTCCAGGGTTGTTGTACTCCCTAATCTTCAGGCCAATCCCCATTGTAATAGGAGTTTGTTACCATTGAACAAAGTGCTGTAAACTACCCAGAGCCAGACTTTCAGTATTCTCTGTAATTTATACTACACGGTTGCCTGAAGACACTCTTTCTGAAGCCACAGTGTCTTTCAGCCCGCTGTTCAGGGACAATTAATTGCACTTGCTTTAAAATTAGCAGTATTTCATTTTCAGATGTTTCACACAAAAAAGATAATTGAGTTAGAAAGAGCAGGAACTCATCTCTTTGCTTGCTACCTTTTAGGGTCCTCCACCCTGGGGTACTCAATTCCAGCAACATTAAAATATTGGATTTCTTTAGTGGTGTCTCTAGGCAGCTCTCGCTGTTGTCTCTGGGGATGTATTAGGAACTGACCTGTACAGACAATGGTTCTTTCAGCTCTGAGTGCTGCCCTCTTGTTCCAATCCAACCACTTGTTCTCGTTCTCTCTCTCTCTCTCTCTCTCTCTCTCTCCCCATTCCCATTCAAGTTGTCAGTTTTCTCCCCACTTAGCCTCACCTCATGGCGCAGAGATCTTAATTGGGGTATTCATGCTTATTTGTAAGACGCTTTGTACCTTGCAAACTTTGGGGTTCCCTCCAGTTTAACGGTCCCTCCCTGTTCTGGGCTGGTGCTGCCATTTTGGCTACTTAATGGGAGGCATTACCTCCTGAAGTTCAGAAAAGTGAACAGTGAAGGATTTTTAGGGGAAGACTTTAATCACGTTAAATTCATTACCAGGTAGTTAAGATGACAAATAAATATGCTTTCTTAATGTGTAGTAGCGAGTCTAAACACAGTTGAATGAGCTTGAGAATGCCATCAAATATATGTTCGGGGTGGTATTCAACTAAATAGTTGCACCAGCACAAGGATTAGTGCTAGCATAATGGGGCTCCCCCCTTTTGCATGCATCGTGTGCTGTCTCTAAATCAGTTACAAAGGGTTGGGAGAATCCTAGAACAGATTTAGGGGGTGCATGGGAGAGGAGAGGGGGAGTATGCTCTGTTGCACAAGGAGAAATTCTTGCGTTGAAAGAATGATCTGCTTAACCCTACATTTAATATAACTCTCAGTTTATATAAAGTTATTTCTTCGTATAACATTAATGTGCCTTCTGATAAAAAGACATAGGGCAGGAAACAGATTATAGTAAAACGCGCGCGCGCACACACACACACACACAGAGAGAGAGAGAGAGAGAGAGAGAGAGAGAGAATTACATTCCATGATATTATGGCAGTGAACAAAGCTGTATTGTAACTTTTGAATAAATGATTTAATTTTTTTTTAAAAAAAATTACAATAGGGTATCTGTTTTCAGTCCAGTTCAAGACAGAAAAAAGATCCATTTAAAAATATAGAGTGCAATAGCTAACCTCAAATCCATAGACGTTATAACCTTACCTAGTTTTTTACTAGCATTCTTGTCAAAACATGCCAGTATTAGTCATTTGCAGACTTTAAACAACAACAAAAGTCCTGCTTTCTGTAAATTTTCTTTAGCTGATCATCTGGAAGTGACTGGATAGGTTGAATCTCTTGAACAGATAAATAGTCTATAAAATGTAAAGTGATTTTAATTCTTATTAGTGCCTGAAAGCTGATTGGGTGATATTTATTATAGATTTCTGAATATGAAAAGACTAGAGAATGATCTCAAAATGCTGCCCCATAGAGAGTGTGTGTACCTCTGATTACAGAAGTCCTTACAGTGTTCTACAGTGTGATCCTCCACATGTCTGCTCAGAAGTAAGCCCCCAAGTTGAATGGGACATGCTCTTGGATTGCTGTATATAGGATTGCAATAATAAGCTTGGTTTTCCTTAACTAACTGGAGCTTCATTTGTTCTGCTTATAACTGGTATTTCCATTGAAACATCTCTTTAAGCCTTTCTGGTTTCTGCTTGTGCTGCAAAGGAAAGTGAGGGTCAGGATTTCTTGTCAACCTGGGAAGGCAGCCCATCTGATCCTAAACCTCTGCCGTCTTTTGGGAAATCACCAGGAGTAGTAGTCTAGGTATCAAGTGGTACAAAATAGCACCTGTTCCAATGTGTGATCTCTCATCATTGTTCAAAATACAGTGGTACCTCGGGTTACATACGCTTCAGGTTACAGACGCTTCAGGTTACAGACTCTGCTAACCCAGAAATAGTACCTCGGGTTAAGAACTTTGCTTCAGGATGAGAACAGAAATCGTGCTCCGGCGGTGCGGCGGCAGCAGGAGGCCCCATTAGCTAAAGTGGTGCTTCAGGTTAAGAACAGTTTCAGGTTAAGAACGGACCTCCAGAATGAATTAAGTACAGGTACCACTGTATAACATTTCTTTCTTTCTTCAGACTGTAATCTGTCTCACTCCTACTTTATTAAGCTTCACAGTAAAGGAAGAAATGCTAGATTTTGTGCTCTTGCTTTAAAGTAAATGCACAGTATGGGGTTTTCTTTGGGTGTGTTCTGTTTGTTTCTCCCCTCTTTGAAATACAAAGGGGGTGAGGTTTTGCTGATTTCATTATCTTGAAGGACCAGTTTGATGACTCAGAGGTGAGATTAACTGAAATATGAACTTAAAAATAGCTGCAGAAAAGCCAGGGCAAGAAGCCTCTCCCCTCCATACTTTTGCTTCGTGATTTACAAAAGCCCATGTTTTGATTTAATTATTTGTAATTGTTTGATTTAGAACTCATTCCAGTATTATGTTTGGTAAAATGTTTACCTGTTTGCCAGTTTGCCATGTTTTCCTGTGAAACATGACTTGGCTGTTTTTGGAATGGGGTTTTCTACGAGAGAAGCCTCAGAGCTGGCCTATGCATTACTCCCCTGATAGGTTATCACAATATGTCATATTGGGGCTCATCCTAGCCTTTTCTAGTGGGAGATCATATCCAAGGTTTTTACCCGAGACTTCTTGCATCTCAGACTTGTGGTATTCTACAGATCTAGGGTCTCTTGTGGAAATCACTTATGATCTAAGTGACACAGTGTTTGTCTGTCTGCTATCATGGCTGAAGGGTTAAAAATCTATGTGAAGTGTGGGTTCTAGTCCTGCTTGCCCATCTTCTTCTGACTCAGACTTTGATGTTGCTTGACAGGTAGTGAAGTGGGACAGAACATTTTCTATTTATAAAAATGCATTGTTTCAGTAAATTAATTAGCAACAATAGATAAAATACCACTCAGATTGGGCTGTTTCAAAGTTGTAATTACATGTTTTCAGGTAAATTACCTGTATTAAACATGCAAGACTAGTTGAGTGGATTGTGGGAGTGGTAAATGCCTCCTTATGAGAAGGTGAGGTCTCAGCAAGTTTGAAAGAGGTTATGATGATAAATTTATTGTAGAAACTCCCTGAATTCCACTGTATTGGAGAATTTCTGGCCTGTCTCTTAACATTCTATTTTTGGGCAAGGTCTTTGAACATGTCGTGGTCTTTGAACTGCAGGTTTTTCTGGAAAGATATGAACTATATATCAATTTCAATCTACGGGTGACTCCCTGTTTACGCGGGGGTTCCGTTCTGAGCCCCTGTGCGCATACGTGAAATTGCAAAATAATGGGGAGCACCCTGGAGAGTCTTCCTCAAACAAGCCCTGCTGTCCCACGGGATGGGAATGCAAGCAAATATACACCTTTATGCAGTGGGACGTGTTCCCGAAGGGAATGACAGGCAGGCAGGCCTTTGTACACCAAAATGCACTAAGGAAGAAGCAGGAGGGGGTAGCAAGGCCATTCCTACTATAGTGATGGGAAGCCTGTGCCCCCACCAGATGCTGTTGGACTTTAGTTCCCAGCAGCCTCTGACAGCATGACCGGTAGTCAGGAATGATGGGAGTGGTAGTTCAGTAACATCTGGATGGTCACAGCTTCCCCATCCTTCCAGTAAGGGAACCTGCCCTTCTGCTTCCTCCTATTGCTTCTTTAGTTGCTGGGCTAAAGAGCAGAATTTCCCTCCTAACCTGACCCCATCCTATTTGCATACTGAGAAAACCCCTTCTCCCCTTTAAAAAAGATTACCCTGCCTGCTTCCACTCCTTGCTTCCTTTGCATTAAGAAGCAGAATAACACACACACACTCCCCGCTTTCTATATGCACAGCAAATTGTTCCATTTGAGGTCTCTCTATCTCTGTTCATCTTCTCCCTGTTACTTCCTTGGGAAGCACAGCTTCCTTCTCAGTGCACTGTTCAGGCTGTTTTTGCTGCTGTGGGAGCAGCTGATAGTATGAATAATTAGGTGTGCCAAGAGAGAGTTTAGGCATATCTAACTTTGTATGCGATCTGGCTGCAAGTCTCGCAGAATATAAGCCATCTGATTGCCAGACATTTTTACTTGCTTGGATGAAAGGCATTCTCTGCCATCAGAGGCTGTGGAAGGTTGGTTAGAGGGCACTATGGTGTATCACAGCCTGGCAGTTTGTTCTTTGTGTGGCTGCCCAGAGCAATTCAGAGGTTTTCCCCCCTATCGCCATATGTGAATTGTCTCTCTCTATGCTCATGTGGGGGTGCTATCAGCATGGTGCTATATCATTGATGGGAGTTTTAAAATAAGTAGGCCAGAGGAGCATAAATGTCTCCCTAGAGATTACCATGGCAGTGCAGTGACATCATGCAGTGTCCCATGGCAACTACAACCTTTACTTATCTTAGCTAATCTGTTGTTATTTGAGATTAAGTTGTTGGTTCAGGCTGTCTCTTCGAAAATTTTATGCAATACAGATGGCAGGTTTATTTAGTTGAAATATTGTATGAACCACACGTTCTTTTCCTGAAGGCAGCTGAGATGTTTTACTACTTTTTAAAATGTGATGCAGATATGAAGAGAATAAAAAACACCCAATAAAAATCCAATAAATCAGTGGTGAAAAATGTTAACATCAATAGTCCCCGATAGTCAGCTCCTGAAATTACTATCTGGCACATTTCCACTCAAGCCTTGGCAAAGCTTTTTATTTTTAAACTTGACTGATAAAGTAATGGCAGGGAAGTAACTAGGCTGAGCTCCCTTGGGAAGTACAGTGCAAGTGTAGCAACAGACAGTGAAGTGACGCATGGAAGAAAATGTCTCCTAGATATGCCAGGTGTGGGTTTTAAAGCAGAGGTGGGGAAGCTGTCATTCCCCCCCCATGTTGTTGGCCATGCTGGCAGGATTTTACAGATGTTGCATGACATCTAGATAGCCTGGTGGATAGTGCTAGGAAGGAGTCAGTGGTCATGGTACATTTTAGCACCAATGATGTGGGGAATTATAAAGTCCTGGAAGTGAAATTTTGACTATTAGGAAGGATGTTGAAAGCCAGGACCTTCAATGTGGCTTTCTCTGAAATGCTAGCAATACCATGTGCAGGGCCAGCTAGACAGGCACAGCTGTGTCATCTCAGTATATGGATGAAATGGTGCCAGGAGGAGTGGTTTGGATTTCTTAGAAGCAGGGGAACATTTTGGGACAAGCTAGGTCTGTAGAAAAAGGACAGGTTCTGCTCAAACAGGGTTGGAACTGGAACGTTGATGCTGATTTATTTATTTTTTAAAGTTAGAGCAACTATTAAACCGATTGCAGGGGGTAGGCAATGGGAACTAAGGAGCAACCAGTTTAGAACAAATGATCCCCCAAGAATTAGAGGGGAAATGAAAAGTGGAGAGGGGTAAAACTGGGCATGGAGGGTGCAGGAGCACATTGTAGCAATTATACCTTAGGGTAAAACATATGTGCTGAAAATGTTTGGCGAAAGAGGCGACAGAGCCAAGACAGGTGAGCTGGAGAGCTTGGTCTTAGAGGAGAGTATATCTATCGTCAACATAATGGAAACCTAGTGGAATGGAAAGAACTAGTAGGACATTGCTATCTCTGTAAATCCAAAGGCTTTTTCTAAACTGTCAATCATCTTGAGTGACTGTGTCACAATTTTTGGTGTGAACTACCTGGGCTAGGATGTCCCCTCCCATTTTGCCATCTGAGGTGAAATGGAAATTGCTTCCTCCTGTGCCCCACTGCTGCCACACTCTGGCTCTTGCTGAATCCAGCAGGAGCCAGGTGCTCCTCAGAGTGTTGCCACTCACTTGGCTTTTCCTCCCGAGGGTGAGGAAGATGAGCAGCAATGACACACCTGGGAATGCCTCCCTCTCAGTGGCAGAAGCAGTGGAATGGGCAGAGTGCTGCCTCTTACACTTCTGCCACCTGAGCGGGTGCTTCATCCCAATTGTCGTGGGTGGCCTGGTAAGTTAAAATCGGTTTACTTACAAACTCTTTAAAGGTCAGGTTCATGTGCTTTTATTAAACAGCATTTGGAAAATCTTACACAGGCAGTAAAACTTGAGAAAAAATTATTGTATATATGAGATGGATGTCTAAATACTTGGGGTTCTGTAGGGTTGCTAAAAGAAAAAAAGTCACTTGTGGCTACAAACAGGACTTTATTAACTTCCTTCTTTGGAAGAAGAAGAAATATGTTTCTGGATGGTTGTGTCCATTTGCGTAAAGGTACCCTGATAAGGTAAGACATAATAGCCTTCACAATCGAAAAGGAACCCTACAGCCAACACATCAGTCGAAAGGACAGAGAGAATATAAGAACTTTGGGGTGAAGACCTCTGCAGCACCGCAAGGACCAATGTGAAGCTTCACTATCACCCCGCTTCATCCCTCTGCTACTAGACTGGCCATCTAGTTAAGACAGAGCAATTATCTTTGGTAGCTGTATCCCTGCAGAGTGTGTGTGGACATGTTGTATGATTGAGAATTTGTGAATAGATGAAATTAAAAAGGCACTTTTGAAAACTGATGCCATTGGCTTTGTCTCTTTGCCCTCCTCCTCTGGTTCTGGTTTGCATTCTTGACACTACAAGCCACAGTAGCTGAGTTCTACTTCTTCTGTTGGAGGTAGTGTGCCTCTGAATACCAGTTGCTGGGAACTGCAAGTGGGGAAAGCGCTGTTGCACCCAGACCTTGCTTGTGGGAATCACATAGGCAACTAGCTGGCCACTGTGAGAACAGGGTGGGCTAGATGGCCCTTTGTTCTGATCGAGCAGGGCTCTTCTTATGGAACCCAAACAAGCAAACTTACCGTATTTTTTCGTGTATAAGACTAGTTTTTTTTAACCAAAAAAATAGCTTTAAAATTGAGGCTCGTCTTATACATGGGTAGTGCTGAGGGGTGTTTTCCTAATTTGGAGTCCCCCCAAATAGGGGGTGTATTATACATGGGGGTGTCTTATACACAGAAAAATACGGTATTTTAGAAGGAGTATACTGCAACTTTTTGTTTCAGTTCACACTATTTATGAGGTAGAAAAGGTCAGTATTTCTTACTACATGTTACACATAGCAAGATGCCATATATCACACACCCTAAAATACAGACATCTCCAAGAACTAATGATAAATGATTGGCAGAGAGAGAGAGAGAGAGAGAGAGAGAGAGAGAGAGAAGTCACTGTGAAAAACATAGAGGGAGAAGTGAAGGGTAGGCCAGTCTAGATTTAATAGAAATACACAAGCTTCATTACTGGAACAAATCCAGAGATCCCCACCCCCCAAATAAATATGTTTTAGGAATTTTATTTTTATTATATGAACTTTCTCTTGCATGCTGAGTTCCAGAATTCCTTTTACTCTCTTCTGATCAATAGTAGGAAACAGGCAAGACACCCTATGTTAAAAGTATCATTTCCTTTGACACCAGTGGAGCTTGCTGAATCCATAAAATAACTTTTAAAGAGACCTTCCATAAGGACGTAGCCGAACAATGACAGAGAAATGATATAGAGCTAGACTCACCAATATTAATACAATGCTCCAATTCATACAGAAATCAATAACCTTAGGGTAGCTTTAATACATATGCAAAAAGCCTGCATGTGAGGGCCTACATCTTCATAAACTACCCCCAGCACCTTCTGATGTCACAATATGTCCAGTGAACAAAAAGGTGGTTTGTCAGTTAAGTATTCAGGCAAGGTAGTAAGTTCAGGAAGAATTCACATGGTTACAGAACAGTGAGAGAGAAAATACATGGAAAGAGGGAGGAAGATCGAAGGAAGAAATGGCTGGGGAGAAGGACACCCACAACAATACAGAAGCACGTTGAATCCTCAGAGCCCAGGAATCATGGAAAATTCACAAAACAGCTCTGTATTCCTTGATATGTTCTTAGGTAAAGCTAATTATCATTATCAAAATGTATATCATCCGCAACAAGGACTCAAACTCTCCCAAGTTCTCCTAGAACCTCACTACATATTACATGTGTTTCTCCAACTGGAGATAACCTTGGATACTGATCTTGTTACTTTTTTTAGCTCTTACAGACATTTGAATGCTTTATTCTGTGCTTGTTACTCTTCACTATTGAAAGAATGGTTCATGCATGCGCACGTTAATCATTTGGGTGGTGAATTATATGTGTAAATGAGCTACCAAAGTTCAGACACGATTATAAATTTGTATAGCCCCATGTTCGCAGCCTTTCCCAAAAACCCACAAGAACCCTGTTGGATCAGACCAAGATTCCACTTAGTGTAGCGTTCAGTTTCCAACAGTGGAAGCTATTTATGACCACTGATGTAATTTCACTGTTAGGTGAAGGACACGCTTCTTTGCCCAGACTTTTTGAGCAGGGTGAGGTGTACAGTGGTGCCCCGCAAGACGAATGCCTCGCAAGACGGAAAACTCGCTAGACAAAAGAGTTTTCCGTTTTGGAGGTGCTTCGCAAAACGAATCTCCTATGGGCTTGCTTCGCAAGACGAAAATGTCTTACGAGTTCCTGCGGGTTTTTCCCCCTCCCCCTCTTTTTCTAAGCCGCTAAGCCGCTTATCAGCCGATCCAATAAGCCGCTAATAGCGCTAATCCGCTAATCCGTCAATGGGCTTGCTTCGCAAGGCGAAAAAACCGCTAGACGAAGAGAATCACAGAAAGGATTCTTTTCGTCTTGTGAGGCACCACTGTATTGTTATGCATTTGAATTTCTGTCACTGCTGCTACTTTATGCCTGAATTTTGTTTTATGCTGTTTTAGCTTTACTGTTTAATTGTGGTTTAGATTAGGGGTAGCCAATTTGATGTTTTCCATGTGTTTTGGAGTATGTCTCCTGTAACTTCTGAGCATTAGCTGTGCTGGCTGGGACTGATGGATCTTAGAAGGGCACCTCGTTGGCTACTTTGGTTTACACTGTGTATATTCTGGAACTTGCATGTTAAGGGTAGACCCTCCTCCTATTATTTTTATTTATTTGTGCATTCAATTGCTTTCCCAACCCTTCCTCTTAAAGTAGCTCAGGGGAGCAAGCAGTGAAATAGTCAAACTATACAAATAAAAACAAACAGTAAATCAAACAAAATATTTTTTTTTAATGCACCTCAGTGCCATGTTGCATGGAGCTGCATTATAAACAAGGGACTTAAAGTGTGGTATTCCATACATTGGACTTCATGAGCATCATTAGCTTTTGCACTAGCTTGCAAATGCAAGAGGCTGTAATGTAGATCCAGTCCTTGAGATCAATGCTTTGTCTTCTACAGTGGTGCCTCGCAAGACGAAAAGAATCCGTTCTGTGATTCTCTTCATCTAGCGGTTATTTCGTCTTGCGAAGCAAGCCCATTGACGGATTAGCGGCTTTTAGCGGCTTATCTGCTGATCGGATCAGCTGATAAGCGGCTTAGCGGCTTAGAAAAAGGGGGGAAAGGAAAAAAAACCTGCAGGAACCCACAAGGCATTGTCGTCTTGCGAAGCAAGCCCATAGGAAAATCGTTTTGCGAAGCACCTCCAAAACGGAAAACCCTTTCGTCTAGCGGGTTTTCCGTCTTGCGAGGCATTCGTCTTGCGGGGCACCACTGTATCTTGGTTATGTCTATTAGGTACTGTTCCAGTTTGAAGGGCAGGGAACAGGAAGTGGTTCCTGGGATGGTGGTGACACTGGGAAAGAGAAGTGAGGGGTCTGAAAGGATCCTAGAGCTCTCCTACCTCCTTTCTAAAGCTGGAAAAGTGCTAAGTAGCCTTTGGGAAAGAGGTGAGAGGACTCTGGGACCCTGTCAGAGCCTTGATGCCTCCTTCCCAATGCCACCACCATCCCAGGAACCACTATTTCCTGTTCATTGCCATGTCTGGGGCTACCAAAAAAGGCCATGTGAGCTTGGACCACCCTGTTTTATTATATGACATGAACGTGACAGCCTATGTCCCCATAAGTAAACCCTACTTTTTTCATTGTGTTACTCCCAAGTAAGTTTGTTTAGTAATGCAGCCATAGTCTTGGAAACCAATAATAATTTCTCTTGGGTCTTCATTCTGCTTGAAGGAGAAATGAGAACACATAGGGGCTAGGCCAACCAATGTTAATGCAAGCATTATGTTCTGTCTCTCTTCCCTGCATGCATCACCTGAGTTTTATTCTGAAAGAAGCCACAATTCGTTCACATGAGCAGCCTTATCCATATGGCATTGTGCTCTCTACCTATTCATTCTCAGCATAGTCTCCTCCTTAGATTTAATTTTCACAACATTGTTCTTATCACAAACCTTTTTGAATTGTTTTCTGTACCCAAGTGTTTGACTTACCAATAGATCTCAATTTTACTCAAGAGCTCCATAACTAGCATTATTTTCCTCATCCATTTTTAAGGTGCTTCAGTAAGAAAATGAGCATGATTGTGACAGGCTAACCTCTGATTATTTCTACCTTTGCCAACTCTAAAAACGTGTGGATCTTATCTAATGATAAATGCTTTTCGTAAAAGCAGCCGCTTCTTCATCTATTCCATATTGCTTCAGGATATACCTTTTTGGAAGTTGGAATGCTTCTTTCCAACATGTTATTTTCTTCTTTATTTTTCTGTATCTGTTCCTTAAATATCAGTGCCCCTTCTCTTCAGATTGTTTTAGCTGAATGTGTTACAGAACCATAAACAGCACCTTACAAAAAATGAGTCACCATCACCTTTTCCTTACGGATAAGTCCTTATTTTCAGATCTTATTGCAGAATTGTTGAAACTGTTAAGCATGTAAGAAACTTCTGGGTGTGATATGTATGAGGTGTATTTAAAAATAAATCAATCATGATCTTGATAATTTGCTAAAAGCTTATTTTGAAGTTTTAACTTTCTAATTTCCCCCCAATTCTGTTGGAGTTGTGGACCATTATCTAGCCAAAATTGAATACCCTTAAATTCTAAGCATACTCACCTGGGTTTGAAGCCCATTAAATTGTGGTATTTCCAAGTAAACATAGATCATGGATTATAGAATTGTAGAGTTGGAAGGGACCCCAAGGGTCATGTAGACCAACCCCCTGCAATGCAGGAATTTCAACACGCAGTCCCCCATCCAATTTGAAACCATGCCAAACACTGCTTAGCTTTGCAAACATGCTAGCAGTTTTACTGCTGCACCACTAGGGTTATTATGGTTGTGATTGTGCTGGTTCCAATTGGAGAGGTGAGGTGAGAATTAAATAGATGAGATTTTAAGGAGTTTTAGGTGAACCATGGAAATTGTTTGCGACTCCAAGCAACTGCTATCTCATATCTAGCTGAACCACCAAAACACTAGCTGCAAATTTTCCTCTGGCATTTTCTTGCTATTAAAAAAAATAGTTTTAATTAAAAAAAGGGTAGCTAAGATCAGGAAGTCTATAATGAGATGATATAATTATGAACTCAATATACACAGTTTTTTGTTTGTTTGTTTTTTTACTTCTTAGACATTCTGTTTGGGTTAACTATGCATAATCAATTGCTTAAGAGGAATAACAAGGACTATACAAAATGCCCTGTGGGTTTGCTCCAGTTACAGTTTTTGGTCTGCTCACTAGAGAAGCTAAACCAGAGAGGCAGAGGCACGATGCAACCCAAAGCTCTTGGGAGGTGAAGGGCAAACTAGTTTTTCTGCATGGAAAAATGTCTCAAACTTTTATGACATTTCAGTGTCGTATTAAGCCAGCATGTGTTGCCGCTTTTTGTAGTTAATTCAAATGAATAATTTTGTAGGAGCCAGGCTTGTAATCCAAACAAACATCTGCTTCCAATAAAACATTGACATTGTCAGATATTTCCTATTTGTTTATCTAAATAGTATTTATTAATTAATTTATTAAATTTCTATACTGCCCCTCATCCAAGGAACACAGGGTGGTTTACAATATAAAAACAATAAATACATACCATAGGAATAAACAATGTCTGTACAGTTTTAATTAGCCAAAGCCTGCAAGAATAGGAATGTTTTCTTTCTGGAGGTTGTTTATGTGTTCTTCTTGTAACTTGTTTTTTCTCTCTCCAGAGTGGAGAATAGGAACGTTTTTTTCCTGTTTAATGTTTAATATATATATCTTTAGGTAAAGTACTTACTACTTACTTACTAATGCTGTCAGGAGCTTTCTGTGGCCATTTCCTGTTTGATTTGTGGTCTCATGTATAAACAGAAGCTGCAAAACAGGTCCAGGCATGGTTATCAGTTCCACTACAGTATGGCATGCAGCAATAAAATTGGGTAGACCTTATTGTCAGAAGCAAAAGCCAAACCCACAACTTCATATGCAGAGTTTGGTTTGTACCAGAAAATGTACATATATTTTTGTATTTGAATTTTATTAAAAGCTATATAATTACTGTACAAAAGGCCAGAATGATGACTTTACATTAAAAAAGTGAATCTGCAGTAAAACGTTGCTGTGTAGAATTCTGCTACTCAAGTTTATGTCTGTCAGTATTTCATGTCCACTGAGTGTTTTCAGTGCTCGTTGTGGTGTTTTGGGCAGGGGTTGTACTTCTACAAACCAGGTTTCCTTGTGTCTTCTGATACTTATGCAGAGTTACATTGGAATAAACCCTGTTAAATCAGTGGGACTTTCTTCAGAGTCCATATATGTTCAGTTTCTGTTAATTGGTTCTCGTGGGAAACTTGCAGATTCTAGCTTCACCAATTAACTCAAGCTGGTGTCAATTTACTCTTGGCAGAAAGCCCAGGTCTGCTTGACCTAGAAACTACTCACTCTGATTGGTTAACGAGCAGCACTCTACTCTGTTATCTAGGATTGCTAGCACAGTTTGGTGTGAGGTGTGTTAGGAGTTAGAAGTGCTGTGTATGGTTTTGAGAGAGAGAAAGAGAGAGAAAGAAAGGATTTATTTTGCTTTTATTTGTATGCAGAAACTCTGCTGGTTTTATTTTTCCTTTTAATAAATCCTGTAAATAGTTATTCTGAGTCTAGCTGACTAGTCATTACCGCCACGACTAGCTTCTTCGCTGTGCAGGAAAACTCTGCTACGTTTGGGCTAAAGCCAGTAGGGCTATGCCTGACACTTCAAAGTTCCATGAGGTTATGGGCATTGTGCTGCCAGCCTGAGTTGTGGTGGTGTCAGCATCAACGGCGTTGGTTCCAGTAGTTCCAGAAGTTGTTGTTCCTGTCGGTGCAGCAGATGGACACTGGCTGGTTCCTGACTGTGGTGAGCTGGTGACGCAGCGGATACAAGGACAACAGCTGCAGCGTGTGAGTGCTGGGTGCTGTGGTTCCTGTTTTCTCTCTCGGTGGTCGTGAGTAGCTGGTTCCGGGTTCCAGGAACATCGCTCTCAAGATGGCCTCACAACCAGTTCAGATGGCTTTTGAGCGTCTGAATGACTCCAATTACTTGCTGTGGTCGGAACGCATGCAGGCAGTGCTGCAGAGGGATCGTCTCTGGCAAGTGGTGAGTAAGTTTCCTACAAAGCCTGATGATGAAGACCTCGATAAAGACCAAAGAGCAAGGGCCACAATTGTCTTGGGGCTGGAAGATTCCCAGTTGCCATATGTGAGGGGAATCAAGACAGCTAGAGGTGTGTGGCAAGCACTTAAAGAACTCCATGTGCGTGAGACAGCGGTTTCCAAGCTGTTCATTCGCAAGGCATTGTACAAGGCAATGTTACAGCCTGGGGTTACAATGCAGGAACACCTACACAGTTTACAGTTAAAGTTTGTTGCGCTACAGGAAAGAGACTGTGCATTAGACCAGCAGGAGAAGGTGGCTATTATTTTGAGTTCTCTCCCGGAAAGCTGGGATAATTTAGTTTTGTCTCTAGAAGGCATACAGGAGCGTGATTTATCAGTCAGTTACGTTACTGGGCGTTTGATTGAAGAATGGCAGAAGAGGCAAGAAAGGTCGTTGGCTGCAGAGGCTTCTACTGGTGGGCGGTTTGGAAGGAGTTCTCATGCCGTGCCAGAGGTGAAGCAAAAGCAGCGTACCGGTGAAGAGTCAGCGTTTGCTGTTAGGCGTTGTTTCCGATGTGGGTCTTCAGCGCATCTAAAACGACAATGTCCGGAGTTGGTCAAGTCTCAGTTGCCGGTGCAGGAGCAGAGACGAGATCAGCAGCAGCAGCAGCAGCAGCAGCAGCGTAAAAAGAAATTCTTCAAACAAAAACAGTCGGCTCAGCTGGTGACCGCTGAGGTCAAGATTGCTGATGAGAAACAAGCGGTCTGGGTGGTCGATTCGGGAGCGTCTCGCCACATCGTGAATTCAGATGAATTGTTTGTTTCCAAGAACTCAGCACAGCGCAGCCAGGTGGCTCTAGCAGACGGAAGTACTTCCGAAGTGATTTCGGGGGGTGCAGTTTATGTTCCTTGTCTGCGTGAATGCCTGCAAAATGTACTTTGTGTGCCGTCATTAAGGAGCAATCTGATGTCTGTAGATTGTTTGCTAAAAGCTGGGTTTAAAGTGTATTTTGAAGGAGACAGTTGCATTATTAAGAAGGCTGGTGAGATTTTAGGCACTGCTAAGTCAGAGGGAGGCTTGTTTTGGCTTAAAGCAGGATCTCAAGTTGCAGCAGTAGTCAGTAAATCTCAGCCTGCAGTGAATAACAAAGCTATACATGACAACTGTGTGCACTTAT
The DNA here is from genome assembly GCF_965112155.1 of Podarcis liolepis. Lineage (NCBI taxonomy): Eukaryota > Metazoa > Chordata > Lepidosauria > Squamata > Lacertidae > Podarcis > Podarcis liolepis. Next base: position 68,036,088 of record NC_139562.1, read on the forward strand.
TGCATAGGAAAATGGGGCATGCTTGCTGGAAAAGTGTACTAAAAATGTCTGAATTGGCTGATGGGGGTAATTTAAAGAGTTGTAACAAGTACCTTGATTGTAATGTTTGTAAAAAGGTTAAAACCCACAGAGTCTCTTACCCCAGAAGTGACAGAGTTAGTGAGTCACCGCTACAGCTGGTTCACATGGACGTAATTGGTCCATTTGCTGTAAGCAGGGGTGGATCGCGTTTTTCACTAACAATTGTGGATGACGCCACGCGTTATTCTTGGGTTTTTCCCATGAAGAATAAGGGTGACGTGTTCACTAAGTTTAAAGGCTGGGTGGCATCTGTGGAAAGATTTCTGTCTGTTAAACTTAAAAGGATTCAGACGGACAGAGGTGGCGAATTTATGTCAAATGCCTTTAAAGATTGGTTACAAAAGCGTGGCATTGGGCATAGAAAAACGAACGTTTTTTCCCCAGAGGAGAATGGCGTTGCAGAACGAAAAAACAGATCTTTACAGGATATGATGTTTGCCATGCTTGATGATGCTGATTTGCCCATATCTTATTGGGGGGAGAGCATGCTCACCGCGTGTTATCTCCAAAATAGGCTCTTTCATCAAACAATAGGTACAACCCCGTACTTTAAATTGTTTCAGAAAAAACCTAAAATTGACCATTTGCATGTGTTTGGATCAAAAGCCTGGGTATTAATTCCAAAACAAATGAGAAAGAAGGGAGATCCTAAGACCAAACAGTTAGTGTTTGTGGGTTACCAGGAGCTGGGAAAAGGTTTCCGCTTTGCTGAAGGGACAAATGGCATTGTGATCTCCAGGAATGCCAGTTTTTGTGAACATAGTGGCTGGGAGAGACTACATGCCAATACTGAGGTTTGGTTTGAACCTTCCCAGGAGCTCCATGACTCTGAAGGTAGACACAGAGAATCAGAGTCTGAGGGGGAGGAAAGTTCAGATAAGAGCTCTCAAGAAAGTGGAGTTAGCCAGAGACCAGTTGCTATGCAACAAAAGAGAGGTCGTAGTTCTGAGGAGGAAAGTGGGTCAGAAGAAAAATTTTCTCCCAGAAGATCTAAAAGACAAAACAAAGGAGTGCCTCCGGTGCGTTTTTCTCCTGATACTGCAAATGTGTTTAGTGTAAGTGCAGAGCCCAAGAGTTTTCAGGAGGTGTTAAAGTTACCAAAAGAGGAGGCAGAGCTCTGGAAACAGGCAATGGAGGAAGAGATGTCCTCTCTGAATGAGCACAAGGTTTTTACACCAGTAGCAGCGCCTGAGGGGGCAAAGATTGTAGGCTGCAGGTGGGTGTACAAACTTAAACCTCTGGTGACAGGAGAGTACAAATACAAAGCTCGTTTAGTTGCTCAAGGATATTCTCAGAGGCCTGGAAAAGATTATGACGAGACTTTTTCCCCTACTGCTAAGGGGGACAGTGTAAGGCTGATTCTAACGCTTGGAGCAAAGAGAAAACTCCTGTTAAACCATTTTGATATCCAGACTGCATATTTACATGCATCAATATCAGAAGACCTGTATCTAGCCGAACCGCCTGGTTATGAGACAGGTTCCAATAGAGTGTTAAAATTAAACAAAGCTCTATATGGTCTCAAACAGGCTGCAAGATCTTGGAACAAATGTTTCCATGAGGCCTTAGTGTCATTTGGTTTCAAGCAGAGTACAGCTGACAATTGTGTTTATGTACGTGGTACAGGCAGTGATCAAGAGTTTTGTCTGATTTATGTAGATGATGTATTGTATGCTTGCAAAACAGATAAACAAACTAAAAGGTTTGCCAAGCAATTGTCCAGTAAGTTCAAAGTGAAAGACTTAGGCCCGGTTAGGACATATCTAGGGTTGGAAGTGTGCTGGGCCCAAGATGGCAGCTGCCTAATTAGTCAGCAGAACAAAGTTAAACAACTACTGACTACATACAGGATGCAGGATTGCAAAGGGGCAGCGGTGCCTATGGATCCAGGTTTCATAAAAACACTTCATATAGATGAGAGTCCTGAATTTGAACATCCTGATGTATATCACTCTGTAATTGGAAGTTTATTGTATCTAGCACAGTGGTCCAGACCTGATATTAGCTATGCAGTAGGCATATTAAGTAGATTGGTCTCAAAACCCACACTAAATGCCTGGAAAGGGGTAAAACAAGTTCTGAGATACCTCAAACAGACAATTGGCTATATGTTACAATTAAATTCTTCCGAGGACGAAATGTTGAGTTGCTACTGTGATAGTGACTGGGGAAATTTGCCAGATAGAAAATCTGTCACAGGACTAGTTATAATGGTCGGTGGAGCTTTAATCAGCTGGCGGTCACGCAAGCAAGACGTTGTAAGTGTGTCATCAACGGAATCAGAGTACGCCGCATTGAGTGAATTGTGCAACGAGGTGATTTATTTCAAGCATTTGTTGGCAGATTTAAATGTAAATTGTGGAGAACCGGTACAAGTTTACATTGATAATCAAGCTTGTATAACCTTAAGTAAAACAGAGGGTTTCAAATCGCGTTCCAAACATATCTCTGTAAAATACCAAAATGTACGTTGCTGTGTACAAGACAATGTAATCACCTGTACTTATGTATCAAGTGAAGAAAATGTAGCAGATGTGTTAACTAAACCATTGGCAAAGATAAAGAACAAGCGAATGTGCAAGGGTTTAGGTTTGCTGGAAAAATGATCTCCTACATAGGTGTATTTGGTGTTAATTGTTCAGCAGAATCTGTGAGGGGGTGTTCAGTTTCTGTTAATTGGTTCTCGTGGGAAACTTGCAGATTCTAGCTTCACCAATTAACTCAAGCTGGTGTCAATTTACTCTTGGCAGAAAGCCCAGGTCTGCTTGACCTAGAAACTACTCACTCTGATTGGTTAACGAGCAGCACTCTACTCTGTTATCTAGGATTGCTAGCACAGTTTGGTGTGAGGTGTGTTAGGAGTTAGAAGTGCTGTGTATGGTTTTGAGAGAGAGAAAGAGAGAGAAAGAAAGGATTTATTTTGCTTTTATTTGTATGCAGAAACTCTGCTGGTTTTATTTTTCCTTTTAATAAATCCTGTAAATAGTTATTCTGAGTCTAGCTGACTAGTCATTACCGCCACGACTAGCTTCTTCGCTGTGCAGGAAAACTCTGCTACGTTTGGGCTAAAGCCAGTAGGGCTATGCCTGACACTTCAAAGTTCCATGAATATACACAGGATCCCGATCAACCTGTTTCTAATTTAAGGGAGCTTGCTGATTAGGAACATAAGACTCATGTTGCTGATCAGACCAGAGACCCTCCAGATGATAATAGACTCCAGTTGCTATCAACTCTAGCCAGCATGGTTGATTCATTCTTGAGAATGATGAGAGCAACAAATCAAGAGCCTTAGTCCTACCTTCACAGTAGCCAACCAGATGTCTATGGGAAGCCCATGAGCAGGACATTTGTATAAAGTAGACCTAATATTTGCAGATAACCTGCAAATAAACTACCATAGTCAATGCTACTGTTCAGAGATTTAGGCTTTTTCCTTGTGGTTGCTTATTTGGGAGCAAGCACCATTAAACAAGACCCTGATGTTGGGAAAGATGGAGGGCAGAAGGAGAAGGGGACGACAGAGGACGAGATGGTTGGATAGTGTTCTCGAAGCTACCAGCATGAGTTTGACCAAACTGCGGGAGGCAGTGGAAGACAGGAGTGCCTGGCGTGCTCTGGTCCATGGGGTCACAAAGAGTCGGACACGACTAAACGACTAAACAACAACAACAAACCATTAAACTCATCTGGGTATCCAGTTGTACAATTGAACTGTATGTGAATTAAAAATCTACACCAGATTTGTTATTCAGGAATTATTCAGGACACCAGCTAAGTGGCATTACTGGATAGGTATTACTTTTTCTACAGTGTTGCTCTGGGGGTGTTTAGATGATATGATCAGTAATGACCAAGAGTTAGGGATGAGCAATGAGGTTGCCAGGTTTTATGATCCCCCCAAATTGTTCGAGGTTGTTGAAAGAAAAAGAGATTGTGAGGAGGTAAATGGGCAGTAAAATGGCAAATGAGATTCAGTGTAAACAAGAATGAAGGGTTGCACACTGTGTGTGTGTGTGTGTGTGTGTGGTGAAGATCCTCACTTCACATATACACTCGTGGTGTCTGAACTGGGGGTGACTGACCAGAAACAGGACCTTGGGGTCATAGTGGATAGCTCAGTGTAGTTGGAACAGCTGTGAAAAAGGTGAATTCCATATTAGGGATCATTAGGAAAGTGATTGAAAATAGACCTGCCAATATAATAATGCTGCGATAAAAAATCCATGTTAAGACCACTCTTGGGAATGTCTCATCTCAAAAGGACATTGGAAAGTTGGGCAGAGTTCAGAAAAGGGCAACCTAAATTGTAGTGGAACAAATTTCTTGTGAGTAAAATTGAAAACATTTGTGTTGTTTTCTAATAGAAAAAAGGCAAATAACATGGTAGAGGTGTAAGATTATGCATGCTGTGAAGAAAGTGGATAGGGAGATGTATTTTCTCCCTTTTTCGTAAAACTAGAACCTGAGACCATCCAATAAAGCTTATTTCTGGAAGATTCAGAAGAGGCAAAGTGAAGTATTTCTTCACACAGTACATAGCAAAAGTATGGAATTCATTCCCATAACATGAACTTGGGTCCACTAACCTGGATGGCTTTAAAAGAGGATGAGCCTATCAGACGCTTCTAGTTACGATGGCTATATTCTGTCTCCGCTGTTGGAGGCCTTATGGTGCTAAATGCCAGTTTCTGGGAATCACTAGTGGGGAAAATGCTTTTAAACAGGACCTGCTTATAGTCTTCCCACAAACTTCTGATTGGCTACTGTGAGAACAGAATGCTCGGCTAGCTGGGCCCTTGATCTGATCCAATGGGGTCTCCTTATGCTCGTTCCTTTATTAGGTTAGAAATCCACTTTTGATTAGCAGTTCATAGATTAGGGGAGGGCAGACCTCCAGGACCTGCTTTGTGTGGTGTTAAACCCTCAGGAGCCATCAGCTGGGCCGAGGCACAAAATAAATTTCGGAAAGAGAATAATAATTGATAATTTCGGAAAGAGAATCCATGGTTTCTTGACTGCTGGGATAACTCAATCCGTATAGAACCTTAATCTCAGGGTCGTGGTTTATGTATATGCATTGTAGGGATTTGGACTAGATGATTCGCATGGTCCCTTCGAATTCTATGATTCTATTTTTAGTTGCCCTTGAGGAATAAAATTCAAAATATAAAGGGTAGTTTCCTGTCTTTTACTGAATGGAATAAATTATTATTACCTCTTTATTTCTCCCTCTTAAATATTTCTGAGCTGACAGAATTCCTCCCCCCCTCACGTTGGATCAGCAGACTTCGTTCATTCAACTTTTGCTTGAGTGGATTGAAGCTAAACCCATATGTGTAGCTTTTCTATTAGTGTTTTCCAGCTGTCTATCATTTTAAATGTAGCACTTGAAAGTGAACACAGTAGAGTGGTACCTTGGTTTAAGAGCAGCTTAACTACTTGGATTAAGAATGCTTCAAACCCGGAAAGTGTTTTGGTTTGTGAACTTTGCCTTGGAATAAGAACATGTTTCGCTTCCTGTTGAGTGTGTTCCATTTGTAAATTGAGTCCCCCGCTGCTATGGGAAAGCACGCCTCGGTTTAAGAACACTTTGGTTTAAGAATGGACTTCCAGAACGGATTAAGTTCGTAAACCAAGGTACCACTGTTCTCACAATGAGGCTTGATAACTGTTGAGTTGAACAGTGCTTTTTGCTGAATCTTCGGAACAGTACTTCTTTGAATGTAATCTAAAATGTCTTTGAACTTTTGCACGTCAACAATTAGTTGGTGCCTACTAGATTTCTTAAAGTTTCTTTAGAACTGTTGCTACCTAGTCATTTATTCCCCATCTTCGGTCCAAACTGAATCTTACCTTAAACAGATAGGTTACTGTATGAATGTTTTTAACTTTTAGAAAAGGGGCTGTGGAGGGAATCAGGAGTGGCTTGAAAACTCCGATCCTAATAGATTTCCCCGCCCCGTGGGAGGGATGATGCCAGTGGCGTTCCCTCCTAGGCTAAGTAACTTCAGGGTTGCAGAGGGGTGTGTGTGTGTGTGTGTGATTATTTGTTGGGACTACCACACAGGAGAAAATAATGGACCCCGAGCCCTAGAGTCCTAATCCCAATTGTCCTCCCTCGGGCTTCCATTTTAAAAGTAAAAAAGAATTGTGCCATGTCAAACTTATGTGCTTAACATATGTCACAATCATACCATGCATTCAAAGCTCTTTAAACAGTCATGGGTTTCCCCAAAGAATTCTGGGAGCTGTAGTTTAAGTGTGCATAGAGCTGTAAAGGTAAAAGTAAAGGGACCCCTGACCACTAGGTCTAGTTATGGACGACTCTGGGGTTGCGGCGCTCATCTTGCTTTACTGGCTGAGGGAGCTGGCGTACAGCTTCTGGGTCATGTGGCCAGCATGACTAAGCCGCTTCTGGCGAACCACAGCAGCGCACAGAAACGCCATTTAACTTCCCGCCAGAGCGGTACCTATTTATCTACTTGCACTTTGACGTGCCTTTGAACTGCTAGGTTGGTAGGAGCAGGGACCGAGCAACGGAAGCTCACGCCTTCGCGGGGATTCGAACCGCTGACCTTCTCATCGGCAAGCTGTAGGCTCTTTGGTTTAACCCACAGTGCCACCCGCATCCTCTTAGAGCTGTTAGGAGACCCCTATTCCCCTCACAGAGTTCAAGTCCTAGAGGGGTTTAATAAACAATCTCTCTTTGCAAGGAACTTTGGGAATCACAGCTCTGTAAGGCAAATAATGGTCTCTTAACAGCTATCACCCCAGTTACAAAATACAACTCCCAGAATTATTTGGGAGAGGCCATGACTGTTCAAAGGGGTATCACTTCCAATAAATGTATTGGACTGGTTCTTTTCCTCGCTGAAATTCATTTTTAGTTGTTATTTTTCTAGGTATCTAGCATATTGAGATGTTGCTGAATGTTTCAGTATGTTTTGCAGGAAACCTGTTAACATTTGAAGCATATTTCATACATATTAAGTGTGTAGTTCAATGCTGCAATTTTCATACAGTTGGCATAAAACTAATGAGAAACCGCTTAGAAAATAGAACATTTGAAAACATTAAAAAAATGTATAAGCTTTGATTTTGACATGGAAATCACAGATGGTATGGCAGTTCCCTTCCCCCACCCTTCCCAGAAAAGAGAGTAAAATTGATTATCCTTTTAACATCTAGTTGGTGTTCTCAGACAATTTCAGCTTGGGGAAATATAATATGCCAGCCCAGGTCTGAGGGTGTTGCTGTTTGTTGGTTGAGAACATTAGAAGGGGGAAGCTTCAGAAGGGAGAAAATACTTCTTTTTACTTTCATGATTTGGTGCCCTATGAATCTGGAAATGCAGGTTATTTAATACTGCTCATATTTCCAATCCATATATTAACATGTAAACACCTTCCTTGTGACAGCGATTCAGTCCCCCTCCCCCAACCTGGAATCTCTTGAAGCGATGGCATATTTCAACAAAAAGATTTCTTGCTGTCTCGCTGTGTATCTTAATAAACCATTTGTTGGATTTTTCGTAGTAGCTGGTATGTGCCTCTGCATGCAGTCTGTTCTCAGAATCATCTGGTAAATGTCTGTTCAACCTCAAAAGAGGAAACACCCCTCTGTGTAGAAGAAATGGTACTTCCTGCTTTCATAAACAGTCATGTGCATAGTTTAGCAAGGCCTGATGCCTCTGGAGCTTTTTCTTTTATAGCACCATAGAATCTGCCTCTGCAGAAGTACAGTGAATCTTGTGGCTTCATTTGGAACAAAGGGGATTATTAGGGGGAAAGATCTCTCTCGAATAAGGCATTGGAAAACAAGGGCAGGCAGTCTTTGGTTGTGAATATTTTCTGATTTTTCCAGAAATCAAGCAGAAGATTGAGCTGCTGATGTCAGTTAACTCTGAGAAGTCGTCCTCTTCAGAAAGGTACAGCTACATCTCCTGCATGAACAATTAATGGTGTAGTAATGCTAAGACGCAGTATAGGGTATTTTTCCTGTCCAGTGTGCCAATTGTGTTGATGTATTGCATGCTTGCCATTGTAATCTATTAATTGAATCTGTTGCTGGTTAAGCTTTGCAACAGTGGCAAATGCTTATTATTTCATGTTTTTTTAAAAATGAGGGCTAATCTGTGCAGCATGCAAATCCATAATACATCGTCTGGTACATACGTGTTTATACTGTTGCTGCAGTGTGTGTGTGTGTGTGTGTGTGTGTGTGTGTGTGTGTGTTTCCACCCATGAAAGCATCTTGATTTTTAAATCTAGATTGAGAGATGTTGCACACACACACACACACACGTACATACATACATACATACACACACATGCATATATCAGATAATGTCACTTAAAAATAGGATTGTACTTGAATTTAGGCTAGGAGAAAATAAATTCTGTTAAAAGCAGTATGTTAGGTTGAAAGGGAGTGTCCTTTGCTAAAAGCTTAGGAATTGCAAACCTATGAATTAGTCACATTCCGAGTGAGAGATGTGATGCTGCTTCAAGTCTGTGCTAGGAAATGGAGCAGTCACTGCATGCAGTAATGGTTCATGCCTGCAGGTAAGGACAAAATGACTCAGAAGTGTTTTTAGAACAATCTTTTTGTCTGTCAGTCTGCTTCTAATATCCATTAGTAATTTAATTTTGCATTATTTATGTAACCTTTTGGTTTTCTTGGTATGTAGCCGGGGTATCAAACCTGTTCAACCATCTTTGCTGTAAGATTAATTTTTGACGCTAGAATGTATACTAAATAAATTATGTTTCATATGTAGCAACACTAGTTCTGTTACTAAACCTACATTAATCTTTCCATCTCAGATCTATATTGTGATATCCATTTCTTTTATAGGAGACGATGGCATAATTACTGATTCAGTAAACCTAAATTCTGATTTTATGTTGAATATTCATCAAAATGGGCATAAGAGAGCACAGTTCCAATGCAGTAGATGCATCTCAGCTAATCAGGAGGATATAGGGCATATAATTAAAACAGAGCCTCTGCTGTATGCTTTGTATAGCTTTACAATAATAGGCATTTAATTGGATTTGTAAATTTTAAAAGGGAGAGCAAGCTACTGTAATCAACCAGGATTGCTTTAATTTTATCATAGAGATGCAAGATATTCTCAGCAAAGAAAAATGCATAAAATGGTGTGTGGGGTGGAGTAGGGGATCAAGGAAGGCACATTTTCATTTTGGTGATTTTTTTTTAAAGGTGTATTTTCAGAATTGAGAAATGTAATGAAAGGGTTTAGTCGTTTTGCTGTAGAAATAGAAACTCGGAATTAAAATGCTAATTGGGTTGTGTTCAGTTTTTCCATCCCTAACCTGGTTCTATATGAGCTATAAATGTTATGCCAATAAAATGGAGGTGATGACGTTAGGGAAGAGGATGGAGATGAAAATAGCACAGGCAAAGAATGCCAACTCTGATTTTAGGTTTTCTCTTAAAAAGAATGGCACTAATACTGGGGTGAAACCAATGAGAACATTGTTGTGTTTGATATTTATGTGTGTATATATAATATATATATACACATACATATACATAATGAAGGAGCTGATAGCTCATGCTGTTCAGAAATACATTTTAACTGTGAGATGAAACTGGCATCTAATTGGAATTAATCTTCTTCCTTAATGCATAAATGCACATAATAAGATAGGGAGGAAGTAAATTTAAGGGCAGACATTGTGCTAATGGACCATGAGAAATGTCCTTGATTGGCAAGGAAAGCAACAGCATATAATATGAATATAAATGAATGTACAGTATAGATATATTTTTACAAACTGTAAATTTTAAAAACCACATTGTGGATTAGCACATGGTCAGACAGGAAGTCCTAGATATTTTAGCCTTTTGATATAATTTCATAGACATGTACTTTATAAAAACCACGGAACTGCAGAAGTATGTCTTTCTTGCATTGCTCCCAATGTAGGGAGAGTTAGTTACACCTAAACGAGACCAACTTTTTCTAGATTGGTCCTGTGTAAGTTAAAAATGTATTTTTTATGTTACTGACTACAGGAGATAATAGTATTTCAGAATCTCTGTGTCATTTTTTAAATCAATTACTTAGGAAATGTAGATTAGCACTATTATTACTATTATTTATTTATTTTGCTAGCAGGTAGGAAATCTAAAGTTTGGGATTAGTGTAAAGCGAACATAAGCCCTGAAAGCTGCAAACTCAAATGAAGGTGTGTGGAGACTCTGTACAAACTGACAACATCAATAAGGATAATATTTGTGGTCTGTGTGTCAGAACTCACATGGAAAACCCTGCTCCTGCACTGAACATCTTCAGAGCATTCCAGAGCGTGGTTGAGGAACCTGTGGCCATCTAGACCAGGGTGGTCCAGTGAGCCGCCATGGAGACCTTTTTAGCTGGTCCTCGACAGCATTTTATGCCCCCTGCCAAGCCCTCATTTTGGCTACCCAAAGATGGATATGTGAGCCACTGGGGTTCAGGAAGGCAGTGTGAGGGTCATGACAGGGTCCTAGAGTCCCTCCAACTCCTTTCCAAAGCCTAGTTACCACTTCCCCAGCTTTGGGAAGGATGTGGGAGGGCTCCAGAATGCTGCCAGAGCCTCAGTTCTCCTTCCAAAGGCCAGTTATTTGGCTTTTGGAAGGCAGCACAAAAGCTGGGTGTGTGCGCGTCAAATTTTGGCCTTCCCCGTGCCTGCATGACAAGGCAGTGTATGACCCACAGGTTCCATGTTGAAGTACTCTTGCGACCCACTTAGTATGAAAAATTGGATGCCCTGCTCTAGCTATTGTTGGACTTAACATCCGCCTTCATCCATAACCATGGATCATGGGGTCTGAGGGCCGCAGGTCCCTCACTCTTGTTCTAGACCTAGAGCTAAAAATCTTTGACTTATGCACGTTCACGACTATTGGACAATGTGTGAAAACCCGTTCATGCCGTTCACACTGCTAGTTTGTGCATACTCTCCATTCTTTCATGTGAATTCTTGCAGTCATTGGTGTTGTTCACACATTTATTTAAACTCTCATGAATTGGAACAGTATACAGGTGTCTGATCATACAGTGATGGGGTTTTCCAGAAGTGCCTTTGATTTCCTAAATCAATTGTGTTTTAGGCTCTGATTTAGCACGTTTCGCTTATATTTAGTAAACAAAATGTTAAAATACACCACGTTAATTTTACATGCTGTATAAATATTTCAAAGGTTTTTCTAATAGCTGACATTGAACTGATATTTTTCATTTGGATTTTTTAAAAAAAAATAAAGCACATATAGGCCCAATTCACATATCTTGTTAAAATTGTGTCCATACTGCTATTCCCAAGTGGGTGGAAACCTACAAACCAGTGCTTGTGGTTCATTTATCTCCGAATTAACTATGAGAAGAAGCTGCATATGATAGTTCACATGTGTGAAACCAACACTCTGGTTTTCTCTGCACTCTGGGAAAAGATATGCTTGCTTGTTCACAGTAAGCCAGAGTTTGACTTACCTGTGCTGTGCAAATCAGGCCCTGATGTGATTTATTTTGAACAAATTGATGCTATCTTAATTGGAATATTTGGTAATAGTTCAAGAAATGCAGATAAATAGCATACACATCTCAAACACATTCTAATTTCTAACAACAACAAGAACATGAATTTTAGCGTGTACCCAAAGCGGTAATGTAAATGCATGCTTCATAGGGATAGTCACCTGAAATTGCCTGGTTTTACTGGGATTGTGTCCATTATGCTACCTTTATAAAACAACACATTTTTTAGAAATGGATTTTTTTCTGTGGAATATAGTGTTGGGAAAATTTCCATCTTGAAAAATGTTCTGCCCAATATCACTGCACACATGGTTGCCACTTTGCAAGCTTTCACATTTAGGCTGCGTTTCTATGCGTACTTTCCTTGAATTAAACTCCATGAAACACACTTGGATTTTCTTCTGAGTGAACATGCATAGGATTATGCTATTAGTTATGCCTTAATAGGAAAGGGACCTAGTAGAGTAATGATAAGAAGAGCATTGGATTTGGAAGGCTTCAAATTTGTTAGAGTTGAAGATTGTAGTGCTGGAAAGCAACTAATCCATGTCATCCAAAATGTTGATAAACACTCTGACAGCACCTATGTTCCTAGAGAAAATGACTCATCAGCATTGGCTCTCTAAGAGTCCCTTCTCCATCTATCTATTATTATTTTTTTGAAAGCCATGTTTACACTTACACTCTAGTGATTAACTTGCATGATACTCTTTGCTTCCTTTGATCATGCTATATTCTGGTTTTAAAACTGGGCTTGATCTGTTTGTCAATAATGGGTTTTGCTTCCTTGTTTTGCATCAGCTTTTTGTTTGGTTGATAGACTTAGTGAAATGAATTATTTATTTTTTTAAAAAATTGAAAATACAGACCTTTGGACTCTTGCCTGCCAGCCATTCTATAAAAGGTGTCCACAAAAGATGATTAATACCTTAGTGAGAATTGATTTAGTTGAGATTCCTGCATTGCATGCGGTTGGACTAGATGACCCTTGGGGTCCCTTCTATGATTATATGAAATAGAGGATGAATGCTTCAGATAATGGGGTGGGTGAGTGTCCAATATGTTTCTGTATTTGGGATTATTGTGGTGGAGTTTTCTTTTGGCATTTCTGTTGGAAGTTAGTAGTAAATTATCCCTGCAAATAAGTACAGACTTCCCAGCTCCCCCAAAACTTTACCAGTTGGCATTCATGCATGTACCTAAATATGGCAAGACACCTTGAGCAGTGATCTGGAAAACGCTTGCAGTTACTCACTCGCCCCCAGGGAGTAGCACAGCTAGAAGCAGCCTTAATGTCGTCCTCTCTGTGCAAATAGATTATGATGTTGGCTCCCTGAAGAATGCACCCATCGTAGATCTGCCTCCTGCAAACATAGGGAAGAGGATTTCTGGCTGTTAATGTGGCTTGTTGCTTTCCCAGGGTGGGTAAGAGTGAACCGGCGTGGTGTAGTGCTTTGAGTGGGAAAGAGTTATGTACAATACCGTGAGCTTCTTGGAGGAAAGGTAGACTATAAATGTAATTGACTGACTGTCTGCCCTGGGAGAAAACATCTAAGTAGCATGCAACTTCCTCTTCCTGATATTGCTACCACCCACCCTCTTACTGTTGCTGGGCCCATTGCCTGTCTCTGCACTGCTGTTACTTCCCCCACTGTTTCTTATCAGAAAAGTATGATAAAATGGCAAGGGATGGATGATGGCTGCAGCAGGAGGCTGTGGAGTTGTAGAGAAAGGAGAGTATGAAGAACAGGGAATGTGAATTGCCTGCACCAAGGGAGCATTCATTTTGTTTTCCCATCCCAAGTTATTCAGAATTCCAAATTATTGCTGAATCAAAGATAAAAATAGGCTGAGTAGGGATTTGCACCTGGATCTCCCAGATAAAAAACCAAATAGGGACCACTACACTATCCTGGGTCACAGAGTGCTTTAATGTTGTGCTACAAAACTAATTGGTGGTTCAGGCCTGAAAAAATACTCAGATCAGTACTCAAAATGAGCAAAAAGGTAGGGATTTCATGGTGCAGGACGGGCTATAACTACATATAAATGAATAATAATAAAAAGGAGTTTGAGAGAGTACTTTTTCTCTGCTATATACATTTACTTACTGTCAGTGTTCCCTATATGTTCCATATTTTCCCCCATTGGAAGTAATTGATCTTTCAGAGCAAATGAGATGCTTGCTTTCCTTGCTGCTTCTACAACTCAAGTGATTGCCCCATCTTGGGGCTCAAGTTAAGAAAGAGCTAATAAAAATGATGCTAAAAGAACTCTGAGGCAGTTACTTCAAGATGCACTGTCCGGGGTCCAGTGTCCATGTGTTCTTATTAGTATCTAGAGCTCCACTGTTGAACCTTGTGTTGCAGGAGTTGTAGAGTTGTAGCTGCTGACCATTCTCCAACATGGAAGCAAATGGAGCAGCTTTTCTTATGCAAAGTTTCCTCTGCATTTAGGAGCTCCTGTGTGGTGAGCAAGTGCATGCACCAGAATTACTGGTTTAGGATATGCTTTTGAAACCAAGAAGGCATTTCATACCCTAAAAAGGTAAAAGTACCCCTGCCCGTATGGGCTAGTCGTGTCCGACTCTGGGGTTGTGCGCCCATCTCACTTAAGAGGCCGGGGGCCAGCGCTGTCCGAAGACACTTCCGGGTCACGTGGCCAGCGTGACAAGCTGCATCTGGCGAGCCAGCGCAGCACACGGAAACGCCGTTTACCTTCCCGCTAGTAAGTGGTCCCTATTTATCTACTTGCACCCGGGGGTACTTTCGAACTGCTAGGTTTGCAGGCGCTGGGACTGAACAACGGGAGCGCACCCCGCTGCGGGGATTCGAACCGCCGACCTGACGATCGGCAAGTCCTAGGCGCTGAGGTTTTACCCACAGCGCCACCCGCGTCCCTTTCATACCCTACTTCTTCATTAAATTGTCTTTTGGGTAAATATGCATAATCTTTAATCCTGTAGCAGCAGGCATAATTTAGTTACACTATATATTTGGGAAGTATGGTATAGGTGTATGAATATAACTGTGGCGGAAGGGATGCAAATGCACCCACAGATTTGGGTGGTTTTCAAATGTACAGATCCAATTGCCAAATAAGCAGCTTTCAAAACTGAGCAGCACCTCGCTTTGCAGTCTGCTGTGGGCACCCCAACTGGTTAAACTGCCAGTAGTCCCAGCTGCATGTCTCTTGCTCGATTCGATTGTGGCTTGAAAGAGCAAAATACATTTTTAGAAAATAATGGCCTGTTACTTTTTTCTTTACATTTTACATGATTTAGCCTAGCTTACTTTCATTATCCCCTTGGCCAGTAAAGCGAGATGAGTGCCGCAACCCCAGAGTCGTCCGCGACTGGACCTAATGGTCAATAGTCCCTTTACCTTTACATTCATTACTTTGACTGGATGACACTTGGGCTCCCTTCCAGCTCTACTTTCCTTGACCCCCCCCAGCCCCCAATTTTCCCCCTCAGCATTTATAGTAGAAGATAAATTCACCTTTTCAAAACAGCTTTCTATCTTCATGTGTGTTTATTTCCACTTTGTTTTGGGTGGCTTTTTAGTACAGTACTGCTTATTTTTGTAATTTGTATTATTATCAGCGCTGAAGAAAATACCTACTTTAGATATACAGCTATCTTCTTGTTTTTTATTTCTCCTTTTTAAAATGGCCATATTAACAGAAATTTTCATTCCTTTCTGACTTTCTGCTCTGTTTAATGCTAACATTGAAGCTACTGTGAAGATTTTGATGAATGAAAAGGGGTAATTAGTATCTCTGAACCCAAATTCAGAATCTGCAGGATCTCTTCCATTGAAAGGAGTGGGGTGGTACACATTCACACATAAAGCCTTAACAATATTAGGGATTCACCTCCTTGAAACAAGTGATATGAACATATCCATATTTGAAGTGTTTCCAATCAATTAAATATGCAAATATAAGCAGTATGGTGTGTATATTCAAAATAAAAATTTACATGGAAATACTAAAGTTTTGGTGATTAATGGTGTAATCCTATGCACATTTGTTTGTGAATACGTTGTATTGAACTTAGTCGGACGTCTGAGTAAATCTGCATAAGATTGGACTCCCTATGTAATTCTACCCCTAGGAGCATAATTTCTTGCCATCTTTCCCTCCAATTTAGGTAGAGAAAGTTTCCCAAGTGTGAGAAATTGAAGCAATGTCTTTCACTCCTTTCTCCCTCCTGAGACTTACCTGTTCCATGAGTACTTAGCACTCCAAAACTCCAAAACCCTGAGCCCAGGGCACACCTGCTAAGGACTAGGAATAACACTGCAACATTTTGTTGTGGGTTCCCACTTGTCTATACATAAAAGGCGGGTTCCTGTTCAAAAACTCCTGTTCTCCTTGGTATTTGAACACCCGGACTTAAAGGGTTGCATGATGTAATAAACTTAGATTTTCTGTAAACATTTAACACTCCCTAAAATGGAAATAGTTCATGTAATCAGTTGGCATATAAGTTAACAATTATTTCCAAAATGATATTTTAAAGGAAGTGAACATTTAAGCAGGGTCTTCAGCAATTGTGTCTACACCGTCAGCTTCTATTAATAGTATTCATGAGAATCCACAATGTGAGGTGGATCCTGAGCATTTTGCTCATTGCTCTTTCCTTCTGCGAAGGAGAAATTACACAGATGATTCTCCCATTATTATCACAGTCATTTCCCTGGTACATTTATTCTTCAGCAGCTGCTGAGTAAGTGATGTTTTCGCAGTTACTTATGGATGCAGCAATTACTGAACCCGGACTAGTACTAATACTTGCCGCATATTGTCATATGTTGGGATTTGCATTGATGGTCTTCTTCCTGGCCTCTGTGTGGTAGTCCCACAGTTGAGTTCGGCTTGCAGTAATTTGTGTGTATACACTGACTGGCTTTGATAACTTTTATGTTGCTGATATCAGTTACTTGTAGTGTTTAAGGTGTTCATTTTACGTTGACAAATATCAAATGCCTTGTTGGCCTAAAGTGAAACAATACGAGAATTAGAAGTTGTGGTGTTGGTTGGCATTATATTAAATTTAAAAGGCAGTCATTTTCAAAGTGTCATGTGGATCTTCTTAAGGTACCATGACCTGTCTATCACGTTACAGATAGGTAGCCGTGTTGGTCTGCCATAGTCAAAATAAAAAAAATCCTTCCAGTAGCACCTTAAAGACCAACTAAGTTAGTTCTTGGTATGAGCTTTCGTGTATCTGGTATCGTGTACATGGTATCTGAAGAAGTGTGCATGCACACGAAAGCTCATACCAAGAACTAACTTAGTTGGTCTTTAAGGTGCTACTGGAAGAAATTTTTTTATTCTGTCTATCACGGTTTTCAGTTGATCAGCTTAGAATTCTTATCTCAGGGCCAGACTAGAAATAAATAAATGACGCAGGATATTGATCCGCAGTCTCTCCCATAATAGCAGCTGCATGAACTGGGGTTGGGAGAGATCTTGACTGGGGCTGGAGGAAGGTTTTTGATCTCTTCAGGGGAGCCGACTTGGGTGCCCGGTGTGCATGACGTCATGATGTCACATTGTGTCGTGATGTTAAATGCACCCCCCCCCCAGCCTTAGAACCCAACTTCTGGTACCACCGAAAGTCAGGTTCCAAGGTCTCGGAAGGTCTTGGACAGCATCTCCAATGCCTTGTGACACCTCGGACAGAATCTCTGAGGCCTCGGAGATGTTGTCAGAGGCCTTGAGAGACCTTGGAAATTGCATTGGGCGCCCTGTGGTGTGGGGGCTGAGCACCCACAACAAATTTTTATGGGTGCTCAGGCACCCAGAGCCTCCTATAGTTTGAGCCCCTGGACCTCTTCCTGTCCCATGTTCCAAATTTAAATCTCTCCTCAGTTGCTGTTTACTTGCTTATTGAGGAAAAGAGATAATCCAAGGGGGCCCACTTTCACTTTCACTTAAGACACGGTAGAAACGCTGCGGGGTGCTACCCAAAGTGCCGCAATGAGAAATCCTGATTTGTATTGAATGCACAGAAGTTCATTGGAAAGAGAGCCTCAGTTTCTCATACATGTATAAACTCTTGCGTATCTGGCAATGGCCAGGGGACAACTGAACAGTATCTTTGGTTCCTTAACATTTGCCTTGATTGGGTTCAGGGGCATAGGAAGGCAGGTGCAGGGGGTGCAGTCTGCCCCAGGTGTCATCCTTGAGGGGGGTGTGACAAAATGGCACCCTGTGGGGGTCGGCACTTATTGCAGGGCCTGGCCTGCAGTGCACCCGAGCCACGCATCTCTCCTGGGAGTGCTGTGGTGTCTTGGGACCCCGCACTGCCTGAAGCGGCAGCATGGGGCTTGCATCTGCCAGCGGACTCCGTGGGCAGCTCACCACGCTGCCACCCTGGGCAGATCGCCCCACCCCCATGGGTGGCTCGTCCTGCCCCTGCCACTCCGGGTGCCGGAGCAGCTAGCCTCGCCCCTGATTGGGTTAGGCAGAATACTCTGTCATTACTTCTAAAGAGGTACACTGTACAAGGCAGCCTGTCTCATCTTCTTGATTGAGTACTGGGGTCAATGAAGCAACTACTTATTTTTCCAATAGCTTTGCTTTTGTAGGATTCTTTCCTCCAGCACTTCATGCAATGCATTCATGTGTCCTGACTTCTTCTTTTTCGTTTTTCTATTTAATTGCTTGCCATGTAGCTGGGGGATGAAAATGAACAATGACAGCTCAGTTGTCTTCTTCTGCTTTAAAGTCAGTGTTCACTTTAAATTTTGCAGCTGAACGCTTAATAGAAGGCTTCCTGTGTAGTATATAGGGAGCAAATATTTTGAGATGCCTCACTTAAAAATACTTAGAAACTAAGGGTCAATTCCTCAATGCTCTAATAAAGTATTTCAAAGGGGTGTGTACACACTACCTTCATACTGGATAGCTGACTCCTATATCATGTACTCCAGGATCCAAATACAGAATATAAAGTGAAGTGAACTTACATTAATTTAATAGAAGCTTCAAAGTTACTTCCTGGTTTGGGGAGGTCTGATGTGAGACAGCTTTAAGAACACCTGCGTTAAAATGTAGTAGTTTGAAGACCTTCCATATTGTAAACCCAAGAGCAAGGACTGTCTGGTTTGTAATGATCTGCATGCCATTCTGGGAGCCCTTCTTTGTGGAAGAAAAAATGAATAAATCTGATTAGCTTGGTTGGTTAGACATTGGTACTGCTAATGCCAAGGTCACAGGTTTGATTCCTGTATGGGTGCATATTCCTGCGTGGCAGGGGTTGGACTAGATGATGCACATAGTCTATGAAAGAAGCACAGATTTCTGAATTAGCACAATTACAATGAGCTCAGTTTCCAAACTCAAAAGAAATAGCACAAATGGAGAATGGAAGGAGGAAACAAGCAAACTCAGGTATGAGATATAGAGCACTAAAATAAATATAGCTGCTTAGAATTGTGGCTGTTAAATCTGGGTGAAAGCAAGTCACCAGCTTTGACTGTTTCAAATAAAATAGCAAAGTAATTGTTCATTAGAGGGAGGGTTTGATGGGCGCATGAAAACAGTTGAGAAATGAAAGTAGGTTGGCCATGCTCGATATTGATCAAGGTCAAATAGCTATTTACAGTTATGATATAACTTTTGTTTGTGCAAGCTACATTTAAACCTCTCATCAAGGAAACTGCTTAATTTTGAGGGACTAGGAAGTAGTGATTGTAAAATAAAGTATAATCAAGATGTTCAGGGGTCAGTTCGTATGAGTTGTCTTGGTTGGCTGATTTCCAAGATGCTTTACTGAAATGTTTTATTTGTTTATTGAATTTATTTATTGCATCTTTAGACTGCCTTTCTTTCCATGGAATCCCAGGGCAGTGTAGAAAATATATAAAAACAATCCTCTGTATCCCAAGACACATACAACACAATTTAAACCCTGCTTGCAATGCCTGGATAAAGAAGATGTGTCTTTAGATGATGCTAGAAAGTCAGTACAGTCATACCTTGGGTTGAAGTAGCTTCAGGATAAGTATTTTCGGGTTCCGCTCTGCGGCGACCCGGAAGTAACAGAGCGTGTTACTTCCGGGTTTTGCTGCTCGCACATGTGCAGACAGCCAAAATGACATGCGCATGCGCAGAAGCAGCGAATTGCGACCCATGCGTGCACAGACGCAGGGTGCGTTTGGTTCTGGATGTGAATGGGGCTCCGGAACGGATCCCGTTCGCATCCAGAGGTACCACTGTAAAGTTGGATTCAGCTGTACTTTCATGTTGCAGTCCTTGTGATCTTACAATGTTCGCATTGCTATGCTTAGAAAAGAGTGCAGTGAAAACAATTAATGGGCTTTCAGTGTGCCACTCAGGGCACAAGTTTTCCAAAGGTCAGAAATGTTGGCTATAAAAACAAATGTGCATTTTTTTGCTTAGTGCTCAAACATTCACGCTTGAAATTTTCTGTGCACATTGTAAGTTCTTAGGAGAGGGTTTATAGAAAAGTGAATTATAAATTATTATGAAACATAACAACATCCTGACATCCTAGGGCAGATGAACTCACATAAATTTAGGGTTGGCATTTTAATTTGG
The DNA here is from genome assembly GCF_965112155.1 of Podarcis liolepis. Classification (NCBI taxonomy): domain Eukaryota; kingdom Metazoa; phylum Chordata; class Lepidosauria; order Squamata; family Lacertidae; genus Podarcis; species Podarcis liolepis. Next base: position 68,056,294 of record NC_139562.1, read on the forward strand.
AACTTTCTAAACCAACTCTAACCAGCTGTAAATGTAGCAAATATACTGCATTTAATAGTTCTGTACCAGAGTGTGATTGATTTTTTTATTTTATTTGCTCATTATATTCCACTCACCGTAAAGGCAGTGAATCACTGTCCAACGTAGTGCAGGGTTGTTCCCTCTGGAGCTTATCAGTGCTGTGTTTGAATTCTCTTGAGGGCTTTCTATGGTGCAACACAGACCTGCTCTCCGTACCTGATATCCCAGGAGCTGTGTTTGATTGGAATATTGTCTATTGTAAGCTATGTTGTGATGTTTTTGTTTTTGAGGAGTTAACGTGAGTTGGGGTAGCTGACGCCATTAAACAAATGGGACAAAAATATGAAACTTAATTGATTAAAAATAAATTAATCAGTTGCAAAGGGGTTTTCCCAGTACTTCTGCAGGATGTTTAAGATTGGGCAAGCTCCTCTAGGAGAAGGGAGTTCAGTAGTTGTGGAGTAGCTACTGGGAATGCCTTCTTTGTGCTTTTGCCTATATTGGCTTAAGGCACATTGAAGTTCAGATGTCATTTCCCACTGTCGTTACTGTGTATTTGGTCTATCCTTGGGTTGGGGTCTAGGATGGTGGTGTCAGATAGAGTCTGGGGCACCCACATTTTTAGGAGAGTTGTCAGGTCTTGAAGAGACTCAACCAAGTAAGAGTGGGTGGGACAGAAGACAGTTGAGCAGAATCATGGAGAGCTCCCTGTAGGCCCAAACTCACCAGGAGTGAATTGTTGCCTTGGCAGCATGGTTCAGTCTTATGAGAGCTAGCTGACCTGACTCCCTACCCTCTTTCTTTACTGAATTTATATCCTACTGTTCCTCCCGAAGGAGCCATGTGGGATCAGCTGTTTTTTCTTCTTTGTCCCATCAGTCCCAGGTGCAACTTGAAACCCACTAAGTTCTCTCTCCTCCTACATACATGCCACACTATAATTGTGATTAAATGCAGCTTTTTTCACCCAGCCAATTTTTCTCAGTGCCTCTTTTGCATACTATTAATTGTCATGTAGGTGCTGTTTGATTCCTGGCTGAGCCAGTACAGCTGGGGTGTGGGTGTGGTCCAGACCTTGCCCTAGGTGGTGGGATCATCCTAAAGGGTTCATTGCTTTAGGTCAACACTTCATGGAGTCACAGGGCAGGGGCTCCCCCCCCCCCGAGTCAGGATGTAGTATTGTAGGCAGGGGAGACAGGTCTCTGACTCTCACCTGGGGTGAGTTTGGTTTGGTGAGGTTTGGTTTGGTTTGCGTATAGGAGTAGTGTAATGCATTCTGTTGTCATGATTGGACCATTATCTGGTGAGGCTTGGACTGTTCAGAATCCATATGTCTTTGAGGAGTATTTCCCATCCCAAGGGAAATCTGTGTAGCCTGCACAAGTGCACAAGTCAGTTGTTGAAAGAGCATTGAAACAGCATTGCACCTCTGGGGTTCTTGTGATACTAATAAGTAAAGCAACTGGAGGAGCAGTAGCCATCTGGCCTATTAGGGGCACAAAAGGAAGGGGCCTTTTATTTTCTTCGTTTCATCTAGCATCTTTGGGGGTTTAACTAAAGGATCCTTAAGCAACTACTTGCCTGTTTATGCTGTCCAAAATGGAACAGGCATGGTGGGAAGGTGGCACTCCAGTCTGAACCAGGAGAGCACCCTAGCCAAAATACCTACACAAACATTGCAGGAGCAATCTAACAGAATGCTAGCCCGTGTAGGAACATGTAAACAGCAGCCAATAATAATTTTGTCTCTTTGAAAGTAAGCTTTGGCAAAATAACAGTTAGCTGTAGCACTTTGAATGAAGAAAAGATGCTCATCTTGTCGCTAGAGAAGGGGGAGAGATTGAGTAGATTTACAGATCCTGAGAGATTTAGCTAGGTTTTTTTTTCCTTTTTCCTTTTAGTGACCGTCTCAGCAGGGTCAAGCGGAAAGCCAGTTCATGTTTGGAAGTATACAATTCCTTGCTTCTGCTTGGGAGCAAAAGGAAATATTTCAATCCTTTGAAGTATGCAACATGTTATTATTATACTCACACATTCTTGTTCCATAAATTCTCCCAAATGCCCCTGGAACTAAAAAGTTCATTATTAAGATCAGAACGAACTGTTTATCGGCAACAGGTAGAACACATTGGCAAATTTAATGTAAAGATAAATATGCCCTGCATTGGGGTATCAGACTAATGTACAAGGGTTTTAATTAAGCTGAAGTAGGTATTTGAGGATGCAAGAAGATCCAAGATTATAGACAAAGTGAGCAAGCATTTAACCAAAACTAATTAGAGCATTTTTTGTTGTTGGTGTTTTTCTGTTAATCACAAGAATAGCTGGAGGGGGGAGTTTTTAATGTTTGTAAACAGTGATAATAGTGTGGGAGTATGATAATTAAAGCCCACTAAAAGGCTGAAGTATTAAGTGCAGCTTAACACTAATGCAATGTAGTGAAGAATTAATTCTGAAGAAAGTAGTCACTGTAAAGTAAAATTGAAAAGTAAAACTGAAAAACCAAGGGGAAGGGTTATTTTCACCCATAAATTTTATGGTTACTAATACAAAGTGGTAAGCTCTAAAGATGTCCACCTATATGAGCAATGAAAATCAGCTTGTACAGTGGTGCCTCGCAAGACGAAAAGAATCCGTTCTGTGATTCTCTTCGTCTAGCAGTTTTTTCGTCTTGCGAAGCAAGCCCATTGACGGATTAGCGGATTAGCGCTATTAGCGGCTTTTAGCGGCTTATCTGCTGATCGGATCAGCTGATAAGCGGCTTAGCGGCTTAGAAAAGGGGGGGGGGGAGGAAAAAAAACCAGCAGGAACTCGCAAGACATTGTCGTCTTGCAAAGCAAGCCCATAGGAAATTCGTTTTGCGAAGCACCTCCAAAACGGAAAACTCTTTCGTCTAGCGAGTTTTCCGTCTTGCGAGGCATTCGTCTTGCGGGGCACCACTGTACAGCAGAACTTACCATTTCTCTTTTTCCTCCTTCAGTCCATTGTGCATGCCCTTATCCCCCAGAGCAGGTTTTGGAGTCCACTGGGCTGTAGGAATAGGAGAGAAAAGGAAGGGAAAGTGCCATTGCGCTAGCAAGTGCCTGCATATGCTGTGCTGGATGTCACCCAGTGAAACTGAATTACATTGTCCTGTTTGCTCCTTAAAACATCCATTTATGAGATGGTTGGCTGCAGTGACTGACATTTCTCCTGCAGACATGTACTTATGCTTGCAATGTGTGCTTTGGTTTTGAAACGTAGTTTAAATTCAATTTCCCTAGAGAATAAGGCTTTTCCTAGTCTATTTTAATGCAATTCAGATTCCAGCACGTATTTACACTACATGATGTGTGTGTTTGTTTGTTTGTTTGTTTGTGTGCGTCTGTCTGGACTGGTGGAAAAAATCATTACATTTTAAAATGTTTTTAATATTGTGTTTTAATGTTGTAACCCACCCTGATGATAATGGTCAAAAATCCTGTAACATGTCAATTTTTTGATTTGGAGTTTGATGATAACAAAATACATGGGAACTACAGAAAAGTCCTTTATCTTTCAAGACCCAAAATTCCAGAGCTTTCATTTTTAACTTTGCCTGGTGAAGTTTTTCTGAACAGACACACTTAAAGCCATTTTTCTCCTTACATAGAGTTGTCTTTGGCAGTTGGTGATGGGAATAGAAATCTGAGCCAGTTGCCATAGGAACACTGGAGTATAGCAGGCAATATTAATACGGTATTGCTATTTGGATATACTATTACTCCTGTTTTTGTGCACAGAAAAAAATCACACCTTCTTAAAATACATGGAACAGCAACTTACTGAAATATATTAGCATTATTATGTAAAAAGCATTTTAAATATGGCATTATATATTCTTGTGAAAATTTAAGTTTGTGAGGTTGTCTCCTGTGTTATGCAAGATTGATTAAATCTGAAACTGAGTTTTTATTTATTGGTGGGCTGGGAAGAATTGTTGAGCATTTTTTTCATGTAGTCATTTTGTTGGTTGGTGGGATTTTATGAATGGGTGTGTACATTATTAATGAGTTGATTGCTTCCATAATCTATGGGAAGTTGCTGCCATTGTGCTGTTTTGACTATATCTTCCTTCTAACAAACTGATCACTTCAGATCCTTCCTCAGGCATGAGATGCTAAGATGGAAGTGGAGTAGGTAGTTGAATGAAGAGAGATTTGTTCTGTACTCAGCTGTGATTTGCCCACAGTTGTAGCATCAATGAGAAAGAAAGGTGTTTCGCACTAGTCTGCTCCAGGCCTATATAAAGAAGAACAGGCATAGGCAAACTCGGCCCTCCAGATGTTTTGGGACTACACCTCCCATCATCCCTAGCTAACAGGGCCAGTGGTCAGGGATGATGGGAATTGTAGTCTCAAAGCATCTGGAGGGCCGAGTTTGCCTCTGCCTGAGGAAGAACTTCCCCCCAAAAGAGTCTTCAACTATAGTTTGCCCCAAACTAGGAACAGAGTGAAGGCATCATTGGTAACATAGGTGGCGTCAGTCAAAGGCTCCTTGTCATCTTGGTTTGTGTGACATCTGAAACATAACTGGCCTGAGCATCAAGATTCCTTCTGTGCTTTGTACCCTCTGTCCAAATTTAAGAAGGAGCCAAGTTGTGAATTTATTAGAAGGCTACAGTTGCAATTGAAATCATTCAAGCCCCATTGCAAATCAGGTTTAAGTTGCAGTATAAGTTGCATTTTCAGCTGAATTTGAGGAAACCACTTGAAGCATCCTTTGGGTTGACCTATTTCAATTGCTTTTGCTTGATTTGCTCATTGCAAACAGCTGAAAGTCTGTAAATTTTGATAATAAACCTGATTTGTATTGGGGGTTGAATAATTTTCATTGCAACTGTATACTAACATAGATTGTCTTTAATCCATTGTCATAATTGAAGAATAAGATTTTGATACTCTAATTCAATTGCAATGTGTTTATATTCTAACATGCTCCTCAAGTCCTCATCAGGTTTGTCAGGCAACACCATAGAATATGCTTTACTTTCTAAAATGTATAGTTCATTGTACAAAATAGCCTTCAGTACCACTCAACAAGTTTTGTTAGTGTTGCTTAATTGCTTTTTAAGGAGATCCTTGTTTTGAACATTATCTAAGAAAGCAAGTTTGACTTGGCTTTATCTTTTTCATCACAAAACTTACTGAAACTTACTGTATAAACAATATAGGGAATCTAACATGTTTTGCATATGGGGTGCAGTAGGTCCATTTGAAAACATGACTTGCTGTAGATTTCTTCTCATATAAATATTTGGCTGATTTAATAAAGAATTCTGTATTTGAAACATTGCACAGAAATCTTGAGTCTACAAAAAAAGTCTTGAGGGTTTTGTTTCTTTTTTGCTGCTGTCTTAAATATTTGGCTTATTTGGTTTTCATTTTGCTGGATGAATCTCTTAATTTGCTAGCTTGGTATTCTAAAAATCTGTGAAGGAAATCTATGAATTAGATCCTCTTTTAGATTTAAAAATCTGCTATGCTGATTTCTAAATATTGTTAATGCCTTGTTCCTTTAACATACTCCTCAAAACTTTGTAAAAATGAAGATGGAACTCATCTTCAAAGGCCCTTTTTTATCCTACTCTGGTGTTTGTAATGGACTTTTCTTGTACCTACACTACATTTTGCAATATTCCTTAGCATTGTCAGTGCCATTGTTTGTAGCCAATATGCAGTAAAATAGTGGTGCTCACAGCCAAGTTATGTTAAATATATACTAGTTCTTGCTTTTTCTCATCCTGGCGGTTAGATGGATTTGGATTTTAAGAAGTTTCCAAATGCTGACTCTATTGAATTTAATAGGACTTACTTCTGAGTAGCCATGGTTAGGATTGCACTGTTAAATGGCAAGAAAGGACATATAAAGTGCTCAGAGGGTAATTTTGGCAAGAGTATTATTTACTGAATGTACCATTTTGCATTTGCAGGCCAGAGCCTCAACAGAAAGTTCCCTCTGCTCCTCCGCCACCACCCCCACCACCTCCTCCACCACCTTTGCCAGAGCCAGCCCCTCCAGAGCCAGAGGAGGAGATTCTGGGATCCGATGATGAAGAGCAAGAAGACCCTGCAGATTATTGCAAAGGTTAGTGTGTGTGAGCAAACTGCACAGCCTGAAGAGAGTTTATTATTTTTTCTGTCAACTCTTGTCTTTGCTAATGTTGGTCCAGCTCTGGGGATGTCTCCCATTCATCCAATTCACAAAGGCAGGAATTTCCAGCACTTGCCAGCTAAGAATACTGGTACATTCATGAGATGCTCTGGAAGAGTAATTTCTGCTTTTTCGATTTCTTTTGCTTCAAGAGCATTCAGTCATCATATGAAGCATCACATTATTTTCAATACAGAGCTAAATTGCACAACAGCTCTTTATAACCTTTGGATTGCCAGATTTAAAGAGACGCTTTCAGGTTACCAATGTTGTTGTTTCCAAACGACTCATTCCCCGCACCCCCGGGTGCACAATCTGGTTTGTAGGAGCATAAATTCTACGCATGAAGTAAGATACGAATGTGAAAAATGACTCTTTAGAACAGATAGCCAGAAATTAACATGGTGGGTAGTGTAAATAGAATGCCAGCACTTGAAGAAAACACAGTGGTATAAATAATGGCCCAGTGTAGATGTAAAAATTAAATTGAGATTGGAAACTGTGCCACAGGATTATGCACTCCCTACACTCTGTGTCTCCTCCCTTGTATGTGAATTCTTTGGCTTCCCCATTACCTGGGTTTAGTATTGTTTAATAAGCCCTTCACCAGCCTGGATTAAAATGAAGCCAAGGAACCCCAAAACTTTTATTAAGAATTTAGGAGTATTTATGGAATCATTTGCACTTGGATTGGGAATGGCAGCACATATTGGCAATCTAGGGAGTCTCGGGAATTTGTAAATAAGGCATGGGGATATGGAGTGCTGTTGCTTGTCTGTACATCTGCAAGGTTTGGTGTTACGTGCTGCAGCAAAGCATATATAGTGAAGCAATCAGTGTAAGACGTCAGTTGTGTCATGTGTAATGCTAGGCCAAACCAAGAACAAACCTGATTCATGGTTAAGGAGAGAAAGCTTAATTTTGAAATGGGATTCAGATGACACTTTGTCCCGCTGCTTTCCCCCAGGAAAACCTGTGGTTTAGCACTGAATCGGAACAAACAGCAACTAGGTTTTCCACGGATTGCTGTTTGTTCCAGTTTAGCACTAAAGACCAGGTTTTCTGGGGGGAAGCAGCGGGGTACAGGCCAAACTGCTCTGACCTGTGCCTAGGAAGCACAGGACAAAGCCTAACTTTGCTGTGCCGTTCTGAGATAAAAGGACTGTGGGGTAACAAAGTGGCCGCAAGCTGTTCTCCAGGAGCCATCTTGTTTGTGTGGCCCTGGTAAGCCATAGTTTGGATTAGTTTACTTTAAATGTGATCCAGGCCGCTGTGATGTGTGGCCAATGTGTTACAACTGGGCTTCTGAAGTGTTTTTTCTTGGAGGTAGCTGCATCTAGTTCAAGAGTGGGAAACTCGATCCACCCACCTGTTAATCATAGTGGCATTAGGTGAAGTGTTTTCCTTTGCAAACTGGCTTGCTAAATGTTCCTCTACCCACATGGCTTGGTTTAAAACTATGTTGGCAAAAGAAGCAGGATTCGCAGCCACTGCCAATTGGCTGTGGCTTCACACCCCGCATTTGGCAGAGATCAGCTTCAGTTGGGAGCTCCTGAGTGGAACTCATCCCAGCAGAGATTTCTTCTTCTGCTAAATTTAAAGGCCAAATACAGTTTCTGTTTGCCAAGGAACAATGGGGAGCATACTTTAAGGTTCTTGATTGTTCCTTTATAGCCACATCTTTAATCTGCTCCACACCCAATATCATAAATGATGTCTGGTGTGGGGCAGCTGGACCCCTTGCTGCGTCTAATCAGGCCTTCAGGCCAGAGGTTCCCCACCACTGATCTAGGTCCTTGATCTGTATATTGAAATCCTTGTATTTTTTCAGATTCTGTTCTTTTTCACAGTACCAGGCACTCTAAACCCTTAGTATGTAACAGTGTTCAATTTAGGCATTGTGCCAAATGTTGGTTTGAGGCTCCAAGCATGCATTGTTCTTTGTCTCAGTTCCGTCCTACCAAAGTCCCTGGCTGTGATCAGAAAGCACTCTTCCTTACTTTGCCTGACTGCTGGCAAAGTGGTGACATGTGTACTACCGTGTTATCATTGGCTAGTCTACTCATGAGAGCAGACTAATTGTCTCCTGAAACACTTAGGGCAGCTGTCAGCATGTTCCTGTTTTTTTAGGCACTGGTCTCTGGAAAGTTTCTGCCCCTCTACCTTAATTTCTTTCAAAGTCCCCTACAATTGTCACCTGAGCATTTTGTCCAAAAACGTCACTTTCTTTCCAGTACTGCCTCTCCTCATCCAGATAGTGTAGCTGCGCCCATTCATAGCTGAATGCTGGCAGAAACCTAACTTGTGTATCTATTCAGGCTAGTAACAGATAGATGATACCTGTTGAACTATTTAAAGACAAATAGCATCAAGCTAAATTATTTTATCATCGTAACCCCATAGCTTATAAAAAAAACCCTTTCTCATTAGATTTCCCTCCCTCTTAACTGTGGGAAAGAGCAGTGTTTGTAAAAGCAGATTGATATTGCCATGGAAAATTGCAGAGCAGGGTGGATAAAAATAAAATATTTTGGATTTTTTTTTTAAATTGGATTTTTAAAATAAAATGCTTTTGGAGGAAATATCTTTCTAAAGATAGTTTTCTATTTAAGTTACATTATAGTCCAAAGGCTTTTCATCAGGAAATAAGGATTTGATTTAAGTTTTTCACCTGTGCTAAAACTCAGTCTGGTGGTTGTTGTTGTTTTTTAAACCATTTAACCACATCAGTTAACCATCATGGATACATATGCTATAACGTTTAAGTTGTTACAAGTTGTTTAAATTGTTATTAAGGAAATGATTTTTTTCTCTCCTTCCAATAAAGTACAGCAGAAAAGTTGTCCAAATATAAACAATAATTTAATAATTGTCTATGTATTTCTAATAGTATATCCAAATAGTAATTTTTGGTATAACTGTAAAAACTACACTGAAAATTTATTATTCCAAAAATGAAACCTTCATCTGGTTGTAAATATTAAGATTATACCAGCAAGAATGAGTCTTTCTGTAAAAAAAATGATTTAAATCAAGTCTTACTGTTTATGGATGGCAGCAACTGGCATTGAAGTATGAATATGGCTCTCTGGTAAAGGGCCTGCATGCAGAAAATCCTAATCCATGGCATTTAAAAGGCGTTTAGGTAGCAGGTTTTGGAAATCCTCTGCCCTCTCTCACTACTGTCTCACCACAGTTGCTAACTCAGAATCCTAAAGTGCCTGTAGGCAACCTTTGAACTTGTACTCAGTTGAGGGCTGGATAGAAAAGTGGAATTAAACTCAAGAATACAGTGGTTCACAGCTGAGTTCATCATGAAAAGGCTTGAGCAGAATGGATTTAGGATTCCATAATTATTATGCATGTACCTTTTCTCAGTCTGCATGTGTTGGTGGCAAACATGTTGGCATTGTGGCCACATAGTTTGGGGTCTCTTTTTATTTTAATTTCTTTCTTGTGTACTGGAAACCTTTTTGCAGTGTCTGCTATGCAGAAAACAATCAGTAAAAGCCAGGGCTATAGCAAGATTAGACTATTGAAGATGAGTTGTGTGGCGGGGGTGGTGGTGTTTTATGCTTTTTGTTCTCCATGTACTTATCATTGATGTGTTTACATTGCAACTGCCTGTGGAGGCGAGTGATGGCCCTAACTGTGGTTTTTGAATTTGGATGTCATGTCAAACCATAGCTTGCAGGCATGATGTAGAATTGTGGTTTTTCATTCTGGCTTGTCAGCTAATAGTAAACCATTGTATGTTTTACATTACTCAGACAAAGCGCCAAGTTATAGATAAGCTTCGCTGAGACATCTGAAGTAGTTAGTTTAAGGGCTCGTCCACACTTTGCTTGTCCTGCTCCTAGAAAGCACGGAACTGAGAGGCTTTCTGTTCCCCTGGATTACCCGCTCTTTACTGCCTAATACCGCAAGGAACACGGATGGCGCTGTGGGTTAAACCACAGAGCCTAGGACTTGCTGATCAGAAGGGCGGCGGTTCAAATCCCCACGACGGGGTGAGCTCCTGTTGCTTGGTCCCTGCTCCTGCCAACCTAGCAGTTCAAAAGCACGTCAAAGTGCAAGTAGATAAATAGGTACTGCTCCGGCGGGAAGGTAAATGGCATTTCCGTGCGCTGCTCTGGTTCGCCATGCTGGCCACATGACCCGGAAGCTGTACGCCATCTCCCTCGGCCAATAAAGCGAGATGAGCGCTGCAACCCCAGAGTCGGTCACGACTGGACCTAATGGTCAGGGGTCCCTTTACCTTTACCGCTCAATTGGAGCAGATGTCAGTCTTTGTCAATTGCTCTGATACCATGGTAAAGAGCAGGTTTTCCCAGGGGAGAGTGGTGGGACAAGCAGAGTTGTGGACGAGCCCAAAGTCAGAAACAGAAATTCCTTTCAAAAAACATTGGCTTGAATTATACTTGATTCATTGTTGATGTAATTTAATAAAAGTGTGATCTCTGGTGAAACTTAGTACTGAACTTTGGATACAATATGTTCTGTCCTCAAAATTGAGGTGGCGCAGCAGAAAATCATCTTGATAATTAGGTTGTACAACAGGGATGGCCAATTGGCAGTCTGCTGGCCCACTCCAGTTCCTGGTGCTCTGCCAAATTTACTACAAATGGGTGTGGGGAGGGTGGTGGTGGAACTGGCTGCAGATTGACTAGCAAGGAAAAGATTTTATAAAATATATGAGAGATTCCATACATTAATATTATAAACCTTGTGAGTGCAATATGTCAATCAGAATTCCTGTATGTAATGCAATGCTTGGGAGCATGTGATTCAAAGTTGGGAAGCCCAGCGCTCCTAGATGGTGCCAGTTTTATTATGACGCTTGCACATAATTAATTTCTGGACCACTGTTTGGACCCTGATAAAATTGTTCATCCCAGTTGTAGGAGAAGAAAATCAGGTTTAAATGCAGCTTTAAACTGGAACATTGTTCTGAACGCAATACTCTTAGTTGAAACTGAGTTCACAGTCCTATTAATTTCCTGGTTCCAACAGGATTTTCTTCTTTTTGACGTCTTTCTATAGAAGCAAATATAGATTGAACTATACAAGCAACTTCCTGACATATCTGATATTTTTTTCTAAAGTTGAAGAACAAGTTTGACAGTGCAATCATATACATATTTACTTGAAATCAAGTTCAGTGAGACTTGCTCATTAGGATGGTATTCAGCAAAGTTTTACTGAAATTAAACCTATTGAAATGAATGGACCTAACTTAGTCATGTTTATTACGTAATTGTAATGGGCCTACTAACGGGCCTGTTAATTGCCATATTGGACACTACATCTTGTAAGTACGTTTAGGATTACAGTGGTACCTCTGGTTACATACTTAATTCGTTCCGGAGGTCCATTCTTAACCTGAAACTGTTCTTAACCTGAAGCACCACTTTAGCTAATGGGGCCTCCTGCTGCTGCCGCGCGGCGACGGCACGATTTCTGTTCTCATCCTGAATCAAAGTTCTTAACCCGAGGTACTATTTCTGGGTTAGCGGAGTCTGTAACCTGAAGCGTATGTAACCTGAAGCGTATGTAACCCAAGGTACCACTGTACAGCTTAAAGCTACTTGGAAATGCTAAAATAAAAAAAATCCTTCCAGTAGCACCTTAAAGACCAACTAAGTTAGTTCTTGGTATGAGCTTTCGTGTGCATGCACACTTCTTCATATGTGTGTATCTGAAGAAGTGTGCATGCACACGAAAGCTCATACCAAGAACTAACTTAGTTGGTCTTTAAGGTGCTACTAGAAGGATTTTTTTTATTTTGACTATGGCAGACCAACACGGCTACCTATCTGTAATTGGAAATGCTAAGACACTGTTGTATAGGATAGGTAATCAAATTAATGCTAATTTTGCCCCCCATCCCCCACTCTTTTTTGAAAGGTGGCTATCATCCAGTGAAAATTGGAGATCTTTTCAATGGTCGGTATCATGTTATCAGGAAATTAGGATGGGGACACTTCTCTACAGTCTGGCTATGCTGGGATATGCAGTAAGAAACAACAACTTTCCTCCTTTGCATGTTAGCTCTCTAAAGCAGCAGTAGTCCAACCCCTTGCAATCCAGTGATCTTTTGCCCAATGTGTGGCTCAAACCCACGACCTTGAGATTAACAGTCTCATGTTTTACCAACTGAATTATCCCATCTAGGGAGCACCAGGTTGGCTACCCCTGTTCTAATACATGTAAATAGTGGCTTTGGTTTATTTTGAATAACTAATGGGTTGGAGTCTATTTGAGGTTATATAAATGTTTCTAGTCTATCTCCTATATAAGTACCATTGTATATTAATGTTGTCTTTGCTTTGAGTCAAATGTGTCTTTAATAACCCTTAAGAGACATTGCTCTCTAACTGTTTGAAAGATAATAATTGAGAAAAAGGTTAAATTTATCATTCACTTACCTGAATATTATTGCAATTTGTCACAAATTGTTTTAAAGTTGTACTTATTCTCCAGTAGGACATTGGGTGTCTGTCTTAAATAGGAAAAAAAGTATTGGCTCTGATAGCTTGTTTACTTCCTGTTTTAAAGGGGGAAAAGGTTTGTTGCAATGAAAGTTGTGAAAAGTGCTCAACATTATACAGAGACAGCCTTGGATGAAATAAAGTTACTTAAATGTGTAAGTATTATGATAACATTCCCAAGCTTAGTGACTGAGTGTAAATGAAATTGTGTGTGTGTGTGTGTTTAATTTTGTGATTCTGTAAAACATAGTAAGTAAAATTGCAACTACCAAGTAATATTTTTTAGCTGCAGTATCTTTAAAAATAACTTTACAGTTTTTTTCAAACGATATTTTTAATTTAAGTGACTTGTTTCATTTCTTTTTTTAGGTCCGCGAAAGTGACCCTAGTGATCCAAATAAAGACATGGTTGTACAATTAATTGATGACTTCAAAATTTCTGGCATGAATGGCATACGTATCTTTTTTTTCCTTGGTGATTGCCCAGTGTCTTGATTTTAAAAGACAGGAAAACCTTTATGCTTTTTCAAGTAAAACACTAGGCTAGCAGGTAATTTTTTAAGACATTGGGTTGGCTCCAGACATAATATTCTGCAAATGGAAGGACTTCTTCCATTCACATAGGGGATTCTTATTCAACACAGCCTTTGAACTGTAGGAAATCGGTATCTTCAATTATTTTTTATTCCAATGAGAAGTGGGAATTGGCAAAAATCTCACCCTGCCTCATTCCTCCAGCGCTAATGGAACTTGGCTGAGTGCAAGTCTGGATCCAACCCAGAAATATTATTATTATTATTAGTGCATAACAGTGAAGGAAATACTGAAAATATAATATGGATATTTAGAATGAGCTATTGTGATAGACTTGAAAACAATGTGTAATTGAGAGGTGCTTCATGTTTGTTTATAAACCTGCAAGCTGTTATCTTTATGGGTCTTTTTTTAAATAAATGAAGGCATACCTGTTCTTTCTGTTGCTTTTATAGTAAGTTATCTGTATTTTTTTGTTGGTTTGGATTTTTAAAAAAACATATTTCAGGTTATGATCTGAACATAAGTTCAAACTCTAGTCTAGGATATTTGGCTTCTTCTGACAATGTTGACTCTGTGAAATTCGTATTAAATAATTTTTCCTTCCGCTCTGTAAAAATGGCCACCACATTATTTTAATAAATAAAAAAGTTGACTACAACCCAAAAATCTTCTGGGCTTCTCTATTTTGCTGTTGCAGTTCTATGTTAAAATTAGCTGTAAAAGAGTAGAGTAGACCCACAGAAGTTAATGGTCAGCTATCTGTGACCTGCTTAATTTTAGTGGGTCTCTTTTGAGAATGAGTTAGCAAGCTTACATTGATTTGGTTTTTCTGTTGGGTTCAAAGTGGAATGACTGACCACTGCTAAAATATGTACAAGGTCAGTAAAGACATAATGTAAACTGGGATTAAGGAAAAGTGGTTGGAACTGAACATTCCCCCACACACCCCTTTCATTTCTCCAGGACAGTTCAGTGTTACACTAGAGCATTGCCTACCATGCTCTGAAACAGAGGGTAGGGAAGAGGAGCTTGATCCTAAAATAGGCTCTGTCAAAAATGGACATGCTGATTATCTGATTCAACTGGTTTATGTATGCATAGCCCACCCATCTAAGGATTGGTCAGATGATAGGAGATTCCCCAATTGCTAGTAGAAGATGGAAACCAAAATGCTTGAAATATATTCTTGGAAAACTTTCATTACACAAGAACAAAGGATAATGTTCTCAGTTGAAATGTGAAATATTTTCTTGTGTAGTGGGCTTGTAAGGATGGTTAGAAAGTCATTAAATTACTTACGATTTATCCTTAATTGAATCTCAGATGTCTGTATGGTTTTTGAAGTACTTGGACATCACCTTTTAAAATGGATAATTAAGTCCAACTACCAGGGCCTTCCTATCCGTTGTGTGAAAAGTATAATTCGACAGGTAAGATGTTTAATGCAACAAAGCTACAAATGTGCTAATACTTGGGTGCTGCTTGCAAAATTGATAACTACCCAGCTAGGTTGATAGGACTACATTTTTTTAGAAATCTTTCTAAATCTGCTATTGCATGTGATGCCTTCAATTACCTGCTTGATTAAATTCTTCAAGTCTGAACAATTCAAGTAGCAATTGCTTTAAAATATATATCAAAATATATGTCCATTTCATCTCATCACTTAACAGCACATAGCTGAAATGAAAAATGCTTTTTCCACAAGAAGTTAGTTGCTGAAAAATTGCCAGTTATTTTACTAAAACATACTTCATCTGATTGAAAGAAGAAAAAGGTGTCCTCATATTTTTATTAAGAATATTTTAGTCATAGTTTATGTGCATAATCCAGCAAAGGGGTATAGTTAGCAAGGCCAGTGGTCAGGGATGATGGGAACTGAAGTTCTGTGAACTAGATTAGTCAGTTCTCTTCCCAAGTATGTATGTATTTTCAAGTGATGTCCGAATGTAGTCTTTTGGGTTCTTGTGGTGCAATGAGTGGAAGAGGCTTTCATTGTAATGAAATTAGTCTTCCTTTTATTGGTTTGCAACCAGGTACTGCAGGGTTTAGATTACCTCCACAGCAAGTGCAAGATCATCCATACAGACATCAAGCCAGAGAACATCTTGATGTGTGTGGATGACACCTATGTGCGTCGAATGGCTGCGGAAGCAACGGAGTGGCAGAAAGCAGGGGCTCCTCCTCCTTCTGGCTCTGCAGGTACGGCCGTACTTTTAAACGCTCAGTAAGTAAAAAAAGATCGCATACTTGCCGCAGCAACATTTAATTAGTTTTAGTTAATGGGAATAGTAAATTTAAACGTGGTTAATTTGAATGTTTAAGAATGTTATTAGAATATGAATAATGTATAAGAAGTGTTCATTTTAATGTAGCAAAGCAATCCGAGTGCTGCAGTTCTTCATATACTTCTGCACCTTTGGTAGGCAGAAAAACCTTAATTACAAGCTTTATTTATACTGGTTTCCTGCTGTTAATGCAACATTCATATGAGCTAACGTGATCTGGAACATTGCCCGTTTTAAGTTTTAAACTGTGTTTTAGGTGTGCGCTCTTACATCGTGAAGCATTTTTAAAGACATCGCCCTCTGTATCCCACTTCCTCACACATGAAGGGGATTTCTTTTATGTGCAGAGAGCGATATGCGCATATATATATATATATATATATATATATATATATATATATGTGTGTGTGTGTGTGTGTGTGTGTGTGTGGAAATGAGACACCAAATAAGTCCCTTAGATTTTCATTGCCTTTGAGCTGTGAAACTGAGTTCAGTCCTGTCTGAAATGCATGAAGTTTTAATTAAATAAACTGAACAAGGAGTACTGGTTTTCTTACTATTTTATGTATTATTCAGGACATCAATCAGTTATACTTAAAAAAGAATAAGCAATTTGTCAGTTTGTCAGTGCCACCTTATAATGGCCATCTCATGCTGTGGACCATATTAACTCCTCACACTTAATACATTATAATGTATCACATGGAGGTGATAGTCTCTCAGAAAAGGCATGCATTCTGTAACATCTAAGTGTAATATCAGGGTGTGTGCAGCCCTTTAATGTCTACTTGGTGGCTTTGTGGTCTAAACCACAGACCCTAGGGCTTGCCGATCGGAAATTCGCGGTTTGAAGCCCCGCGACAGGGTGAGCTCCCATTGCTCGGTCCCTGCTCCTACCAAACTAGCAGTTCAAAAGCACGTCAAAGTGCAAGTAGATAAATAGGTACCACTTCTGCGGGAAGGTAAACGGCATTTCCATGCGCTGCTTTGGTTCGCCAGAAGCAGCTTAGTCATGCTGGCCACACGACCCGGAAGCTGTACGCTGACTCCCTCAGCCAGTAAAGCGAGATGAGCGCCGCAACCCCAGAGTCGTCCGCGACTGGACCTAACCGGCAGGGGTCCCTTTACCTTTACTACTTATTTACTAAACCGAAGCCCCCAAAATTTAGCTTTGACTGGTTTGTAAGTGGAATATTTTAATAATACAGTGGTACCTCAGGTTACGTATCCCTCTGGATATGTAATCTTTGGATTGCAAACGCAGGAAACCCGGAAGTGTATACTTCTGGGTTTAGCCGCATGCGCAGAAGCGATCTGCTTGCAGCGCGCATGTGCAGAAGCGATCTGCGCACCGCGTGCGTGTGCAGAAGGGCACCTCTTTTTACAGACTTTTTGGGATACAGAGGGCCTCCGGAACAGATCCCATCCATAACCAGAGGTACCACTGTGCATTGTTTCCATGTTTCTTTTAAGTGGTCTTTGGTAGTAGTAGAATCTTGAAAAGTTTTTATAGTCTGTATCAGTAAAATGGATGTACTAGGAACTGGATTACTTACAAGCAAATAATTTAACATTGTAAGGTTGGAAAAGATTAATATTTCAATATTTTTCATCTTTTGTTAGTTCATGATGAAGAACTTTCTTAGGGCTTAAAACCTAAAACCCATTCACTGGCCCTAACAAGGTTGTAGAGTCTCATATAAATTGTGCAGATTTTTCTTCTTCCTCTCCTCCTCCTCCTCCTCCTCGTCCTCCTCCTCCTCTAGATACTTTAGGTTGGATAAAGATGATCTAAGGTAGTACCTGACCATCAGCCTCTCCTTAGAAGATGTTTCTGATTATTGCACAGAATGTACACATATCACTTTATAAATTTGACTCTTAAGTGTTTTGTTTCTTTCCTCTTTTGTTTTATTTCCTTTTTTAGTGAGTACTGCCCCTCAGCAAAAACCCGTAAGTAGTCTTGTGTTATTCTTCTTGAGTATTCAGGGCTCCCGTTTAAAGAGCTGAAAGTTAAAATTGTTAGCATTTTCAATTTCATCCACAATCCTTATTTAACTACAGTTTTGGTTTATAAATAGGATCTTTTGTCTAAATTAATCTTGCATTACCTTTTCCTCCTGCATAGCTGGGAGGAGGAGTTCTGAAGCGTTCTTCTTTGCTTCTGCTTAACCATGTGGGTTGCCATTCCATCCAAACTGACAAACTAAGGAAGACTTTAATTACGGTTAGTTTAAAAGAAGCCAAGTTCAAACCATGGTTTCTAAACCTCACTTGTTTAGGCTATAACCATAGGGTTTTTTTTAATGATAAAATAAAGTACAGTCGTCACCTGCCTCACTTCATTTAGTGGGGGCGCCTAGCGAAGAGCCCCTGAAAGTGAACTTTAGGGACTGGGCAGGGAGGAAGCAATCCTTCAGATGGTCAGGCCCCAAACCATTTAGCAAGATGTATATAC
Source organism: Podarcis liolepis (assembly GCF_965112155.1). NCBI lineage: Eukaryota > Metazoa > Chordata > Lepidosauria > Squamata > Lacertidae > Podarcis > Podarcis liolepis. The sequence goes on from NC_139562.1 coordinate 68,074,260, forward strand.
TACTTTAAGGGACGCGGGTGGCGCTGTGGTCTAAACCACAGAGCCTAGGACTTGCCGATCAGAAGGTCGGCGGTTCAAATCCCCGCAACGGGGTGAGCTCCCATTGCTCGGTCCCTGCTCCTGCCAACCTAGCAGTTCGAAAGCACGTCAAAGTACAAGTAGATAAGTAGGTACCGCTCCGGTGGGAAGGTAAACAGCGTTTCAGTGTGCTGCTCTGGTTCACCAGAAGCGGCTTAGTCATGCTGGCCACATGACCTGGAAGCTGTACGCCGGCTCCCTCGGCCAATAAAGCGAGATGAGCGCCGCTACCCCAGAGTCGGTCACGACTGGACCTAATGATCAGGGGTCCCTTTACCTTTACCTATATACTACTTTAAAATGTTTATAAGTGTTTTACATGCTATAAACTTTTCATTGGGGGTTTAAAGGATAATCCTAGCACATTTAATTGCACCCAATAACTAACTTGTCTAGTGCAGATGGCAGTATGTTCCATTTGTAGCCTAAAAGATAGGTATGCTGTGCTTGCAGTGGTTTATATAGTGAGAAATAATGGGGGCCCTCTATTCAGCTTGTATATCTTATGTCAGCAAAGCAATTATAGCTTGAGGCTACTTTATCCTTTGAATTGCCTCTTGAGTTTCAATTTTATAGAAAGTCAGTTGTGCAGTACTCTGCATTAGTGTTCTCAGTTCACAGATGCTAGACTTTATAGGGTAACCTAACCTTCACATTGGATGGCTGTAAGGATCAATAAATGGTAATGTTATGTTAAATTTCTTAGATTGGAAAAATATCTAAAAACAAAAAGAAGAAATTGAAAAAAAAGCAAAAGAGACAGGCTGAGCTACTAGAAAAGCGCCTGCAGGAAATAGAGGAACTGGAGCGAGAAGCTGAAAGGAAAAAAATAGAAGAAAATGTAACATCTACTGTATCGTCCAATGAACAAGAGGATGAATACCACCCAGAAGTCAAGCTAAAAACTGTTGAGTTAGAGGAGGTAGCAGATGAAGAACTTGGGAATGAGGATGGTAAGTGTTGGGTCTTCTTAAATTTTGATATAAAAGATGCAGTGTGTCCAAAGATGCTGTTGCAACGATGCTCTGAGCACCATCTGTTATGTAGGCTGCCATCGGTCAGAGCCAAAGAACCATGAAACTCATTCCATGAGCTGCAAAAGGCTTTGCATGTCTTTTCTGCAAAGAGCAGACCCCCAGTTCCATTCTGCAAGTAGAGGATGCTTTTTGATACGGAGGGTGTAAGGAACATGGAAATCAATAAGTGCCATTACTATTATGGTGCGCCACCGGCTTAGCACGCTAAGTTTTGTTCAGAGTGGTGCCAAAATAAAATGCTGAAGAGACATCTTTGTTGGAGAGGGAAACTGTAGAAGTAACCAGCCATTGATATAAAAAAAGTTTTTCCCAAGGTAATAGCTCCCCTCCAGGCAAAAGCTATAGAAGACTATCTGCTTTACTTATATAAGCATAAATTTATTCAGTCCTTTACTTTGCCTTTGCTAACTCAGATGAAATAGTATTGTTGCATAACATGTACTGAAACTGCAAAATTCAAATGATACTTCATAATACTTACCCCACTTGGTTTTAAGAGGTCATAATTTTCTGAGAGAAAGTGTAATCTAGTAAAGTGTAAAATATAAAATATATATTTTGATCCCTAAGGTGAAACGGAAGATCAGGATGAAAAGGAAGATACAGAAAAAGAAAACACAGAGAAAGACGATGATGTTGAACAAGAACTTGTCAACTCAGAATCTGCAGATCCCACTTGGATAGAATCCCCAAAAACAAATGGCCACGTTATAAACGGTCCTTTCTTGCTGGAAGAACAGATTGAAGATGAAGATGATGAAGAGGAGGAATGCCCAAATACTGAGCAATATAATCTTGATGAGCCAAATGCAAAAAATGATTACAGCTATAGTAGCTCCTACGAACAATTTAATGGTGAATTGCCAAATGGACGTCATAAAATTTCTGAGTCGCAGTTTTCTGAATTCTCGGCTTCCGTATTCTCTGGAGCTTTAGATTCTGTAGCTTGTGGTTCAGCTGTTTCTGAAGAATCAGCTGTAACTGAAAGAGACGGAAGTACTCCATCTCATGATAGAAGCAGGACAGTTTCAGCGTCCAGTACTGGAGACTTGCCAAAAAGTAAGTGTTTTGGTTTCAGAAATTTGTGACCATTTATCTAAAGCGTTACCCATTTTTAATTTTTGCATTGCTGTACTTGGCAGATATTTATTCACTGTAAAACGAGAGGGAGAGAGTAGAAAACACGTGGTCTTAAAAATATTTCTGTGTGCATATTGTTGAACTTTGCATTACATAACTGTTCTTTTGCCATTTTTAGAAGTGAGTTGCTCTCTTATTAGCACAGCACTGCTTGTTAAGCCTGGGAGCCACAAAACCATTTGTTTCCTGTGTACCTGGGCTGCCTTTTGGGCTTGTATTTCTTGAAGAACCTACCAAGTCATGTGGCAAATAATGGAGGGGGCATCGGGAAGCAGTGACATGATGTGAGGGCCTGCTGTGGAAATAATAAAAAAGTAAACAAATCTCACTGGGCTTTTCCAAGCTCTTGGGCATGCCTAAAGTAGCTCTTTGTTTGGATCCCATCTTAGCGTTTGAGAATATGTCAGACAATAAGCTATTCTTGTGTTGGTCTCCCATGATGTTAATTGATTTTGCTGCTTTGCAGGCTCTTCTAAGGCAAGGTTTGGTGTTTTGAGATTCCCCTCTTCTACCACTGGAAAAATATGCCACCTGTGATTCTGGTTCACAGCTATTTTAAGACAAGGATATGCATTTTAGGCTGTTTATTTTCTCCTTGTTGTTTATTTCTGTCCTAATCCTGACAAGTTTCGCCAGTGTTAGATATTGGAACCATGCTAAAGAAACAGTATTTAAAAAAAAAAATGGAGGCAGTAAAGCGAGCATTGCTGGGCAACAGAAGTGGTCAGATGTGGACATCGGAACCCTTAGTGCTAATTGGAGACATACAGTTATCTATGCACCTTGATTTCCAAAAAGAAATCCCCTTCAAAAAATATCTGAAATGCTGAGAATCAGGATGTTTGCCAGATTACCAGACAATCCCAGCAGAAGGCTAAGAATATTTGAGTGAAATATCAAGCTGTGCAGCACAACAAGACACTCCAGGAATTTCCAAAAGGCTTGCCTTGTGATTTGCACGCTATTCTGGATGTAAGTGCTTATGTGGTTGCTTTTTTGGGGATCGGAGGAAATAATTTTTTGTGTCCCTCCACTCCTACAGAGAATTCAGAGCCACGATTCCAGTCCCAAAGCTTGAAAAAGAGTTCTGGACACAGGGAAGTCCATATACTTAATTTGCAACCTCAGTGCCTGACAGTTAGAGTCTTCCTAGCAAAGAGTATCCTGGATGGATAATGTCCCCACTTTTTAAATACTCACTTCCAGTCTACAATTACAAAATAAAAGGATTCGAAGTAGTGAAAACATTGTAAGAAACGTAAACAGTTGTTCCAGTGATTTAAAAAGGCAACCAGTGTGCCTACCTCTTCCGTTGATCCCTACATTTATCTAGTACTCGGGACAAGGATGTACATTTGTCTGCTAATGTCCCTATAATTGACCCTGACACAGATAAATGAGCAACATAGTCCTGGATAATCAAGCCAGCCTAATCCCAAGCACTGACTCAAATCTGGACTCCAGCAGGAAATCTAGGTAAGATCTTCTTTTTCTACAATTTCAGTTCCTCTTTGGTAGTGTTATACTTTTTGAAGGCTAGGGTCTTTGGGAAGGGGATTTCATTGGGGAAGTGGAGATGTTGCTAAAAACGATTGCTTGGGGAGCTATTAAATATTTCCCCCTCAGAGTTTGAATAAACGTAATGAGGACCACTCTGAATAAGAGACAGTAGAGCTGTTTTCTGTGGCTAGAGCTGGGATGAATTTACCTTTGAGCTTTGTTAGTCATGTAGGAGCGCTCTTGAATGTGTGCTGTGCTTTGTTTAAAAATAATTGGGCTGGAAAAGGATGGTGGGGGAGGAAGAATGCTTTAAAGATGTCTCAATCACTATCTTCATTACATCTAACACATGCCGTTTTCCTTTTTCTTTTCCCTCCTACATGGCTCAACAGGTTGTTCAAAGGATATTAGCTGTATGTAAAAAACGAGGAGCCTGGCCTGGCATGAGAACTGCAGTGAGCTAGCTAGGAACTGACAGAAGTCCTCTACCATGGAATAAACAAGTTTCACTAGCAACCCAAGGAGGAGTGTTGAGAACCGTTGGTCAAACAAAGGAAGAGAATAAAAGTAGAAGGAGACCTGGAACATGGATAGCCAAAACGAATGAAGCAGCAGCATAGTTTATCTCATTGTTTAAGGACCTGGGGACTTGGTTTACATTCCACCAATCTTTCTTGGATCAGATGATAGAGGTCTGTGACAAAGTACCTCCCTGCGCTTTGCAGCTTTAATTTTGGAGATGTGAGGAATGGATAGCCCTAATGAGAACACTAGTCACTCCATGTCTTCATATTCTTGTACAGCTGAGCCTCTTCGTGGGATTGAAACTGCTCTGGTAGCCCAGATGTTGCACCACTGCTTTCATAATCGGCCTCCCCGAAAAAGAGATTAAGGATACTTGGTGAAATACAAGAAGCCGGAAGAAGAGGGTGGCACGGTCTTCAACAGTCGTGCATTTCATTCATTCAAAACACTTGAAGAATTATAAACTCCTGCCTTGTAAGCCACTGTTGCCTCAAATCAGCACGGTGCTAATAGAGGGCATATCATCAAGTACATTTGTACTGCAACTTCATATTTATGTGTTTGTTAATGTGAGCTTAGCAGATATCCTGAATTAATAAGGTGTTTTTTTAAAACAATGGTTGAAATTTGCAAAAAGTGCATAATATGTGGTCTTTGTTTGGACTTTGTATAACCTGATGGTAAAAGGGAAGCTACTCGGAATCTTGTCTTGAGCATGAAACTTTTTTTTTATTCAAGTGACAGACACTTTAAAGAAAGATGAGATAGCCAGTAATGCAATATGTAATCACTCAGGCTTAGAGTGCTGTCATCATCCTCATGCATTCCCATCCAGGAGACAGAGATGGAGATGGATTCTTTAGAACCCATTCTATCAACCCTGGTATGGAAATGAGAGCCGCCTGTAGACAACAATGGAAAATTGTAGGGAAACCTAGACATAGGAGATAGCAGCATAGAGACCAGTTTGTGCAGTTTCTAACTGGAGTCCTATAACATATAAAAACGTGGTTTTAAAAGTGCTCACATATTTTAAATTGCAGTACAGCTGCATGCAATTCAATGGAGCATAAATTTCTGCAGGCAGGTTAGATACTGGAGTTGGACTGAAAGTGTAGATTATTATTTGTTATTATTTTGGGCTGCAAGGTCAAATTAGCTTCAAATCCATATCTAACTTTCAGTATTAACAATGGAATAGATTGTTGAAAGCTACTCTTTCACCCACAGCACTTGTCCCAACTTGTAATATGGAGATTAGGGATTTTGGGAGAAGGAAGTTTTCGTACAATTTTTGTGACACATCTGTAAAACTGATCCGCTGGTAATTTTTAGGATTACTTTTACTGTTGTTGTTTTTAAAATCGGGCAAATAATATTCAAGTTCATACCTTTTGATATTAAACTTGTGTTCTTAATTACTGTAAACACTTGGGCCAGAATAGGCCCTACCAGTACACAAAATTCTGGTACAGCTCTGGTGATAGTTAAGCCTATGATAAGCACACTATCTGTTCTTGATAATGAGGTAAAGGATTGTGTTTGCATTTGTTAGGCAATTTTCAGAATGTTTGTAATTTCACCAAATTTAGAGGATATCTCATGAGGCAAGGAAAAGAAAAAAAGAGAGGGGAGAGAAGGAATTTGCCTTATAAAGCATCTAACCCAGCCTTTCTCAACCTTGGGTCCCTAGATGTTGTTGGATTACAACTCCCATTATTCCTAGCCAGCATAGGCAGTGGTCAGGGATGATGGGAGTTGTAGTTCCAGAAATCTGGGGACCTGAGGTTGATAAAGGCAGCTCTAACCACTTATGGTCATGATACCAGAACAGGAGATTGGGAGTGGGAGACGCACCATGGAGTTTAAAACTCCCTTTGCCAGGATTGAAGAAGGACATAAACGAGAAAACATACCCCCTCAATTGTCCAGAAACCCACCCACCCCTCTATATAGTAGTCGATGCATTCAGATTTAGAACTGGCAGCCTGGTAGGATCAGTTCTGCATTATGAATAGTTTTGTATGAATAGCTGATAACTGGGGAGGTTTTAGAGCTTGTTTGGATTTTGTCTTAACAAGCTTTGCTTGAAAGATGTATGTGGGCGTTGACAGTAGCTGAAAGTTTGTGAATAATGATTACACACACGTGTGGGTGTGGAATGTAGTCGGGTTTTGCAGCCACTGATAATAATTGTCAGCGAGCAAACAGATTCTGAAAATAGGTATCGTCAGATTGATGAATGATGAGAATTAGAATAATCAGGGAACAGTGGATCTAGTGTTAGGTGATAGAAGAATCCCACTCAGAAGTAGTTGCTCAGCAAGGGTAAGACAGATCAACATTGTAAGTTTAGAAATTTAAAACTTGAAGTTTTGTTCAGGGAGCAGGGATCACCATGCCAGAGATCACCAGATTCTCCTTGGCTAAGATGATCAGAAACTAGTTCTCTTTCTGTAAGCTCCATCCCAAGCTATTACATTCTCCTTAAGAGTTTTGCCCCAGATGCCCAAGAATTTTACTGAGAGGAGCACTCGCATGGTAAGGGCCTGACAGAGGTCCCATTCATCTCTTGGGTTACCAGTTGGTTATCCTAAACTTAGATGGCAAAGAGAGAGGAAAAACAAAGAAACCCTTCTCACTCTATTCTTCTTTATATGTTGCCTTAATTTGCACACAATGTAGTTATTAAACAGTTGCTTGGTTCTATATGTGAACTGCTCAGTATCTTAACTATGGTTTGTTTGCTTACTGCCAACAAACTATGATCTGAAGCCATTGTTTGCTGTTGGCTTACAAACATTGGTTTGTTTGAACTATGGCTTGGTGATATGTGGGAACTTTACTTACCCATGGTTTGTTTGGCCATCCTCTTCCAGAAGCTAACCAAGCTAGAGATGCATGAGGCAAGAGCAGCTTGAAAATGAATCAACCTTTGAAGAAGCAAGCCATAGTTTGCTTGATTGTCTAAGGGACAACTTGTGATTAACTGCTGGTTTGTTGAACAAACTGTGACTTAGCATTACATGTGACCCAGGCTAATATCTACTATACTGAATGACAACAGCTTTCCAGCATTTCAGATATAACAAGTCTTTGCCAGTCTTACCTGGAGATGCCAGAGTTTGTACCTGGGACCTTTTGCATGCAAATTTCGTGCTCTACCACTGAGCCACCTGTGGATTCAGTATTACCTTCTCTCTTCTGGATTCCTAAAACATCAGGCAATCATATGGGACAGCACGAGCTGTTCACGCGCTATTCATGCTCCAAGGATGCTTCTAGCTATGAGATCACCCTGTAACAATAAGAACTTTGCTCATGCTCTCATGTACAAGCAATCATTTTCCCACAGTTGCAAGTTTTTTTTCCCCCTGCTTCAGGGTGTCTTTTCATTCCATGGATACTTCAGAAATATGAAACATGGGGGGCTTAACTTTTGTCCTTGCAGTAATCATTTAAAGCTGACAAGTTGCGGAGCAAGATGAACGTGTCGTATCTTGTACAGGGTATTGCTTGCCCCTAAATCAATTCATACGCTGAGCTCTGCTGTAGCAGACTTTCAGGATACTAGTGTGCTATATCTGTGACTAACGCTTACCTGATTTTTGCTTAATAAATTTTTCCCTTGAATGCTGTGTGTTGGTTTACTTTGTAAGGGGGGGGGACAGTGTGAAATACCAAGCAATATAAGTGTTGACAGAAGAGGATATTCTAGGCAAGTTTTCATTCTGCCAAATTATATAAGTTACTATCCATTTTGAAAGTGTCTTTAATATTATAATGTATAACAAGTTACCACTCTGTGTAATAAAAAAATTCCTTCCAGTAGCACCTTAAAGACCAACTAAGTTAGTTCTTGGTATGAGCTTTCGTGTGCATGCACACTTCTTCAGATACACTGAAACAGAAGTTGCCAGACCCTTCTATATAGTGAGAAGGTGGGGAGGGGTATTACTCAGAAGGGTGGTGGGAATGGGAGATTGGCAGATAGCTGAGATGAGCCTGTTGACGACTCTTAATGACTGCAATAGGTCTTACAGGAAAAGGCAAGGGGTGAGAAGGTGAAAAATGGCTAAGTCATGTATAATGAGATAACTCTGTGTAAGTATGGGATGTAAACAGTGAAATTCTCCTTTGTACAGGCGTAAGTGAAATTTTAGAAATTAGCTGAAGATATTGATGGCAAGTGGGATAGAGCTTCGTGGCTATTTTCCACTTAATGGCATAAATTGCCACTTTGGCTGTACCTGAAGAGGCCCAGTAGAATCACATTAAGGTGGAAACTGAATTACATGCCATTGATACTAACTCTTGCTACTTCTTTGCTTGTAATAGCAAAAACCCGTGCTGCCGACTTACTGGTGAATCCTCTGGATCCAAGAAATGCAGATAAAATCAGAGTTAAAATTGCTGACCTGGGCAATGCTTGCTGGGTGGTAAGTATAACTTATTTTCTGTGTCTTAAGACTTTGCTCTTTGGTGTACCACCTACATGCTAATGTTTTCTTACCACTGCTGTCTTTTCTGTTCTTAGCATAAACACTTCACAGAAGATATCCAGACACGGCAGTACAGATCAATAGAGGTTTTAATAGGAGCAGGTTACAGCACACCGGCTGATATCTGGAGTACGGCATGCATGGTAAGAATGAGATTGCCCCCCTGCCTCATTGCTACGCTGCTCATTTGAAAATACAGCGAGATTATTAGGATTTCTGAGCAAGTTGTTAAGTGGAAAAAGACACGATGGTAATAGCTCAAGTGATCATAATTGTGAATTGCTGACTGGTTATGTTCTGAAGCATTGGCCTGGATCTAAAGAGCTACTTAAGGTGTGCCCAGCTGAATATTTCAAATGTCTGCTGTGCAGCGGATTCCCCTGCCCACGTTACAAATGACATTTGAAAGCCCTCTTCCGTTTTTGCTTGGTTTATGCTGCAAAGTGTCAAGTCCACAGGTGGTGCTTTATAAATAATTACATTGGCTTGCAGTGCAATAGCATTATCTTGGAGTGTAAGCTTATATTTTTCAAAGCTAAATGTATAAATTAAACTGCAATTTGTTTGGTTCAGAATGATTCATAAATTGTATTTCATGTATTGTTCTGTTCCCAGTGATTTCAGTGTCGCCTATAACAAATGTAGGGTTGCAGCTAAAATTATGTAAGTGGATTTGTTACCATATCTGTGTTTCCCAAATGTAATGTCTGGTAGGCAAATAAGCACAATTGTGCTAAGTCAGGCTGGACAGATCTAGGAGTACAGTGGTACCCCGCAAGACGAACGCCTCGCGAGACGAAAAACTCGCAAAACGAAAGGTTTTTTCGTTTTCGAGTTGCCTCGCAAGACGAAGTTCCCTATGGGCTTGCTTCGCAAAACGAAGCTTGCCCCGGGGACAGCGGGTCTTCTCTTTTGAAGCAAGGGGCGGCGGGGAGATCGCTTCTCCCCACCGCCCCTTGCTTCAAAAGAGGTCCGGGGGCAGCGCTTCCCGCTGCCCCCGGACCTCTTTTGAAGCAAGCGGCTGCGGAGAGAAGCAATCTCCCTGCAGCCGCTTGCTTCAAAAGCTGCCCCCATCTCTTTTGAAGCAAGCGGCTGCGGAGAGAAGCGGGGTGGCTGGGGCAGGTGTTCCCGTCCCCCGCCCGGCTTCGCAGCACCGCTCCGAAGCTCGGCGGTGGGGGCAGGTGTTCCCTCCCCCCCACCCTGCTTCGGGGCAGCGTTCCGAAGCGGGGTGGCTGGGGCAGGTGTTCCTGCCCCCCGCCCGGCTTCGCAGCACCGCTCCGAAGCTCGGCGGTGGGGGCAGGTGTTCCCTCCCCCCCACCCTGCTTCGGGGCAGCGTTCCGAAGCGGGGTGGCTGGGGCAGGTGTTCCTGCCCCCCGCCCGGCTTCGCAGCACCGCTCCGAAGCTCGGCGGTGGGAGCAGGTGTTCCCTCCCCCCCACCCTGCTTCGGGGCAGCGTTCCGAAGCGGGGTGGCTGGGGCAGGTGTTCCTGCCCCCCGCCTGGCTTCGCAGCACCGCTCCGAAGCTCGGCGGTGGGGGCAGGTGTTCCCTCCCCCCCACCCTGCTTCGGGGCAGCGTTCCGAAGCGGGGTGGCTGGGGCAGGTGTTCCTGCCCCCCGCCCGGCTTCGCAGCACCGCTCCGAAGCTCGGCGGTGGGAGCAGGTGTTCCCTCCCCCCCACCCTGCTTCGGGGCAGCGTTCCGAAGCGGGGTGGCTGGGGCAGGTGTTCCTGCCCCCCGCCCGGCTTCGCAGCACCGCTCCGAAGCTCGGCGGTGGGGGCAGGTGTTCCCTCCCCCCCACCCTGCTTCGGGGCAGCGTTCCGAAGCGGGGTGGCTGGGGCAGGTGTTCCTGCCCCCCCGCCCGGCTTCGCAGCACCGCTCCGAAGCTCGGCGGTGGGGGCAGGTGTTCCCGCCCCCCCACCCCGCTTCGGAGAAGCGATCTCCCGGACATCTTTTGAAGCAAGCGGCTGCAGGGAGATCGCTTCTCCCCGCAGCTGCTTGCTTCAAAAGAGGTCCGGGGGCAGCGGGAAGCGCTTTCCGCTGCCCCGACCTCTTTTGAAGCAAGCTGCTGCGCTTCTCCCCGCAGCCGCTTGCTTCAAAAGAGGTCCCGGACCTCTTTTGAAGCAAGCGGCTGCGGAGAGAAGCGATCTCCTTGCAGCTGCTTGCTTCAAAACAGGTCCGGGACCTCTTTTGAAGCAAGCGGCTGCGGAGAGAAGCGATCTCCCTGCAGCCGCTTGCTTCAAAACAGGTCCGGGACCTCTTTTGAAGCAAGCGGCTGCGGAGAGAAGCGATCTCCTTGCAGCTGCTTGCTTCAAAACAGGTCCGGGACCTCTTTTGAAGCAAGCGGCTGCGGAGAGAAGCGATCTCCCTGCAGCCGCTTGCTTCAAAAGCTTTTGAAGCAAGCGGCTGCAGGGAGATCGCTTCTCTCCGCAGCCGCTTGCTTCAAAAGAGGTCCCGGTTACACCTGCCCCCACCGCCGAGCTTCGGAGCGGTGCTGCGAAGCCGGGCGGGGGGCAGGAACACCTGCCCCAGCCACCCCGCTTCGGAACGCTGCCCCGAAGCAGGGTGGGGGGGAGGGAACACCTGCCCCCACCGCCGAGCTTCGGAGCGGTGCTGCGAAGCCGGGCGGGGGGGCAGGAACACCTGCCCCAGCCACCCCGCTTCGGAACGCTGCCCCGAAGCAGGGTGGGGGGGAGGGAACACCTGCCCCCACCGCCGAGCTTCGGAGCGGTGCTGCGAAGCCGGGCGGGGGGCAGGAACACCTGCCCCAGCCACCCCGCTTCGGAACGCTGCCCCGAAGCAGGGTGGGGGGGAGGGAACACCTGCCCCCACCGCCGAGCTTCGGAGCGGTGCTGCGAAGCCGGGCGGGGGGGCAGGAACACCTGCCCCAGCCACCCCGCTTCGGAACGCTGCCCCGAAGCAGGGTGGGGGGGCGGGAACACCTGCCCCCACCGCGAGCTTCGGAGCGGTGCTGCGAAGCCGGGCGGGGGGCAGGAACACCTGCCCCAGCCACCCCGCTTCGGAACGCTGCCCCGAAGCAGGGTGGGGGGGAGGGAACACCTGCCCCCACCGCCGAGCTTCGGAGCGGTGCTGCGAAGCCGGGCGGGGGGCAGGAACACCTGCCCCAGCCACCCCGCTTCGGAACGCTGCCCCGAAGCAGGGTGGGGGGGAGGGAACACCTGCCCCCACCGCCGAGCTTCGGAGCGGTGCTGCGAAGCCGGGCGGGGGGCAGGAACACCTGCCCCAGCCACCCCGCTTCGGAACGCTGCCCCGAAGCAGGGTGGGGGGGAGGGAACACCTGCCCCCACCGCCGAGCTTCGGAGCGGTGCTGCGAAGCCGGGCGGGGGGCAGGAACACCTGCCCCAGCCACCCCGCTTCGGAACGCTGCCCCGAAGCAGGGTGGGGGGGAGGGAACACCTGCCCCCACCGCCGAGCTTCGGAGCGGTGCTGCGAAGCCGGGCGGGGGGCAGGAACACCTGCCCCAGCCACCCCGCTTCGGAACGCTGCCCCGAAGCAGGGTGGGGGGGAGGGAACACCTGCCCCCACCGCCGAGCTTCGGAGCGGTGCTGCGAAGCCGGGCGGGGGGGCAGGAACACCTGCCCCAGCCACCCCGCTTCGGAACGCTGCCCCGAAGCAGGGTGGGGGGGCGGGAACACCTGCCCCCACCGCCGAGCTTCGGAGCGGTGCTGCGAAGCCGGGCGGGGGGGCAGGAACACCTGCCCCAGCCACCCCGCTTCGGAACGCTGCCCCGAAGCAGGGTGGGGGGGAGGGAACACCTGCCCCCACCGCCGAGCTTCGGAGCGGTGCTGCGAAGCCGGGCGGGGGGCAGGAACACCTGCCCCAGCCACCCCGCTTCGGAACGCTGCCCCGAAGCAGGGTGGGGGGGAGGGAACACCTGCCCCCACCGCCGAGCTTCGGAGCGGTGCTGCGAAGCCGGGCGGGGGGGCAGGAACACCTGCCCCAGCCACCGCGCTTCGGAACGCTGCCCCGAAGCAGGGTGGGGGGGCGGGAACACCTGCCCCCACCGCCGAGCTTCGGAGCGGTGCTGCGAAGCCGGGCGGGGGGGCAGGAACACCTGCCCCAGCCACCCCGCTTCGGAACGCTGCCCCGAAGCAGGGTGGGGGGGGACACCTTCTGAAGGCGGGGGGGGGGCGAAAGTCTTTGTCCCCCCTGCCTGCCTTCCCAGGGGCTTTTAAATCGCCCCAGACAGCGGAGGAGTCCTCCGCTGTCCCGGGGCGATTTTAAAATGCCGCCCGCCAGCATTTTAAGATCGCCCGGACAGCGGAGAAGTCCTCCGCTGTCCCGGGGTTTTTTAAAATGCTGGGGGTGGGAAGAAAAGCCCTTGTCCCCCCCCCAGCCTTCAGAAGAGGTCCGGGGACAGACTGTCCCCGGACCTGGTCTGAAGGCGGTTTCCCTAGGAACGCATTAATTGATTTTCAATGCATTCCTATGGGAAACCGTGCATCGCAAGACGAAAAAACCGCAAGACGAAGAGAATTGCGGAACGAATTAATTTCGTCTTGCGAGGCACCACTGTAGACTTAAGGCCTTCCATTTATGTTAGGCCTTACCTGCATAAGTTTTGCTTTTTTACCCACAAGTGGCTGTTGAATTTATTCCGTCTCCTTGCATGGGATCCAACAATCTATGTAAATATGCAGTGAGCAATGCAAAGAGACAAAATCCTGTGCCCACCATCTGCTGCATAACAAAAAGATGTGTTGTGAGTTGGACATAGGGCAGGTATAGACACAATGGCTAACCTTTGCTCACGGAGTGGAATCAGGCTATAGTCTCCCTCTCTTTTGAAGTGTGCTGCATCACTGTGAAGAGACCTGATGCTCTGAAAGCTTCTCTTTTGACAGGGTTCTTCACAATAGCCGAAAAGTCAGCACATCAGTCCGCAGACTCTCAAACTCTTCTGTTTACCACAGTGTTGCCCTGTGCTGTGATATGGATGCCAATTTTTGTGCAAAGTCGGAGCCATCTTATCCATATAGCACACTAGATTTTTGTGAATGGTTGTGTTGCCATTGAAAATGCCTAGATGGAGATTTGTGGCAAGCATTGCTTAGTCTCTCCTAGTTCATTTCTCACCCTCTTAAGAAGGAACATGGTTTACCTGAACGGGCCCTGGTTACAAAAACCTGTTCGGTAACTGGGAATGCGCGTAATATTGGTTTGTCATGATATATGTGCAGACTTGGATCTCTTCTGCTGTTTCTACTCCGTACATGTGGCATGCGCCTTGTGGATATTACTGAGAGCCCCTGTCTGCTTAGTGGCCAAAGCATAGGCCATCGATCTCTCCCCACCCTGTGGGGGAGGAATATAATGGCAACCGCTGCGACAAAAGAGCAGAACTGGGCTGAATGTGTCAGAAACTACACTGTCATTGACTGAGTCCCCGTTATTTTATGAAGCTGTGTTTTGCTCATATGAAAGAAGGGGAAAGAGGTCTTTCCCTGGGGAAAGGACTGCACAGTCCTGTGAGGTATGTCATTACACCAGCTGGAAATCCATGATGTATAGGAATTCGCCACATCTGCCAGTAGTTTGCCTGTGCCACTGCTGGGAACAGGAGTGAGAACTGTGATTCCATTAATTGTCTTTATTCAGACTCCTTGGACTGAAGCCAGGGCAAACGATTGTGACGATCGCAGCTCCACCCTCAGACTCTAGTTGGTGCGTTAATGTATTCATTGGCCATTGAGAAAGAAGATAACGTACATAGCTATTTTTGCTGTTACATTTGTGCATCTGCCTTGGCTCATAATTTTTTTTCCAGATAACTGAAAGATAACTTAAAGAAGCTAACACCACCACCCGTGTAGGGTATATTTGTTTATTTTTAAGTTACAAACAAAACACCAGTAAAGAAGATACTAAATTGTGTGGCTCAATTCCAGTCTGCCAACGGGATGATCAGACAAAGGGAGAACGCTGTTGAATAGGGAATTTGTGTCTCTCTCTTGTTTTTATGTCCCCAATACTTTGCATAGCCCTTGCTTCACAGTAACTGCACAGAGCACATGTGTCTCAATGGCTGTGCTCAGGATGATGTTGTGAGATAGAAAACAGCCGTGACCCCAAGACTTCTGGAGGTTTCTGGTATTTTAATAAATGAAGAGAAGGAATGCTTAATTCTAATCTAAATGGTTGCTCTAGCTGCTGTTGTTATTTTCTTTTAAGGTGGTTTAAGTGTGCTTGTTTCTCTCATAGACTCATAG
Organism: Podarcis liolepis; assembly: GCF_965112155.1. Taxonomy (NCBI): domain Eukaryota; kingdom Metazoa; phylum Chordata; class Lepidosauria; order Squamata; family Lacertidae; genus Podarcis; species Podarcis liolepis. The sequence continues at coordinate 68,089,265 of NC_139562.1, forward strand.
AATTGTAGAGTTGGAAGGGATGCCAGAGGTCATCTAGCCCAACCCCCCTGTAGTGCAGGAATGAGTTCCTCCAAAGAAACTGTAGGAATTTTACATCTTTAAGAGGGCTACGGGTTTGTGGCAGAGGAATCTCATAACTTCCACAAAATAGCGATTTTTGTTTGGTTCCTTGATACTAATATTATTACTGGTGGAACACTCTGTCACAAGAGACCAGGGCCCTGCGGGACTTAACATCTTTCCGCAGGGCCTGCAAGACAGAGCTGTTCCACCAGGCCTTCGGCCAAGGCACAGCCTGACTCCCTCCCTCGGCAATCTTCGCGGAGCTCTGGCCCAATGGTTGCCAGTGGCCTGAATTAATTAATTTTATAATGAATGATTTTAGAGTGTTGTTTATGCTGTACTTTTGTACTGTTTTATTGTTGTTAGCCGCCCTGAGCCCAGCTTCGGCTGGGGAGGGCGGGATATAAATAAAAATTATTATTATTATTATTATTATTATTATTATTATTATTATTATTATTATTACTACTACTACTATTATTTGTTAATTTATGTACCACCCTTCATCCAAGGATCACAGGGAGGTTTACAATATAAAAACACTAAAATATATAACATAGCGTATGCAACAAACAAAATAATACCCCCCCCCAACACAGTTTAAAAGGACGTAGATTGTTTAATTAGCAAAAGGCCTGGGAGAAGAGAACGGTTTTTGTCTGGTATCTAAAGATATGTAACGAAGGAGCCAGGCATGCCTTCTTGGTGAGAGCATTCCACTAACAGGGAGCCACAGCAGAAAAGGCCGTTCTTGTGTTGCCATCCTCCAGACATTTTGAGGGGGCACATGAATAAGGGCCTCAGATGATGATCGCAGGGTCCAGGACGGTTCACATAGAGAGAGGTGTCCTTGAGTTATTGTGGTCCTTAGCCATTTAAGACTTTTTAGGTCAAAACCAGGACTTTGAATTGTGGCTGGAAACTGATTGGCAGCCAATGCAGTCAGGCCAGGATTGGTGTTATATGCTCAAAGTGCCTTGCCCCAGTGCGCATTACGCAGTTAAGTGTGTTGTGTAAATATAGTCTTAGCAGGCAAAGTGTTTTACAGACTCTGTTGTTTTGGTGTTGGTTTTGTTCTTTTGCTATACAGAGACAATGGGGATGAGTGTGTGTGTGTCTTAGGGAGAGCTTTGCATCACTTAAAAGTACAGAGTGGCTGTTACGTCCATATTTCCATGCTAATGCAAGGGAGACTCCCAGAAGGAGATTACAGTATAGCAAGATACTTGCTTTTCAAAGGGAATTCCCCCTCTCCCTGGTCTGTGCATTTAAAATCATTATCACCTGTAGAAAAAAGTCTGAGGCTGTCTCACCTGGATCTCCCATCAATATCTTGTTTTATTGTAGGCATTTGAGCTCGCGACTGGCGATTATCTGTTTGAACCGCATTCTGGTGAAGACTATTCCAGAGACGAGGGTATGTATCTTTTTAACGTCTATGTATTTCCCTGCGTCTCTTTATAGACTCAGAAGAACGTGAAGAGGCCTTCGTTTATTTGCTCAAGTAGTCTACTGACAGAAATGTCTCATTTCGGAATATAAACACCACATTTTTTTCTCTTTAGTTTAAAGTCCCGCCAGTAGCAGTAGGTGGGCAGTCTCCCCGCAGCAGACACAGCCCCTTTCCCTAAGCCTTGGAAGAAAGGGTTAAACTCTTGTAAGATCTGCATCTGAGTGTGGGACTTTTGAAACACGATTGCAGCATTTTGGAAACAAAACTGACGCGTATCTGTTTGTGAAAGCTGATTACTAAATGAAAAGCAAGGCAGCAGCTACAATTAACTCTGGCTTCCATCTGTGTACCTGTCCATTTTCCACGCTTGTTTGCTTGTAACGTCCTTTGCAGCAGTAACAACACTGGCATCAGTTTCTTGGTTTTCCTTTCAAAGTGCTACGAGCGATGCCAGTCTTTTGCTGGCCGTGAAACCTCCGCATGGGTTTTCTGCAAACATTGTTGTGTTCGGAACTTTTTTTGGAATTTTTAACTAATTCCAGTTTCTTTCCTCCTCTTTTTACCCCATCCTCCCCCTTGCCCTTCCCATTCCTGTGCCCTTTCTTCTCTCCTTCATAGACCACATAGCACACATCATAGAGCTGCTAGGCAATATCCCAAGGCACTTTGCTCTTTCTGGAAAATATTCTCGGGAATTCTTCAATCGCAGAGGTAGTACCTCTTCTTTTTGAAAGGTGCCGTGATGCAGACAGAAGTGGACGGGCAGTTGCTCAGTGTAGCCTGTACAGCTGACACACACTTTGCAAGATGACACTGCAAACAATTTCTATTTGCAAAACAAATGCTGGAAAAAAGCAGCAGCGTTGACAAATTGTTTGTTTCACTTTGCGAAAAACAAACAGTGCAGTCACCTTGTAATTTATTTCTTTTGGCAAAACGAACTTTCCCCCTAAATTGTCTTACAAGGGAATAGCTTTCACCCTCACACCGAATAGCATTTCTGCTTTCTTTCAGCAAGGACTTATCTGTTTCTGTCTGTACCGGGCCAGTGTTGGTGTGTGCATGCAATGTATTGATTAAACTGTTGTATGTTTCTGTTTTGCTGGAAATGTTCTCCAATGCAGATCACATAGCATTGATCATTGAACTGCTGGGGAAAATCCCTCGAAAATACGCTATGTTGGGGAAATATTCCAAGGAGTTTTTCACCAAAAAAGGTAACAGTATTTCTGCAACCCTAATTTAAACTGTTGCTCTTTTCAAAGAAGACATTGAACACTTTTTAATGGGTAATGAAGAGTCTGGCTGCTTTTAAACATCATGTTAAAGAAGATGTGTAAATGTTCTCCATTTTTTAAGAAGAGCAGGGAATTCAGATTTATTTATTTTATCAGGTGTGTTTAATATCCAAAATATTGGGCTTATATATCTGCTTAGTATTCCATTTATTCTATCTGAAATCAATAAAGGAAAGAATTTAGTTTCCTAGCATCACTGAAACAAAAAGAAAACATATTTAAGATGCCCTGTTGCCTTCTTACCTTGAATACTTGAATAGCTGTAACAAGTCAAAATAATAATAAAAAATTTGTTCAAGCTCTAACCACAAAAGATATACATTCTGCTCATATCCTGAGAATACTATATCTAGAAATGATATAACCATTTGAGAAGTCTGTGCCCAAAGCACTGTTGCTTTTCCACAAGAACAACAAGTATTTTGACATCTTTTGCATTTTATGTTGTCATTTGGATGCTTTTGGTTTTAGAGGTTCTGATGCCCAGGAGGTACAAAAGTCAGTAGAGGAAGTTTAGCAGAGGAGAGTCAAAAGTTCAGCCTAGGAATTTGGCAATTAAATACCAGGACTCCACTCTCTGATTGACTGGGAGAGGGAAGTAAAAATACTTTAAAAGCCTTTTCTCAAAAATTGTTCAACTCGGATTTTAAGTAAAATCATAGTTGTTTGCTGTGACAAAATACCGATACAGAAACGCATAGGCCTTTGAAGGATACCAATGCATGGCCCTGTGTAACCCTGGGCTGAATTATCTGTTCTCAGGTCCTCCACATCTGCATTGTGTAGGTGTCCTACATAAAATCAGGTTACATAAGACATGTGAAGAATGAATAATTTCAGGGAATTAATATTTTTATTATCAAACTGTAGTGCTTCTTATATTTCTTTCTGGCAGTTCTTTGAACAATAAAAGGCAATCTTTGGCACAATCCACTGGGAACTTGTACATTACATAATTGATAAAGAGCATAGATGTGCTTTGCATATATTGCTTTGCTCTAGAATTCAGCTGTGTGGAAGGTGGTTGTTGCATAGTGAAAACTAGAGGTGTAAGAATTCATGTGGTAAACATTCAAACGGGTGCTCAGTTAGGCAAGCAGGCGGTGGTGCCTGATTTGATTCTGAGAACATAAGGGGCAAGGGGAGGCTTGGATGTAGTTCTCTCTTCAAACCGGCATCAGCACTATCAGATAAGGTAAAAAAAAAATATTAAAGGACCCCTGGATGGTTAAGTACAGTCAAAGGTAACTATGGGGTAGGGCACTCACCTTGCTTCAGGCCAAGGGAGCCGGCGTTTGTCCACAGACAGCTTTCTGGGTTATGTGGCCAGCAGGACTAAACCCCTTCTGGTGCAATGGGACACCATTTTGAGTGCCAGAGCGCACGGAAACTCCTGTTTACCTTCCTGCCGCAGTGGTACCTATTTATCTACTTGCACTGGTGTGCTTTCAAACTGCTAGGTTGGCAGAAGCTGGGACAGAGCAACGGGAGCTCAGCCCGTCATGCAGATTTGAACCTCCGACCTGCTGATCAGCAAGCCCAAGAGGCTCAGTGGTTTAGACCACAGCGCCACACTCTGTTAAGTGTGCTGAAGCAGATTATATTGTTGTAATCCTTGAAACATTCTTCTTGCAAAGCAAATCAGTATGATTATCTCAATATTGTTGATGTGGGGGGAAATGAGATCTATCGAGTTCATGGCAAGGCTTTTAGTTTGGGGCTTCCTCATTTGTAGTTTTATCACTTAGCCACTGTGCTGGGCTAACGCTTATGATGAACACCCCCCCTTTCCTGTCTTCAACAGTGTGTTTCCTCTCTCTCAGGTACACTGCATTCTGCAGTGACATGGCGGATGAGAGGGGTGGTTGAGAGGAGAGGTTGTGAAGCCTTTAGAGATCAAAATTCAAATGTCCTTCTGGGCATACCGTACCTCGAGAATAAGCTCTGCTGAAACAAAAGAATCCGTTTTTATGAACAGAGCTGTTTCAGCTTTGAACCAAGAATTTCATGAGTTTCATGGGTAGCTCAGACAAATTTGAACCAAGAAAGAGGGTGGAAAAACAGGTGAACCACAACCAAGATTATTCTTTGTTACTTAGGTAAATGGGACCTTCATTTTCTCCAGAGAAAAGTAAAAGAATGAAAGAGATGTAGTTTGCTTGAAATAAGTTGAAGGCAGAAACCTGGTTGCATGTTGCCCCCTTGTGGCTTTTACCTTTTCAGCAAACTAAATTTCTTGAAATGCTTTTCGATATAGCTCATTGCGTAATTGAAACATGCTATATACAATGACGCATTGCCAAGAATGCCGAGTTCCCTTGTATAATTGTACCCGGAGGGATGTATACCCAAAGGTTATCCTGTTTGCTACACTTCCTTGACCTGTTGTCAATGAAGAGATGAGCAACAATACAATACTGTCTTTTCAAGGGCCTTGATTTGCCCCTGCCACCTAAGGAATGGTGCTTGGCTCCCTTTAACCATGTCCCGTCCTTTGTTAAGGCTTCACACCAGTGGTGAATCTTTCCCTGTAATGGAGTCCTGAGATGCAGCCAGGTGGGCGGGGTATAAATAATAATAATAATAATAATAATAATAATAATAATAATAATAATAATAATGCTTTATGACACTGGTATTTCCTACCAAATCTTACTTGTTAGCTTAAATGAGTTAATATAATAATAATAATAATAATAATAATAATAATAATAATAATAATAATAATATAAAGAAAAATCTATTTTGAAGGCCATGCACTTACTCATTCTAACCCAGACCGCACCCTGTTGCCTCTTTGGCCCTTCCACTGCAGTCCTCTGCTGTTTATATTAGTGATTCACCCTCTACCCCACCACCAATCCAAAACAATCTAGTTTTTCACTTCTTCAGCTGCTTTAGTTAAATAGGCACACAGTAGTGAGCATTGGTACCCAGGGCTGACTTGAACCAGTTTGCAGCAGCCACTTCCAGTCCCTTTCTTCAGATTCATCCCCTTTCCCTTCCTTGATCAAGTTTCCTACTTCACACATTGATAGGTTGACTACAAACTGAGTAAAAAGTTTCGCTAAAGAATTCTGAGGATGACGGCATAAGACAAGTTTGCTATACAGTACAGACAAATGTGATTAGTCTACCAGCTTTTATATACCTGGAATGGGGTGTATGTGTAGAGGGGAGAGGTCAACTCTAAGACATGCTCAGTGCCTGCAGAAATCATTTCAATTCGAAACAAAACATTTCAAATTAGTTTGATATTGTTGATATCTTTGATTGTTGATTAAACAGAATCCTGCATACATAAACTGGAAGAAATACACAGAATACACAGGTCCTTACCAAATTATTGACTGACAATACATGTGCTGTTGTTACTTGTTTCCTTGTCTTTCAAGACATTGCTTCCTTATCGTTCAAATAGCAACATTTTGTGTCTGGTAGATCAGATTCCCTTTCCATCCAGCTGTTGCGTCTTCTACTTGGTGGAATGTGAGTTCCAGGGGAATTTTGTCAGTGCCTGTGACATCACTAGAGACAAGTAACTTCTCGGAAGTTTTCGTTGTAATTAATTCTTTAGAAGCTCGGTGTCTTAGCACTTTACCGCACAAGAACACCTCCACCTGCCATTTCTGAAAAGTTGCAAATTCAGCTACGCTCCCCCAGCTCTGGTCCAAAGACCCTTCCATTTTGTGCATCTTTTTGCTTTTAGATTTTTATGCTTTATGCTCCTCCTCTCCACTGCTCCAGGGCACACATTCCCTGGTTGGTTTCTTTGTTTTTGAAAGCAAAGTTATAACACACACACTCTGCAGTGCAGCTGTTCCTCCAACTTGCTAATGACTTTTGATGTTACCTATTGAAGGACCCCCTTTGGCCTGCCAGGGGGTCCTTTTCGGCCCACGAGGCCATTTCCCCAAACCATAGGTGCCTGTCAATCAGCTGATGTTCTCCAGTGCTTGATCTTTTTGAAGTCTATAGCTTACACCTGGGTCAGGCAATTTCTGACTGTAGGCCTAATTTCAAAAGTTCTCTTCAAACAATAGAATAATCCAGGCTTCCTCAACCTCGGCCCTCCAGATGTTTCTGGCCTACAACTCCCATGATCCCTAGCTAGCAGGACCAGTGATCAGGGATGATGGGTATTGTAGTCTCAAAACATCTGGAGGGCCGAGTTTGAGGAAGCCTGGAATAATAGAATTGTAGGGTCATTTAGTCCAACCCCCGTAAGCCATACACTCAATAAGATGAGTCTTCTGGCAAGAGCGATCTGTCCTTTCCCCAGCAGCCCACTTGGCAGGCAGGAAGAGAGAGAGAGACAGAAGAGGGCTGGTCCTAGCACATTCATGGATCTTAGCCCACCCAAATGGCTTTGGTCCTCCACAATGCAGATTTCACAGAATACCCTTGAGGAAATGCAGTCCTCAACAGAAGAAAAAGAATGTCCTCGCATGTTCACAGGTTTAAATAAAAAAAATCCGTTCAAAGGTGTGTATGTATCAAATATGTTTTTGATCAGACGTTACCTAACTTGATTAATTGTATATAGGATGGTCCCAGTACACCCCAAATGAATGAACATATGTACAAAAGCCTCTTTATTGTTGTTGCCTACTGAATAAAATTTCCATGGCCAGGCTAAATCTTCCTGGATGTGCTTCCTGAGAATCAAGACTAGTTATCAGCAGATCTAATTATTTTTCTTCCTTTCCCTCCCTACCTCTTTTTTTTAAAAAAAATAAAAATACAGGAGAACTTCGACACATTACCAAACTGAAACCTTGGAGCCTCTTCGATGTTCTCGTGGAGAAGTATGGCTGGCCTCAGGAAGATGCCGCGGAGTTTACAGATTTTCTGGTTCCTATGCTAGAAATGGTTCCGGAGAAGAGAGCCTCGGCTGGCGAATGCCTTAGGCACCCTTGGTTGAATTCGTAGTAAAATCTCCAGATACCACGCTGGGCCAGCACCCGCTCCCCCCTAACATCAGACTTAAATGGTGACTGTTATAAATTCACTTAACAGGATCATAAATGAGCTGGCTTCAACCCAGATCTTTATTTTGCTTTGAGGTACTGTTTGACATTTTGCTTTTTGTGCACTGTGCTCCTGGGAGGAGGGTAGTCTTTTTGTCTTCAGCTAGTAGTTTTACAGACTCTCTGCAGAAAGGAAAAAAAAAAAAACACTTACTAATGTGTCTTCTAGCATTGTTTCTTGTGTTGTGTGGCATTCAGACATCAACTTTTTCAACAGAACATCCTTTATTCTCCCTTCATGTGTTTTGGCAGGTTTTGTAACTATTTATGGAAAATATTTTAGCTGAGTATTATATAATTTACAAGTGTGAGACATTATCAAGTCAGAATTGAGAAAAAACATACAGTTCTTTGGGCAAAGGGACATTGTTCTTGTAAAATAGTGTATGTAAATGCACCTTGTAAATGTTTATTTCCATTAAAAATGGGACGGGGACACAATTTTCAGAGTAAAGCTATTAAATCGAGAGTGACTTGTAGTGTACAAATTGCATGTAGTGGATTTCAAACTGCTTCGGGAGTTTCAAAAACTTTCCTTTCTATAGAGGTGACCACATTTTACCTGGAAAGGAAGTGGCTCTAATCTGCAAGATTTCATTCTCCAGGAGACATCTTGAAGGAAGGCTAAAACTTTCAATTCAAAGGACAAATGGACAAAATATATCTAAGTGCTTTTTAGAAGAAGTGTCATTTGCTTTACAGTTGTGAGGTAAGGGCATGGAAACTTGGCACTGTTGTTTTCATAAGGATGGTTTTTGTGCTAGGCTTAAGAATTTGAAGAGCACATGTACAGCATTTTCCGCGCAGAATTATTAACATTGGATGAAAAAAGGTGCTCCGCTTGAGGAAAAGGGACAGAATAAATGCAAAACCTACATTACGGTGAAAGACCATGCACCTTCCATACATAGCTTTACATGTTTCTAAAACAAATTGCACTAGCTTATTTCCCCCCATGAATTGACATACCGAGGAACTAATATTCCTTTGTAAGTTGCACACAAAATTTTAAGTGTTTTCATACGAAAAAGCTAAGTAGATTCCAAAAGAGAACTCATAGGCAATACAGATTTTAGAATGTAAAATATGGAGGGGTATTTTAGCCTCTTTTAGAAGTCAGTGGAATGAATGTAAAATTATTTCTGGTTTTACACTTTGATTATGGTGCCACTTTTTCTTGACTTTGTCCATTTTAAATTTATTCACATGCCTTTGCAATAACTAGATTGTGAGACAATACCCCCGTGTTGTAACAATAACCAATTGTTTGAGGTGCTTGCAGTTGTCTTATTAAAGTGGTTGTTTTTCCAGAACTGTGCTGCTCCCTGGAATGTTTTGATAGCCGTGAATTCAAATGGTTCCCTAGAGTCATCTATTTCCTGGAAATGTCCTCCGGTACCAGCTGCTGCATAAGATTTCCCCCTTTGCCTTTTCAAATGCTTCGTTTTGAAGAAAAGAGCAGCCTAAAAAGATAACAGGCATGTACTGCAAAATCGCGGCCCAAATCACATGTGCCAAAACCAAAGAGCAGTGGTCCACAAGGCTGGCCTTGTTTAATGCAGTGGCTGTATATGCGTCACTAGTAACCAAAGGATACTTTCAATTGCAGAGGTCATTTGCAAAAAGCATTTGTGGCAAGTCTCTTAAATTATTTCAGGTTACAGAGAGGCAAGGCTGTGAACAGATGTTCAAATAAATGGTTTAATTTAACCGTTTCATATACAGTGGTGCCCCGCAAGATGAATGCCTCGCAAGACGGAAAACTTGCTAGACGAAAGAGTTTTCCGTTTTGGAGGTGCTTCGCAAAACGAATCTCCTATGGGCTTGCTTCGCAAGACGACAATGTCTTGCGAGTTCCTGCTGGGTTTTTTTCCTCCCCCCCTTTTTCTAAGCTGCTAAGCCGCTTATCAGCTGATCCGATAAGCCGCTAAAAGCTGCTAAAAGCGCTAATCCGCTAATCCGTCAATGGGCTTGCTTCGCAAGACGAAAAAACCGCTAGACGAAGAGAATCACAGAACGGATTCTTTTCGTCTTGCGAGGCACCACTGTAATGTAAATCTGCAGAATTTAAAAGTAGATCGATAGCCCTACAGACATTCTTCTCAATAGGTGGAATAAATCCTAATCGGAGAAGTCAACTCTATAGACCTGTTGACAGAAATAACAGCACTGACTAATCATAGAATTGTTGCGAGGAACCACAAGGGTCATCTAACCCCTACAGTGCAAGAATCTTTTTGCCCAATGTGGGCTTGAAACCACAATCCTGAGATTAAGAGTCTCATGCTCTGCCAACTGAACTTCCTTCCGTGTTAGGCTCATATATGGGACGCAAGCAGGAATGATTTATTGGAGAGCTGCTTTACAAAACCTCTAACATTACATTCTGTATGCAGCCCCATATCTGTTTGCATCCTGTAAAGGATGGTGACAACATAGCTCCTGTAGACACTGGGGTGGAGGAGGAACTTGTTTAGCTTGCAGTCTCTTCCATATCCTCATTATTAGTTTGCATAATATATTCTGCTTCTCCCAGTATGTGCATTGATGCATAATTAATCTTTGACACAGAATCTGAATTAAGCATAAAACATCCCCAATCACAGCCCCTCTCCCTTGTTATCTCATATGTGAGAGCCCTACACTCCAAAACACACTTTGAACCTATAGCTGCCCTCTCGCCTATTGTTGCGGTCAGCTGGAAGGAATTTTAGCGCAAGCCCCACCTCAAGCCCATTAATGGGATCAGCTCCAGATCGCACAATCAATTTCAGAATCTTTGCCCTACTGAGTTTTTGAATTGGAAGTTAACAATTCAATACATTGCTAAATCTGTAATTTCAAATCCCTAAAATGATCATACCAAAGAGTACTATCATTCTAAAAGCCAGTGTGATGCTAAGCTAATGCTGTGATAGGTGTGGCTAATGTATACCAGTGGTGGCCAAACTTGGCCTGCCAGCTGTTTTGGGACTACAACTCCCATCATCCCTAGCTAACAGGACCAGTGGTCAGGGATGATGGGAACTGTAGTCCCAAAACAGCTGGAGGGCCAAGTTTGGCCATCACTGATGTATACTGCAGCATTATAAATGTTTTGTGTAGTCTTCCACTTCCAGCTGTTTGCAGCTGCTTCTTCACTCCTTTCTATACGAACTTCCTGCTCCCGGTTTTTCTTCTTTTAAAGGGCTCTGCAAACCAGGTGGAGGCTGCAAGAGTGTATTCTAGCATTAACATGTTAGCCCTATAGCATGTGTGTGCATGGCACTGTCTCACTTAAAGGACAGCTTTGTAAAGTGTGGAAAAAATACCATGCGGCCTCTAAAACTTGGTTCTGTGGTACAAAAACTGACCGATGGGCATGGAGTTAGCAGGGCTAATACTGGATTGAATCCATATGTGGACGAAAAAACACCTAGAAGTAATTTAGTTGCTTACCTTTCAAAGCAAGATGTTTTATATTGTTTCATCTTAAGTTACAGCTGTACTACCGTTGATATTTATGTGCAAAATATTTAACTTTCTGGGGCATGTGACGTTACCTTGTGTATAGCAAATGCCTTTAGTCAACTAGATTCAATTCTTCTCCTGAGGATTATAGGAGGTACCCAATATAGGAATGTATAGATCAGTGTTTTACCAATGTCATTGGAAAAGAACTTGGGTTAAATTGAGATTTTATTTTTATTTCTTAAAGGCTGCCAGTGTCACATTCCTCACATTGTATGTTGCCTAGTTCCTCTTATCTGTTCAAATCTTTGAGATTTTAAAATGCTGGAAGCAGGGTCTTAATTATTCAGACTTTTTCCAAAGCTATTTTAAAATACTTCCAAAGGGCAAAAATTGAAATCAGCTTATTGGTCTCACAAGCTCAACTTGTTTCACCGAATTATAAAACAAGTGAAACTGAACATAGCTTCTGAAATAAGGATGTTCCACCTTGTTAACTGTAACTTCAGATTTTACAGCGTAAAACTGGAATGCATACAGCTTCTTCATTAAAGTATTTTTTCTTATTAATTTGCAATCATTCTTATAACTGCGAGGCTTATCACTTGCTAAATCTTGGGCCAAGCAGTATTTTTTCCATATGAACATCTGTCTGCTCTTCTGGGGGTGCTATAGGCTGCTGTGTAAAAAGAAATTTGCCTTTAGTCATCTGCCTGCATAACCTGCATTTATTCAGAAGCGCTTTTTCATGTTCATCTGTTGGTGAAGCAAATGAGGGGACAAAATCTTCATCCTGCATTTGAGAACTGATCATGGGTGAGACCATTTATGTTCTATATTTTATCAGCATCAGGATCTCTGGACTGTGGCAGGTATATGAAACCTGTGTATTATTTGTTAGCTTGCCCATTACTATCTATGGTGTCTCTCTGTTAGTGCTTGTTCCAGTAGAGCAAATGTGGTTAAACTTTGTTCCTCCGGATATTGAACCACAACTTCCATCAGCCCCAGCAAACACAGCCAATGCATTGCCTGGGATTATGTGTGGTGTAGTTCAGCGGTATCTTCGAGGCCAAAGGTTCACACCTGCAGTAGACTATAAGACAGGCATGGGCAAACTCAGCCCTCCAGATGTTTTGGGACTACGACTCCCATCATCCCTGGCCACTGGTCCTGTTAGCTAGGGATGGTGGGAGTTGTAGTCCCAAAACATCTGGAGGGCAGTGTTTGCCTAGGCCTGCCATAAAAGTACTGACAGCAATGAGAGATGGAACAGAGAACAATGGCCGGCAGTCTATTTTGTAAAGGGCTGATGGTTAAACAGGTGTGGGACTACCCATACTACTTACATTTTCACAATTGCTCCCGTAAGTAACCCACTTCCACCACACTGCCCTATGAGATGGCAGTAGATGCAATGACCCTGGGCCATTGGCCCTGCCTGTTAATATGGTAGTGTTGCAGGCTGCTGATGGACCCTTTGTGTAGCATGGTAATGGGGTTCTTAGAGATGTAGGAATGGCCAAGAGGCTTAGATAAATGGCTTCCCTGGCAGGATGAGACTTTATCCTGTACTAAGAACATCAAGAGCTTGCTGGAACAGATCAATGGCCCATCTAGTCCAGTATGATCTCATGGTGGTGTGCCAGATACCTGCTCAAAACCTGCAAGCAGGATTCCCTACCTGCAGTTTCCCTTTCTAGAGTAGTGTTTCCAGCAGCTGGTATTCAGAAGCACTGCTGCCTCCAAATGTGGAAGCAGAGCAAGCCATCAATAATAGCCTTTCCCACGATTTTGTCATACCCTGTTTCAAAGCCATCTAATTTCATGGCCATTTGCTGTCTCCTGTGGGAGCAAGTTCCATAGCTCAACTTATGTGCTGCACAAAGTACCGTATTTTTTGCACCATAACACTCACTTTTTTCCTCCTAGAAAGTAAGGGGAAATGTCTGTGCGTGTTATGGAGCGAATGCCTGTGGGTGGCGGGGGGGATCTGCTGCAGTCGTGAGCAGAGGATCCATGGTTCCCCTTCCTTCCCTCCTCTGTGGTTACAAAGCATGGATCCACATGAATCCTCAGGATTTTTGCATTGGGCTACTCCAAACTGTCAGATCACATGTCTGTGGCCACAGCATGAACCACAAAAATCATATATCCACTATTTCGTTTAGAATATTTTTTCCCTTGTTTTCCGCCTCTAAAAACTACGTGCGTGTTATGGTCTGGTGCGTGTTATAAAGCGAAAAATACGGTACTATTTTTCTGTTGTGAATCTTTCCATGTCCCGCTTCTTTGGATTTCCACAAATTCTAGTGGGCGGGGCGGGGGGGACGGGACTTGTCTCTCCATGCCATGCCTAATTTTATTAACTTCTATCACATTGCCTCGTCTTTCTTCTCAACTAAAAAGCCCCAAATGCTGCAGCCTTTCTTCGGAGGGGAGTTGCTCCACCTCCTTGATCGTTTGAGTTGCCCTTTTCTGAACCCTGTTCAACTGTACAATATCCTTTTTGAGATGAGGTGACAACTGTACTCAGTATTCCAAACGTGGTCACCCTATAGAGTTGTATAATGGCACTTTGGTATCAGCATTTAATTTCTTGATTCCTTTCCCAATGATCCCTAGCATGAAACTCATCACTGTGCATCAAGCTCTCTATTATGGCCCAAAGGTCTCATTTCTGGTCCATCACTGCCAGTTTATACCCCCTCAGAGTATATGTGAAATTAATATTTTTTTTGCCCCAACATTCATAACTTTGCACTTGTTTACGTTGAATTAACACTTGCCATTTTACCACCTATTCACTCGAGTTGAAGAGGTCTGTTGGAGCTCTTCACAATCTTTTTAAAATAACCCTGAACTATTCCATGACACCAGCAAACTTGGCTACCTCAGTGCTCACTCCCAATTCTATATTGTTGGAAAAGCACGTTCCAGTACCAATCCTTGTGGAGCTCCACTTTCTACTCTCCTTTTGGAGAACTGTCCATTTTCCCCCTACTCTTTTCTTCCTGCAACTTAACCAATTCCTGAACATAAGAGCATCACTTGTGCTTGGCCAGGATTTTGGGCAGTTGTAGAGAGAGAAGCTTCTCTCCTATAGGAATTGAGGTTCTCCTTGGATTAGTGCTCCTCAGAATGTTACTTATCACAATGGTTTCGATATCATTTTTCTTAAACAGCAAGTTATCAGGAACTATTATTAAAACTGACATAATTGTGATTTATTAACATGAATTAAAATGCCCAACCAGTGCTGCAATGTGACAGTATATTAAAAAAAATTTAAAGTTCATATACTGTACTACTTCCACAAAGATCACACGCTTTTGCAAAAGACTCGTATGTACAATACTATATCAAATGAGAAGCATAAAGCAGTTTTACACGCAAAAGAAACAGTATTTACAGCACTTGTCAGAGACATTAGAAACAATCTATACATTAAATTACAATGTCTGCAAAGAACTGTTGAAATAAGAGCCATGTCCACACCAAACTATAAAAATCTGTATTGCATCTTCTATCTATATGCACACAAAAACTGTTTGACAGATGGAAAACCTGTTAGTGCCATCACTTAGCTGTGTACTTTAATTACATATGTATAAAAAGTAAATATAGAAAACATTCACTAAATGAATTTAACTGCAACAATAAAATTTAAAGTTACGCAGCATCAAATCTACTGCCAGAACGAACAGCTGGAATGTTCACATACAAAATAAAAAATGCCTAACACTGGCTCAAGGGCACAGTTTCAGGAATTTTTAAAAGCAAAAATGGAAAGAATACAATGAGAGTGCGCGCACTGGCGTTTGCTTTTATACAAAGTATCATGTACAAGCTTTAAAAAGTACCTTCAACAGGTACATATGAAATATACAGTTTTTTACAGAACATTTTTAAAATGTTTAGAAGCAAGGGGTCCATTTTAATGCCACCCTGACCCATGATAATTGTTTTGAAAAGTTGGTGGCACCTGTGCTCTGTGAATAGGTATTTGCCCAGGCACCGGAGATGCCTGCTGAGGTCCTTGCACACTGTGAGGAAGGGATACAGAGCCAGGATGAGGGCAGAACCCGGAAGCGGTCGGTGTTGGAATACTGCTTGGTCCTTGAGGCTGGAGGTGAGGACCCTGACCTGGGAGTGGGCAATGAGGTCCCGTCCCAGCAGGCTGATGCTGAGGTCCAGGCCCCAAAGGGGTGTGATGAGGCTGCGAGGGGTAGGAAGTGACTGTTGAGTGAGCGCTGGAGGGGAAGAGTGGGGGCCCCTGGTGAGTTGCGTGGTGCAATCCTTGCGCCGATGCCGTGTGATGGCCAGAGCCTAAAACGGTGGCAGGTGGTGGCGGCGGAGGAGGCGGCGGAGCCGAATTGACTACGTGCTGGTGTTGTGCTTGCAAACCTTGGTGACCTGTGGTGGGGTGAGTCGGATGGTGGTGAGGAAGGGGACCAGGCGGCGGAGGAGGCGGCGGCAGATGGTGACCGGCAGCTTGAGAATGGATGTGTGACCCCGGAGCCACCACGTGGGCCACGGGATGCTGCTGATGAGAACTTTGCTGCTGCACAAGGTGGGGTCCCGGAGCAGGGGGCGGCGGCGGGGGCGGCGGCGGAGCCCCGACAGCTGGAGTCTGGTGGTGAATACTGGGGTTCGGAGATGGCAAAAAATGCCCACTGGTGACATGGTGCCCTGAAACTGGCTGCTGGCATGTTGTGCCGGCAAGTGCTTGGTTTGGTCCAGAGGGGAAGACAGTTTGTTGGGGGGGTATGCTACTTTTTAACTGGCTGTAATTTTGAAAGTTTCCTGAGGGGGCTTGCTGGTTTTGATAGTAAGTAGAGGAAGGGGGCGGAGGCGGGGGAGGAGGCGGGGCGCTCGCGTTCAAATTTTGTTGGTGAAACTGGCTGTAAGAGACGGAAGAGGTTTGGGGGAACAGCGTTGCGCTGGGTTGCTGCTGGGTGCTGGGCTGAAGGCTTTGCGTCGCCGCATAGAAACTTCGGTGAGTGTCCCTTTGAGGCGTTCCCACTTGAGGTGACTGAGGATGATGAGGTCTGCATGGCGATCCTAATTGTTGTGAAGGGGGCTTTGGTGAAAGGTAGCCGTGTTGAGCAGGGGTGTGGGGAGTCGAGGGTTTGGGAGGGTTCTCTACCTGGGGCGAAGGGGGACAGTGCAGCTTCAAGGGTGCAGAAGGCAGCTTTTGCGAGAGCTGATCTGCTGCGCTGCGCGAATGGGGCTGGGGCGGGTGGTTTTTTGAAAGTGCTTCGGCGTTGTTTGCCAGCGGTTTCTGTGGCTGGTCAGGTTTGGGGTGAGTTGTGTTCTCTGCCTCTGGAGCATCTGCAGTGGTCTCCCACTGGGCATCTTGTTTTGTGGGTGTTTTCCCAAGTGATTGGACAGGAGCTACAGGACTTGGTGAAGAAGTCTACAGGAAGGAAAAAGAAAAACAAACATGTAACTTCAGTTTAAAGCATATCCATATCCTTATCTTCAGAGCTATGGACGCAATGCAGGCTTGTTCAACTAGTGAGGTTTACGGGGTTCGATGCAACACTTCTTACTCCTGAGGATAGCAGACAAACACAAACTTTGAAATCAAATTTAAAGAAAAATGGGACTTTTGTGGTGCTTAATATAAATAGCAGCAGAAGCAAGTGACTATCCGGCTTGTAAACAATATTGTGTAGTTACTCACTGGATTAGCTACTGTTCCTCCTTTAGATGTGCATCAATGAGACAGATGGATAAAGAGTCACTTTTAAGCTTTTAAATGCTTATATTAATTAATTTCACAAACATGGATTCTTGCCAGCATCTGGCAGTGAGTATATCTGCATTCAGGCAAAATTCAGAACATCAGTTTTAAGCTATAGTGACCAGGAAAGAAGCAGGGACATTCAAGCCATGTATGTGTGCATTCACTAACGTGAAAATATTTTGTATAGTAGTACCTTGCTCACTTTTAAAGGACTCTTGCAAGCCTTCAGAGAAGTATCTGGGGACGGACATTCACTTGTGGGCTCAGGATTTTCAGGATCTGCAATAAGAATTACTGTAAGTCTATAGACAGAAGTATACAACGGTCATGAAGATGTCTGACTGGATGGATTAAACTTTCAAGTTTGAATTTTAAAAATCAAGCTTGAAGCATTCTTAATAAAATGATATGAATACAAGATCAGATGGTGACCAGTAATTACATTTCTTCCTGCTCAATCAGAAGCAGACCAAACACAACCACGAAATTCCTCAAAGTTCAAAGGAGCACTTTCAGGATCAACCAACGGTTTTCTTACCAGAGTCCTTGTCTTTCCTATGATCACTAAGAAGCAAAGCTCGCTGATAACTTCGTTCCCTCACTTGCTCCACTGAAGTTGAAGCAGTCCTTCAAAACAAAAATGAATGAAGTCTTAGTTTGCGGGATAATTTTTTATTGAAAAAAATGTATCTCCCTACTGCATGGTACACGTCGGGCGGATTCGAACTGCCGACCTTCCGATTGGCAAGCCCAAGAGGCTCACTGGTTTAGACCACAGCGCCACCCACATCCGTTATTTTATTTTTATAGAATGTAGTACTCTTAATCTCTCAGCAAATCCATGGGAACTGAGGAACGTGGAGTACTAATACAGCCTTTTCCAGCTAAACCTTCCTTTAAAAGTAGTTATGACTGGTGCTTTAAGGGGGAAAGGTCACAGCAAGCACTTCCCATGCAAGCACGGCTTGTGTTCTACTACACAAATTGTATGGAAGATGGCGCCCCAGTGCTCAAACCCTTAAAGGCTGACGCATACATTTCTTAGGGTAGCAGAAGGGCACCTTGTTAAATTTTAATCAGTCTGAAATTTCACCACCCTATTTTGAGGATCTGAACACCTGTGTTACTCAAAAGTCCTCTTTTTCTTTGTAAAGGTAAAGGTACCCCTGCCCGTACGGGCCAGTCGTGTCCAACTCTAGGGTTGTGCGCCCATCTCACTCTATAGGCCGGGGGCCAGCTCTGTCCGGAGACACTTCCGGGTCACGTGGCCAGCGTGACGAAGCTGCTCTGGCGAGCCAGCACCAGCGCAGCACACGGAAACGCCGTTTACCTTCCCGCTATAAAGCGGTACCCATTTATCTACTTGCACTTAGGGGTGCTTTCGAACTGCTAGGTGGGCAGGAGCTGGGACCGAAAGGCGGGAGCTCACCCCGCCGCGGGGATTCGAACCGCCAACCATGCGATCGGCAAGCCCTAGGCGCTGAGGTTTTACCCACAGCGCCACCCGCGTCCCTTTAACAGCAACTTATTTAGAAGGCGCTTACCACTGAACCTCTGGATCGTTCTTCTCGCTTGAAGCTTCTTTCGATGAAGAGGAGTTTTCTGTTTCTTCTGAAGTGGTGCTATAATCGGTGGCTGGCAATGGTAAAGGGATGCTAGCCGTGTGCTCCCGCTCCACTGGCTCCCCGTTCTCGCTGCTGTTATACCCGTCGGCAGAACCACCGTTGTTCCCTCCACCAGCAGAGTGTGGCGATATGGTTAGAAGGGGAAAGCTTTCTGCCTTGGAGCCGCTTTTTCTGGCTTCTCGTTGCCTCTTGCGGTATTCTAGAAGCGACACCTATGGGAAAAGTGGAAAGAACAGTTGTGGGATGTCTCAACTCAAACTGTTTGGACAGTTCCCCCAGATTTCTTTCTAGGCTATTATAAAAGTGGAGTTTGCATAATCTTTAAGAGAAAACCCAACACAGAATCTGGTTGCAAAGTGGCTGGCATTAGTTTTGAGGATAACTCTTTTGCAAAAATGAATCTAAAATTAGAACGAGTAAGAGAATGAGCATGTTTGCACATAACGATGACCCAAACTTTCTGATTTATTGTGGCCGTTGCAATTTAGGAAGCAACAATCCACAGTCCTTAGTTCAGACATAGCATGAACCCAAGGCTCCCTGGTTGTTTTTATCTTGCTTGAGCCTAGCAAGGAGTGAAAAGGGAGCAACGAGGCAGCGTGCACCAGTATGCACCTCATCCCTGGCAAACCAGAAAGTGCAGGCAACTGGCGGGCTAGTTCCTAGCACTGTTCTGCAAATACTTGTGTGAGAGTTTGCATGGTGATGGTAAGCGGTTAATTCTGTAACCGTTCTTCCACTTCCACTGGTGCAACCAGAAAAACATATCTGGCTGCATTTTACTTTTATAACACAATGCTCCAGTACAAGGTACCAAACACTCCTTCGGTGAGCTGAAGAGGACTTCCACAAGTGAAATTGCACCCTTTTGATCCAACCTAATGACCTGCAGCAATCGTAATAAACTAATTTTGGGATACTGCATACTGGACTTCCTACATTAGAACAAACGGTGAAGCAGAACTACTGAAAATGTCCTTTTACAGTCTGAGCAATTCCCCTCGTTTCAGATTAACTGGGGCAGTAACAGTTTTCAGAATCTTAAGTATATGCATCATAGCTATTTGGTTTGTCTGTCTTAAAATACTTGCCCCAGCATTAATGGCTAAACTTTCTGCTAAAAACGAACCCTTTCCACGTGTTTCATCTTTATCAGGACACCAGTTTAGCTACAGGGAGGCAGCGCTCCCATTGCTCCCTTCCTACTGCAGCTTCCTTTGCCACCATTCCAGAGGGTTTTCTGTCCCTCATTAGCTTTTCGCGGGGCTGTAGCATGAAGGGGGAGGTTGGAAAACCCTGTTCCAAAAGTGGAACACTCTGCTCATAGAATTGAGGATCAAAGCCACTGCCTTTGTATTCATATCATAATCATACGCCTCTTGGGCAAATCTCAGAATGGCTTACAGAAGGTCACCTATGCCAAGGCACCTGCTAAGCCTCAACAAGGCTGCATTTATGAGACAATTCTAGACCATTCCCCACTAAATTTCATGTCACTGGGAGATGTTTTGATCAAAAGGTATTATTTTTAATTATTCAATTATTTTAAAGGTATTCCAGGTTCCATATCTGCAACAGTTATGTATTGTACAAAGAATTTCCTCTAAGCTAAAGAAAATCAATTCTCCTCAAAACTAGTAAATACAGACTATAAATTTTATTTTTGTTCTCGAAGCTGAACAAACACTAAATGGCATGACCTAGACAAACGTAGGCATCCTTAACATTAATTTGATAACTTAGAACTTTAAATGCTCAACTTAAAATACTAAGGCTACAATCGTAAACCCATTTGAGAATGTCTCCTATAGTAAATAGAAGCACCTTATCTAATTTTATCTTGGCAGGAAAGGTACAGATATAAAAAAATGAAAGTGTGAATTTATACTTAAAGGTTGTAACCTTTTTCTTTTGTGGAGGATTCTGGGGTGTGCAATTTCCGTCCATCAAGCTGTCACTACTGACAGTTCTTCCAAAGCCAGCTGCGAGTCCATCTTCAGAAGTACAAAAAACAGGTGTTTCCATGAACATGCCGCCTCTGGCATCATCTGGAATCAGGCACTTTGATTCGTTTATTCGGAATCCACCTCCTACCTCCAGCTGGTGTGAAGGAGTTAAGTCCCTCAGATTAGAATTCATTGAGAAATTTACACCTGTCCTGTCGGGACTCTTTACCCAAGTTGGATAAACTGTTCCCCGTCCACAGTGAGCAGTTTCCAGCTGGCTGCTAGCATCAGTCCTATCATGGCAGGGGTTGTCCAAAGTTTTATGCAGTGCACTTTGCTCAATTGCTTCAAGTCCCAACTGGAGGTCTGAGGCCGTTTCGTTTTCTCCGGAGCATTGCCTGGCGCCATCAGTCCTATTTCTTGGACTGGAATATCCAATAGTCTTTATTTCTTGCAGGCACATTTCTGTTAGATTGGAATTTCTGAAAGGGTTGAGTGCTAGCATTGCTGATGAGGACCGGTCAAATCCCTGCACACCGAGAGAGAAGCAATTAAATGTAACACACAATGTCTGAGAAAAGTAAATGAAAATGATAGCCCCGTATGAACCTAGCTGAATGTTATTTCATTGATGGCTCCATTGAAGTATTTTTTTAATCTATCCATTTATCTATAAAATCCTAATGTGCCACTCAATTTTTGGTTATTGTGCCTTTAACACAGATGTGGTCCATATATGGAAGGTATGTCAATTCATAAAAAATATTGGAACTCAACACTGGTGTAGATTACAGGAATTAGAGAAATGAGACCCTGTAGTAATTCTGAGATATTTGGAAAATATGGGTTTGAGGCAGGAGATTGAACTGCTTATGCCAATGAACATGGTGGGATGGAGATTATTATTATTATTATTATTATTATTCTCAATATTGAGAAAGGATTTAAAGGATCTGGATTATTTAGTTTGGCTACAATGGTGGGTTTATCAAGATGCATTTTTTCATGTTCTATGCAGTACTACATGCTTTCTGTAATAGGTTTGTCAGCAAAATGCAAGAAAAAATAATTTTGTAATACTGGGAAACTGAAGAAGCTGCTTTGTGCCAAGCTAGATTAAATGCTCTGCATTGTCTACACTCAACTGCAGTGACTCTCCAGGGTTTCAGATAGAACTCTTCCTGTTTTGCATAGAGATGCCAGGGATTAAACGCAGGACCTTTTGTGCTCTGCTTCCAGTTCTTCCCCAAACAATTATTAGCAGCGGTTCATAGCTGGGAGGAAGATTTGCAAAAGACATATAAGCCTTTCCCAGTAACTTCTTACAGTTCTCCTTACCTCTTGATTATACGCTCGCCTCTTAACTTCCGGGGAACTTTCAGGTGAAGAAATATTCTGCATTAAAAAAGTTAAGCATGGAAGTTTTATTTTAATGCAAATCACAAATGAAAGCATCTCATTTTTTAAACAACATCTAAACTACCGTATTTTTCGCCCCATAGGACGCACTTTTCCCCCTCCAAAAATGAAGGGGAAATGTGTGTGCGTCCTATGGGGTGAATGCAGGCTTTCACTGAAGCCTGGAGAGCGAGAGACATCGGTGCGCACCGACCCCTCTTGCTCTCCAGGCTTCAGGAAGCTATCTGCAAGCCTTGCGCGCCCGGTGGGAGGTGCCGCGGGCTCACAAGGCTTGCAGGCAGCAGCCTGCAGCCCGGGCGAGTGTCCGCAAGCCTTGCGCCCCGGCGGGAGGTCCCACCGGGCGCGCAAGGCTTGGGGTGGCAGCCTGTCGCCTGAAACACGCGGAGCCCTCCGGAGGGCGCCCCGTGCAGGTGTGCGCAAGGCTTGGGGCGGCAGCCGTGGCTGGGGGGGAAATAAATATTTTTAATTCATCCCCCCCCCAAAAAACCCGAGGTGCGTCCTATGGGCCGGTGCGCCCTATAGGACGAAAAATACGGTACTTTGTTTCATTCTGCCTCCCTGAAATATATGCTAGGAGTTAAAACTTCTCTGAATTTTGTCTAACCCCCTTCTAAAGACTGGATTGGTAGCCATTACCACACGTCCCACCATTTGCTAAGATAGCTGGGGTTTTTTTATATAAAAAAACCTGTCAATGCAAGTTGATTAATCAGGTAAGAGTATAGAATATGCAAAAGCTCACCTCAAAGTGCATTGCATTTCCATGTACACATGGAATCACTGGCGTAACAGGTGAGTAAATGGGCTTATAACCATTCCTACAGGTTTCATCTTCTGCTTTTATTCTAGGAGGAGTTGCAAACAGCAATGGATCTGAGGCAGAGAGATCAGCATGGGTTGGTGTGGCATATGGAGAAGGAATAGGTGTAGATGTTTCTGAATAGGCAGAATCCGACAGCTGATAGACTCTTCGTTTTTTTAGCGGTGTTGTCAGGTCTGCATGTTACGAAGGCAAACAAAAAACAACAATTGATGCTTTCTTGTTAAGCCATCAAGATTTGAACACAATTATTAGGTTCCATCAATAAACCGTTTTTGTCCAATCCCCTGCAATGCAGTAATCTCGACTAAAGCATCCAGAGTCCATGTGCACATTTGGAAACCTGGGAAACTGTCTGACTAGACACAAAATATAGCAACTTGCCCAAGGAACCTTGAGTACAATACAGAGATTCGACATGAGTCTCAATTGCCAAACCAGGTATCTGCCCCCACAAACTACTCATTCCACAGAAGGAAAACTAGCTGTTCTTGGAGAAACACACACACCCAACTCTACCTCCTCCCACCATCCCACCAAATGCAGAACAGGCAAAACATTCCCAGTCCATCAAGTGGGTCCCTAAAACTTGAATGGTTGGCTAGAAATCAATACATCGGTTTCCAGATGCTTCACTCTGTTCTTTCCATTTCCACAAAAAAAATGCCTTTCAGAATACATGGAGCTCAGAGGTACTCTAAGGAAAGAGGAAACCCAGCCAGATGGGCGGGGTATAAATAATAAGTTATTATTATATTATTATAACTAGAGACCTGCAATTTACTTTCCAACAAGCCCAGTTCTCCACAAGGTGGTGGTGGTGGTGAGGTATAGATCCTAGCTTGAGATAAAGGCATATATGTCAGATTTCATGAACTGATTGTGATAGCAAAATATCTCAGGGCAGCGCTCTTCTATTTAATCTTGGTCACACACCCAGAGGGTACAGGGTGTTCTCTTGGTGGAAGCAACTGAACTTTCAAGCAGAGTGTGACTATATTCTCCAGCAGGAAAGATGCCACTAACCATGAACATTTCGTACAAAAGTAAGTAGAGAGAAGTGGTTGCCCAACCAGGTTCTTAAACATCAGATCCCCTGCAAGTTTGATGAAAAGGGTTAAACCATTTCAGAGGATGGCTTGCACCATATCACAAAAATCCTTACCTGATAAAGAACAACTGTCATTTAATAACAAGGGACTTCTACTTTCACCATTGACTGTGGGACTTCTAGATCTTTCATGAGATGGTGAATTAAACCTATCTACAGCTGTTGTGTTTTCTTCTTCCAGAGCTTGCTTCAACCAACGCTGGGGGGGGGGAAAAAGAATATAATTAAACTCTAGTCCGTGGGTACCAAGTGAGATCCATTATAATTATTGATTTAAATCATTTCCAGGCCATGTGCATTTTTTTTAAAAAAAACCTCACCAGTCTGTTTTACAAAATGATATAAGACATGACACAGCGTAAACTTTTACAAGGGGAACAAAAAGTGGACTAAGTTGTTATTTAACAGTTCATGGAAAATAAGGTCTTTATTTGACGACAAAATGAAAAGGTGAAGGTAAAGGGACCCCTGACCGTTAGATCCAGTCATGGACGACTCTGGGGTTGCGGCGCTCATCTCGCTCTATAGGCTGAGGGAGCCGGTGTACAGCTTCCGGGTTATGTGGCCAGCATGACTAAGCCTCTTCTGGCAAACCAGAGCAGTGCAAGGAAACACCATTTACCTTCCTGCCGGAGCGGTACCTATTAATCTACTTGCACTTTGACGTGCTTTTGAACTGCTAGGTTGGCAGGAGCAGGGACCGAGCAACGGGAGCTCACCCCGTCGCAGGGATTCGAACCACCGACCTTCTGATCGGCAAGCCCTAGGCTCTGTGGTTTAACTCACAGTGCCACCCACGTCCCTTCTAATGAATAGGTAGCACTATGCAAAAGCCTTTCACCAGTAGCCACCTGCCTTATCTAGTCTGTAGATATTTCACAAGATTTAAGAAATAGCTATTTGTCTTAATATCAAAAGGAGGAAAAACAAAAAGGAAACACTACCTTCTTGCAAGAGCCAATGTTTTCCACAGGTTCTTTTCTGCGCCTCTTTTCCGAAAGGAATGGCGATGTAAAACGAATATAGTGCTTAGGAGTAGTATATACATGTGGGCTGTAAGTGAGACCGGGCAAAGAATTCAGCTGTGTAGCCAAAACCTCAGGATCTGTCGTTATACGCAGGGGCCTTTCTGAAAGGCTGTCCGTCGGTTTTCCTGTCTTCTCGTTCTTCTCACTTAACCACTCACTCACCAAGTGCTAAACAGAAAAGGGAAAAGTCAACATAGCCCTTCTGCTGAAGGTAGTTATCAACTGCACATTAAGACCATGTTCAGTACTATGGGAGAGTGCAAATACTAAAGTAACTAATGAAGCTGTAACTGCAAACAGATACACCATTTATAGGTTCACTGGTAATCCAAGTAACTGACCAGGTTTGCACAATCAGGTTAATGGCTTCTAAACAAGCAAGTTTGTAAGCCACTTTAAACCCTTGGCTTTGCATCATATAGCTTCTTTGAAAGCCATTAACCTTAATTCCTGATCAAATGGGGAAACTGGGGCTTCCTTGCTCGTTTCCCTGCTCTCAGGAAGGAATTGTGAGTGGGTACCCAGAGCTCATGCGTATTCTGTCTTATTAAACCAGTATTTAATTGTGTAGACATGGCTGCTGTGTCAAGGTAAAATATACTAGATGGTAAGAGCTGATTTGCTGTCAAATCCTAGAAAGTGGTAAATTTGTGGTAAAATGCCACTGTTTAAAAGTTTTAGCCAGCAATGCTGATGTCAGCTTTTTTTACTAATGCTACTGAGAAACAACCTGCACTCTTAAACTAAGTGATGTGTGTACTACAAGCATCAGCAATCGTTTTTAATTTACTTGTTCCTAAGTTTTCTGTCTAAATGCATGCAGGGTGGCGCGGTGTTCTTGTACAAGAGGCCTTCCCTTGTGTTTTTTTTCTAATGGGTGTCAACATTTTTACCACACACAAGCCCTGCCATTCTTTGCTCACTGAGGCAACAACCTAAAGCACACTCTTAATTCAGTGAGACTTATTTCTGTGTAAACGTGAACAGGATTGGACTGTTTAAGCCAGATCAAGCGGCTTGTCCTCTCTTAAGTTCTTATCAATCTCTTTATCTTAAGAAAAGTTTGAATTTAAAAACGGGACTTTCCTGGAGCTGTTCAGGTGGCAGCAGTGACCAGGAATAGACCACCCTTTCAATTTATCCAGTTACTCAAGCCTTGTTAATATCCACATTGGGCTACTGCGACATGCTGTCTGTATGTAGCTGCTGTTGTAAACATCAGAAACATATTTCCCGGTTGTTACTGCAGGCTCTAGAACTCTCTCCTTGAGAAGCTTGCCTGTTTCTCTCTGGTCTTCTGATGAAAGCCCCCTCTTAATTCAGAGGCCTCTGGTGCTATGGCAGAATCCTTACCTATTATTTACTGGTAATATTGCATTATTTAATATTGTTGTGCTGCATTCACTTCATTTAACAGTTTTGTTTTTGTTAGTTGCCTTGGGTATTTTACACAGAGGGGCAGGATAAAAATAAAAATATTACAAACAATAAATCTACAGCTGGTGGCATGCACACAAAAGAATATGCCCGGCCATTATAGGGAATGGGAGACATACCTCACAAATTTGTGTCCAGCCCTTCCCATCCTTCTGGTCAAGGAATGTGAGCTGCAAGGAATGTGTTCCCTGAATGAATTGAGAAGGGAGAGGCTGGACTGGGATATAGGCTTCCCGGAATGCTCAGGTATGCTGAACATCCATGCATATGTACCACAGAGGAAGAGGGAAACCAGACTACTATAGAAACCCCTCCATAGATGCTGCTCTGCATGCACTGAACTGGAGCAATCCCGCAGTTAAAAGATGGCCACAAACTTTCATCTCCCTTTTTAGGATTTTGTTTCTACTTAGTGGAAAAGAAGCACTGAAAAACAATGACTACTGCACTGGCTCTATTTCTGTGACACCTAGATCACTATTTCCTTCCAAGCTAGCAGCAACTGAAAGCAAACCCAACCCAAGAAAACTACTGACTGTTAGCAATGCCATGGCCTACGGTTTCACAGAAAAAGCCTAACATGAGCTCTTTCAATATCTTCATAGGGAGGCTATGCTGTGTTTTCTCCCTCTCAGTGGAAGGCAAACTCCAGACCTACGAGTCCTCACAGGAGATGCATCCTATAGGACAAAATAAGAGATGTCAACTGTTCCTGCTTACAGACAGACACTCAAATCATGACGTAGGCCCCTTAAGGTGCAATAATTCAGTGTTGTGATCTTCCCTACCCTGAAAGTCATTGCATTCACTTCTCCTAGATAGGAGGGTAACTCCCGGGCGGTATCAGGAAGTATGGAGACCTTTTAGCCTTCCCTTCATTTTCTGACTTCAAAAATTAAGTCAGCGTTCCCTGCCCAAAATCATTGGAGACGGAGGAGTAGTCCCACCACCCAGAGGTCTTCACTTAGGTGTCTTGGGCCTTTGTGCAGACCTACCTTAACATATTTTGTGGCTTTTTTGAGGTCTCTCCAATGTCTCGCACCTCTCCCTATTTACCCATCTCATGATGGCATTCTGGTGTCTTGGATGGGGGGTGGGGCCCCCTCCTGTTAACAGGGGCCCCTGATCCTTACCCAAGGTTTCCTACCAGAGACTCTGTCTCATCTTCTGCCTTCTAGTATCCAGGTTCCTCCCTATTTCTCCTAGGGGAAGTGAGTGTACAAGAGGAAGAAAGCACGCTTGCCTTCTTTAAATAACGCATCTCGGAACCCTGCAAGGTCTTCTTGTGGTACCCCTGCATTACTGCACTTGCTCAAACAAGAAACCACGGCCACTCCCTCCTCCTCATCCCAAAACAGAGCTGATAACCAGGATATTCCTGCTTAAATGCTGCCCTGAGCTGCTTTGCAAAGAACATCACAGCAGACATTTAATACACAAATGAAAGTATCCGTTTGAGCTTAGAAATACACTTACCTTTTTTGTTTTAGGATATTTAGTAGGGCATTTGTTAAGTGCTGGGGGTTCTGGTTCAGGAACTATTTCAGGAACAGTTGTCTCAGTTTCAGGCTCAGCTGAAAGTGCAGTGTTTTCAGGTTCATTGTGCTGTGAACTAACTTCCACATCAGGAGAGGATGGTTGAATATCTGAACACATGCTAACAGTTCTGTGCCTTCTCCGCTGCTGTCCGATATGAGTTCTGCTCCGAGAGAAACTTTTTCTCTGTTTTGTCCTATTGACTTTGGCAGGGGTTGGCTTAGTGGCAGTTTCCTCTTTTGCTGGTTCCTTGTAAAATGCATGAAACACCAACGTCAGATAAACTGCATACCTTGTATAGCTAGAAAGAATAACCGCTCTGTAATTTTTCCAATAGTAAGTACATATTTGAAAGTGATTTTTAATGTGATTTCCCCCTATCCCAAAATATTCATTTTCAGCAATGGATACTTTGGTATCACATAATGACAGTCTTCTTTTAAGAATATGCAAATTGTTCCAAGTACCATTTCAGAAGTCTTGAGTTTTATAAGGGATTTTGAAGGCACTCTTTTGGGTCAACACAAAGCCTTGATGATGTGAAAGAAAGCTGCTTATAGCAGCAAAGTGTTGCCCAAATCACATAAACAGAAAAACTTAATCTTTCAAGTCAGCTTAAACTTAATAAAGTTATATGTCACTACCTGTACAAATTCTGTTTCGTTGATGATCTGCGTTTCCTTGCATTCAGGTTTAATTTCGGTTTTAGCTGTACTAATTCTTTCCAAAGCCTGTTCTCTTCTTTTTTCTCTTTTTTCTAGCCTGGCAAAAGCTTGAAGAATGGCTTCCATTTTCCGTTCTTCTCTGGTCTGAAGAATTAAGCAACATTAATTTTTAAGCAATGTATGCTGAAGATAAAATAAAAGTACATAAAACTTAGCCATGTTCCAACTGTTTCTGCACAACGGCCAAAACAAGTTACAGGATCAGCACTATCATTATATACTAGCTTATATACTGATGTTTGACACTCAGGCACGGCACTGTGGTTTTTTTTAACTTGGAGCAAAAGAAAACAAATTAGGTACAGACCTGCCAATAAACAGCTATGTATTAGTGCAAGCACCATATTTATAAATTTCAGTCAATTCCTTATACGGTACAGAAAGAAGAATATTAACTAGAATTAAAATACAATAAAATACAATAAGCTTATTAATATTTTTAACAGAATAAGATGCAATGAAAGTATATGATGTACATTTTCTGTGCACGTCTATATGAAAAATGCTGTTTCAAAACTATATTACACCCAATTTTAAATCAATATTGCTATCTTCCCGTTTGAACCTGTGTTGAATGAAAAAGCATCTTTCCATGATTTTTTTAAAAATACACTATTTTATAAACACCTGTTTATAATTTACAGTTAACAAAGTGTAATTTTGCTCCTCGTCAAATTCCGCTGAGTGTACCAGAGCCTGTACAGACAGACAACATTAATCTGTGATGGTGGGATACTGGGGTTTAGACTTCTTAGAGCATGATAAATGCATTCATTTAAACCTGCTATGCAACATTTTCACATGTTAGGAAGGCATAAGGTGCCCAGTCAAAATGCCAACTTCTGTTCCTCAAAATGGTAAAAAGTAATGCATGGATGATAAGGAGCATTTTAGTGCACTGGCTGTTCTCTACTGATGTGTAAAAATAAATTTTGTTCCAGAAAACCTTATCATCCCAATTTCTATTTAAGTGTCATCTAGTATGACAAAGCATTCCAATTTTTTATCCATTATATTGACTTTACAATTTTTTTTTAGTAGTCTTAAGAACGAACAATATTATTCAAACTATTATTTGATTATGTAAGCCAGGGGACCTCCAACAGGCACTTTATGCATCACCAATAACTCACCAGATCCCTGCATTCATGGATCCAATTTTAATGAGTCTTTGCTCTTAACTTATCACTCTTTCATCACTCTTTCATAAGACAACAAAGTGAAGGGAAGGGGAAAATGAAAGTAAATCATCGCTGAACTACCAGGGATCTTTCAAGTGATGAGAAGCAGTGGCCTATGTTCCTGGGAGAGATGGCATCACACTACAAGGAATCAAACAAAATTTCCACTGTAACTAGGGACCACACACAGAGGAACAGGCCCCGTGCGCCTTCAACAGAGCCTCGGGAGTGTGTGTCAAAACACTTTACTTCAGCAATATGTCTATGTGGTTTTATACCGATAGAATTGCAAAGATCTCCACCAAGGTTGGTGGGATCTGTAGCTGCTAAGAAAGGTCTTAAAAGTTCCAGGAAGCAGTTCTTACACCTCACTGCATGAAGCCGAGGAAGTATCAGCCTCAGGTACAAAGTTGCCTTAACATTTTTGTTTCTTTGTCCTAGCAAGCTAGGAAGTGTTGTGTGCCCCCATCTCCCTTTATCAGCAAGTACCTTCCAAATGCTCTTGTTAATAGTCAAGGCAGCTAAGCCATGCAGCTGGCACACCTAGCTACAGGGAGAAGAACTAGCCAAGTCTGCTCTATTTCTCTAGACTAGAGAGACAGGTCACAACTTAAGATAACAGAGTTTACCTACTACCTCACAGTGTTTGCATTCTTGCATTCTGCAGTCAGGGCTCCCATTTCTCCAGTGGTGAAGGATAACACTGGTTCTGTTTCATCACTTTGTTACAACGTCATGCTGTGCCCTTTAGGGCTCCCAATTCATTTCCAGATAATAAATGCATTATATAAAGGTAGTATAACTGGAAATTCTGTGTCATGCTTGGTGGTAACATGATTTTCATAGCTTTTCACCGATAAATGTGGAGGACCTCCTAACTTACTCCCTTTAAATTGCATCTGGCCTATTCATAATACCACTCCCCCATATAAGACCAAAAATTTCATCACAGAACATGATCCCTCTTCACCCTTATACAGGTGAAAATGATTAACTGGAACTTGGCGGAACATTAAAAAAAAGGTTATAGCATGTACAGTGGTGCCCCGCAAGACGAATGCCTCGCAAGACAGAAAACCCGCTAGACGAAAGGGTTTTCCGTTTTTGAGCTGCTTCGCAAGACGATTTTCCCTATGGGCTTGCTTTGCAAGACGAAAACGTCTTGCGAGTGTTCCGATTTTCCCCCGCTCCCCCCTTTTTTCTAAGCCGCTAATAGCCTTTTAGCCGCTAAACCGCTAAGCCCTTAATAGCCGCTAAACCGCTAATAGCGCTAAACCGCTAATAGGGTTGCTTCGCAAGACGAAAAAACCGCTAGACGAAGAGACTCGCGGAACGGATTAATTTCGTCTTGCGAGGCACCACTGTATTATCTTCTGTTGCACAAAGCAATTGAAGACCCAAGATTTGCCTACTGTTTTTAATCCTTTTGCTACTGAAACATAGAGAAAACAGGCTACTTTCATCACAAGTTTTTCTTAGCACCGGTATTTTTCCTTATGACAAGGAATCATTTAAATATTAACGGTATATTAAAAGGTAACTCAGAAGCTAGAACCTCTAGAAAAGGTAGTCTATGAATCAATTTAACATGATCAAGATACAGCATAAAATAAATGCTGATGCCACAGGTGAATATAACATCCTAGTATAGGCAATATGAACTTTCATCAGAAACATGGCACTACCCAGCAATCAGATGCCATGCACTCTGGTCATAAGACTAGTGGAATAATGAAAGACCCACATAACACCCAGCAGTGTTCACACTTTTGCAATTCCTATTAACGTCCCTTCGTATATTACATTATAAGCCTCTCTTTCCAGAGACCTAAAAAATGAGGCCTCCTCACTCAAGGAAACTGCCAACAGAACAGAAACATCTTTAAATTATCAAACTACTAGTTTGTGTGCTAGCTCAAAACTGTTGTGCAAGTGACTTTGGTGATTGGTAATAACCACCCTCACCCATATATATTCCTACACAAACTTAACTGACAGATCTGTAAAGCTGATGCAGTAGAGGGATCTTTTACACACATGTGGTGGTTGTGTAAACATGCCCAAGAATATTGGGAGATGGTCTATGAGATAAAAAAGATCTTCAAATTTACATTCCCCCCAAAACCTGAAGCCTTCTTATTGGCTATAATTGGCAAAGAGATACCAATGAAGGCACGTAATCTACTGTGTTATGCAACAGCAGCCAGAATAGTATATGCTAGAAATTGGAAAGAAAGAGGAATTCCTGTGAAAGAACAATGGCTGCATAAATTGACAGAATTTGCAGAATTAGCAAACATGACACCCAAAATAAGGAACCAGAACAACAAACAGACTAGGGGCAAGTGAGAAGGCTTTGGGGAGTATTTAAAAAGATATGATACCAAAATCAAATTATAGCAGCGGCAACCTTATGAGCAACAGCAAACTACAACCAAGGAATGAAAAAGGGGTAAAGTAACTGGTAGGCAGAAAAAAACAAGGTATATCTAGAATGCCTCAGAGTGTTAGGTTGGGAAGTCTGTACAGAAACAATGTATGATAGGAAAACATGATGTGTATCAGAAAACTGGAAAAACATTAAAAATTAAAATTAAAGCTGATGCAGTTAATTATTTCCCCGAGCAGATGCAAGATTACCAAAGGAAGATTTCCCAAATGATGATGTTTTATGGATGCTATCCCAGTAGCAGCACAGCTCCTGCCCCCCCCCCTGCATCCCTGAGGAAGGGAAGGGGAGGCGTCGTTCCTCAGAGCAAGGCATTCTGGGAGCAGTGGCCTGAGATAATGGGGTGGCTAGACATGTAACCAATTACAGCATGTGATCATGTAGAAAAGTGGCAGCATGTAGTCACTCTCCTAGGCCACCTTTCCCAGAGTGCCACCTGCCAAGGAGGAACACCCGACCTCAGAGTGGGGCACAGAGGAGAGGTGTGCTGTCTCCACATTAGTAGCAGCAAAACAATGAAATTAAGGGGAAGGGCGGGGGGAATAAGAGGTGTATCAGCGGCTCGCTTTGTACTAATTCTGTGAACAGTTATGTCTTCATCCAAACTTTCTCAACTGCTCAGTCAACCCTCACGTTTCATTACGTCAGGATTCTCCCAGTTTCCTGACCCCTTCTGATGTGCCTGTGCCCCTGACTGAAGTTCCATATTTGAAAATTAAATAAGGCAACATTCATACAGCAATGCAAGTAGTTTGTGTATTTTTTATTAAGGGCAAGGTATCTGACTTCTCTTTGTTAAATCTACACAGAGGAGGGATCCCCCCCCCAATCTTCAGACATCTACTCAACTTGGCTGATCACTTATGGAAAATACTGGGATTTTATCTTATCTCAAGGTAGAGAAAGTTCATTCTTTGATCTGCAACAAGACTTCAGCAGCGCAAAATCAAGAATACAGTGGTGCCTCGCAAGACGAAAAGAATCCGTTCTGTGATTCTCTTCGTCTAGCGGTTTTTTCGTCTTGCGAAGCAAGCCCATTGACGGATTAGCGGATTAGCGCTATTAGCGGCTTATTTGCTGATTTGCTGATTATCAGCGGATCAGCTGATAAGCGGCTTAGCGGCTTAGAAAAAGGGGGGGGGAGGAAAAAAACCAGCAGGAACTCGCAAGACATTGTCGTCTTGCGAAGCAAGCCCATAGGAAATTCGTTTTGCGAAGCACCTCCAAAACGGAAAACTCTTTCGTCTAGTGAGTTTTCCGTCTTGCGAGGCATTCGTCTTGCGGGGCACCACTGTATGTAAACTCCCAAGAAAGCGCGTGCGCGCACACACACACACACACACACTCAGCCCTTTTTCAGAAAGTAACACTCAAGCCAAAAATAGAAACACACAGACTCAAGTTTTAGATATTGTTAGCATGTATCAGGAGCAGATTTCAAATATTCTCAAACACTAAACACCTAAGAGAGGCAGCAACGATTAGCATGGGAAGAGCAGCTGTCACCAATCTGTAGTGACAGCTTTAAGCAGCTACTAGCTTCCCAACTTACCATCTTCCTTTTCCTTTCTGCAATCTGCTCCTCTGATTCCATTTCTACTTCATTGCTAATAGGAGTTTTTTCTTCTATATCATCAATAAAATCTGGCTCCTGAAAGATGGAAATGACTGCTTTACAGAAGCTCTACTACTACTACTGCTGCTATAACCGAGGGAACGCCAAATACTATATGATACTTATGCTGCAATTCTATACTCACTTACCTGGGAGCAAGTCCTACTGAATTCAGTGGGGCTTACTTCTGAGTAGACATGTATATAGAATTGTACCATAAAAAGCCTCGCATCACCACTGCAAAAGCAGCCAACCAATTAGCCATAGCAACATGCAAAAGCAACAATTCAAACTTTCATACATCTAGAAATCATAGAATCATAGAATCATAGAGTTGGAAGAGACCACAAGGGCCATCGAGTCCAACCCCCTGCCAAGCAGGAAACAAATATCCAGTGACTAAAGCACTGGATATAAATATATATCCATATATAAATATATGCTTTAACAATAAAAAAGAAACTAGGATTTAATGTAGGTAGTTTTGCCTCCAAAATTGGCCTGACAATCTTTGTTTGGGTTACTTCTAGAACATCACCTCAAAGTTAATAATATATATGCAACTTTGCTAATCCACTATTAATCTAGGTTTTTTAAAATATTTGTTCCTTTACAGTACAATCCCATACATGTCTACTCAGAAGTAAGCCCCACTGAATTCAGTAGGGCTTACTCCCAAGTGTGTCTAGGACTGAATGCCTAGTATGTGCATAAAATTGCCTACTGAAAAATTTCTATTTTATCACAGAGCAGTCGATAAGACTAGCTGCTTGATCCTTTTAAAAAGTTTTTAAGTACTTGATGTGATGAATCCTACCCTCAAAAGCAGGTTTTCAGACACCTAAAGCCAATTTTCACAACTACTAGATGTTTTAAGGGTGCAGAAAATGATTACAAATACAAGATACTCCTGACGGGAATATTACTTGGGGCACAGACGACCACTCTTCATTACAATTCTGTGATTGAGGTACCAGGCTTCCCAAAAGTTGAAAATATACGAGTGCAACTCCACCCCGCCCCCCGGAAAAAAAAACAGTACAACTGCCAAAACACAATTTCATTTTGCTCTGTGTTATGCTGTGGAATTCTGAGCATTTCAGTAGCAGTGCACATTGTGGGTTGAAACACCTTCCTCTCTTACCTCCCAGTTTTAAACACTGTCCACAGCATTTTAATGAGTAGCATTTAAAAAAAAGGCAAGAGGATTTGAGGTGTCTTGGGAGATTGTGCGCTGATCTGCATGGCTCCCAAAAGCTCCCTTTATGTTCCCCTTTAGTCTATCTCAGATTGGGGGTGGAATGGAAGGAGAAAAAATATGTTAAAACAGAAACTAAATCTCTCATGTCCCACTAGACATATGACTTAAAAAGGAAATTAACAGTGATGCCGAGTCAGTGGATCTTACCCTAGAATGATTTTCCTGGCATGCACATAGTCTCCCAAGGATTTTGTTGTTTTCAATGGGTTTGATGGAATATAAAAACTAATCTAAACTTTTTTTTAAAAAAAATGTGGGACACTGAATATCTCTGACAACTGCCACAGAATAGCTAGTATACCCATGTGGCAAGAGAACGGCTCCTATTCAATAGATATGTGCAGATATGCCCTAAGCAAAACAATGGTAACTTGACTCTGCAGATCAGTATCTGTAAGGAAACATTTGCTGTGCCTTGCGAGGAAAATGGAAAAGCAACAAGTACAACTAATGATCGCTTCAAATTCATCTAATCCTCAACCTACACATCATGCTCCTGTTCCATTCCTTAGGAGGAATTGAATTTTCAGCCATGTCCGAGGAAAGAAACATTACTGTGTAAACAACCCCTCCTGCATTTGCCAATCCAACAAATAAATGCTTTGTAAGGATTTTTCTTTTTTTTTAAGTTAACATCCTATGACCTATGTGACACAAATAATGTTACTTCTTTTCAACAGCTGCTTGTATCATGAGTGGGGAACCTGTGGCCTTCTAGATGTTACTGCATTATGATTCCCACCATCCCTAACCATTGGATGTGTAGGCTGGGGCTCATGGGAGTTGGGAGTCCATCATTTGGAGGGGCCATAGTTCCCTACCTCTGTGTTATATCTGAACTATGAAATATAAATGCTACCAGCCTACAAAACCTGGTAAGATCCTGGATCCCAAGGCACAGCATGATGTTCTTACATTTGTGATCTGCAAAAGTATTCCGATGCTGTTCAACAAGTTAATTTTAAAAAATTCAAGATGAGGTACCTTCTACAAAGCCATCCAGTTAAAACAACCCCACCCCCATACCCCAAGCCGGCAGTTCCTTGAAGGTTTGGGAGTTTTATATTTGCATACGGCGTCTTGGCCCACAAAACCTGTGCTCTTGGGAGTTGCCCCAACCACCACCCGGAAGGAAATGGGAAGCTTCAGAGTCATGTGTTTAATTTTAAATATGCTGTAATACCTGATTATTTGAGATTGATAGCCTAAGGGGAGAAAGCTTTCTCTGTCTGTTGTCTGGAAACTTTGTTTTGGTGGCTGCTCCTTCACAATCCAAGGTGATGTTCTGGTTTTGAGTCTCCTTCTCTTTTGAAGCATCTCTCTCTTTTCTGCCCTTTTTTCTTCTAGTATCATATCCAGTATTTATGTTTTCTGTAGGTTCAGAGCCTCGCTTAAGTACTGGGCATTCAGGATTTTCTTTCAAACAAGCACAGTCCACTTTGTATTTGCTAAAAATAAAAAACAAACAAACAAATGAAATATGGAAAAACTTTGCAAAAAACATTTGCACAGTACTGCTTTCTATGCAGTCCGATCCTCTGTAGGCTTACTCTGAATTAAACACCGCAATGTTCAATGGAAAGATAATCTTACCAGCACAATTCATAACTAGTCCATGTGCTAGTTCCATGTACATGTTTGACCCTGCAATTCGAATGTGATATGAATCACAGCAACGTCAGATTCTCTGTTAAACTGTGGGGTTTAAGACCACTGCATTCTAATGGCATCCTATTATTGTAATATTTAAAAATGTAAATGAATGGAGACCACTTGATTAACAATAACACAGCAATTTCATATCTGGCAACTCAGCCCTAATATTTGGTGCCCGACCTGACTTACCAATTTCCATAATCAAAATCGAATGCAATAGTTATTTCTGTTCCCTTTGGAATGTTTTGGATGGAGTAGATATAAAGATGAATGGTTCCATCTTCAATGGCATGTCTAACCTAAACACAGAAAAATAACATATTTAAACAGTTTTTAATATATTTGGAAACAAAAATTGTAGACTTGTTCCACCAAAGTACTTTAATCAGTTATTGTTTCTTTGGTAAAGGCCTCTGTTCAGAAACACTCAACTGAAATAGCAATCATTACTATCAACTTATGTAAGTTATAAAGATATATATAAAGCCCATTCCATTGCTTACAGACAAATTTACAGTATTCCAATAAATTTCTTTAGACTTTGCACATGAATCTAGGAAAACAGTTTTCTGGATACAGTGGGATGTTACAAAAATCATGTATCACTTTGAAGTGGTTGCCTTCTATATCCTAGTGCAGAGATCAAAAGAGCATATTTTGTCCCACATATGCAAAATCTGTCCAGGTCAGGTCCTTTAAGTTAAAAAATTAAAAACAGACCTTCTGTTTCCACATCCTTACCAATACAATTAAGTGGAGGCATAATATATGAGGATTTCAACTAAGTTATATGTATTCCTCTTTTAGACTTAATTGGAGAATCCTGAAAATAGCACCTTTGGAAATATTTATAATACTTTACGATTACAAAGGCATACTGTGAACTGACAGCAACTGTCCTTGCCTTCATTTTAAACTAGCAACACTAATGTTCTGAAACTTTATGTTGAATATATTCACTGAATTTTGTTTAATTTATTGAGCCGCTATTTCATTACCAGAAAATATGTATACACAGTCAAATTGTATTCTGCCACCCTCAGCAAAAGATTTACTATGAAATATTTTAAAACTTGCAAGCCCTACCTCAGCATTGGGTGTACAAGAACGTCTGATAAATCGAGCTTCATTCCCAAAGGTTCTTGCATCTACACACATTTCTAGCCCGTGGAATTTAGAATAGAATAGAACAAACGGGTATGGCCTAAAGGAGTTAAAAAAACCCAGCAAAGACATATCACCACTGTTGGCTTTAAACACATATAAAATTAGTTTTTCAAACATTTGGAAAAATCTGAAAAAATAGGGAAATACTTTTCTA